>NC_081756.1:43589976-43914007 GCF_963082965.1 Carassius carassius | reverse complement strand
ATCTTGAACTTGTAACAGCTGGTGTTGATCTTCTCTTTCATCTGCAGCACTGCAAACAGAGACATACAGATTGCGAGGTCAGCACCAGAGAGCATGGAGAGCATCGCTCTACTATTACCCTGTCTATGGCATTCAGTGAGACGTCCGATGTCATCCTGATGGAAATACTCATAGAACGACGTGCCCAGCAGCTCTTGAGGTAGATAAGCTAGAATGGCTGTGGCCCTAAAATGAAACAGAGGCATCTGTCAAATACAGAAGAACGCAAGTGTTTTTACAGTGCTTGCAAGCAGGTAGTAATAACTTGCAAACTTACAATTTTCTCTCTCTAATGCTCAATATAAAGTATACGTTTTGTAGATAATTTCAGCCCTAAAGGGTGTCCATAATGAAAGCATCAAAATGATCGAAAGTTGTTAATTTTCAGTGAGGGTTAGTAAGATCCAACACTCTGCTTTTTCTGAGTTTTCTTTTTGCTAAACTTTTCTTTAAGGCTTTTTAAACTTTTTGCAAGTATTCAAAATGGTATTGTGCACAGTAAAATAAAGCACTTTTATCGAAATATTGTAACCCGATCTTTCAGTGGAACGAATGATGGCAATTCGACAGAAACAGCAGAATTCTCTTTGGTGTCATATAGAGTTCAAGAGTTGGGTTCCAGAATCAAAAACTCCAATTATTTTCTCCAAAGGGAAATTGATTTTTAATGATAACCCGACCTTTTAAAGACAGACCTGTTGTGATCTCTAATGTTGTTAATCAATAGTATATACCATGGTCGATTATCTAAATTACCCATGATGCACCAGAGAGTCGCGCCATGCAAATTACTGCCAAAAGAGTTCCCCATAAAAAAACAAATTTTCAAATAATTTTGCTTCAAATGAGATCTGCCTCTAATTTTGAGTGCAATGTTTCTCAAACAATGAAGTACCCATTGTAAAAAAAAAAAAAATTCTGGATAAGCAAAACAGTATGTTTAGCAGTAGACTTTAAAACCACATACGCAAACATTAAGACTCCACAGGTGCCGCTGACATATAAAAGCCAAGCAGTGTTTTTGTCATTGTATTTTTAGGTGCACTATGTGCCCTATATTTCTAGCCAGACTGTGACATTATGTCTGTCTGCACCATGGCTGTATTTGTATATTGACTTGCATTGTGCTCGCAAAACCAAATAAGTTGCCATGCTAACTTAAAGATTGGTCATACAGTCAGCATAGACACCAAATGTTTAATCCAAGTCAGTTTATCCATCAGTAGACAAAACAAACCTCTACCAACCAATAATCAATTTTACCTAACAGTTTGCTTACACTTACACTAATGTAATTAAGAGTCTGGAAAATGATACCATATTATTCAAGCATGTCACATTTTGTAGTGCACTGGCATTGTATAAGGTTACTGAAGCAAGTTAAGGTGTGCTCACATTTACGGTTGCTATGAGAAGGAAAGCAAACTATCCAAAGCTATTCTTGCCAGCTAACTAACAAACCAACCAACCATAAAAAAAACTGCTTTCCAAACAGCCTCTTAATGGAAAATGTTATAATTTCAATGTGTGGTCGTGAGTAAACACTTCCAGAATGATTGCCACTCCCACTGAAGGTCTTTAGTTTTGCTTGTTAAATTAAAAACCTCACCCACATATAGAGGTCACTTTTGAACCAAGAGTCTTGCTATTGGTTGGCGCTGTGAGTTTAGTGCTGATTCCCATTGAAAAGGCCTGGATCTAGTTTGCAAAATGGTAAATGTGACCACGCTTTCAAACTGAAACTGCATTTCAAGGCACCCGATGGTCACCACTTGCCTTTGGTCCACAAAGACAAACTTCCCATCAATGGCATGGCGTGAGACATACTCTGTGGGCTTCACCCGGATGTCTGCATTTATGGGTTGTGGGATAATATGAGGATGTAATCGGCCAATGGCGACTAAGCAGCTGAGATTACAGCCTTCATTATCAGGCTCATTGTCTTCATCTAAGCCCATCTTTGTGGGTGGCCAGCTCTTCAGATAGCCAGTGCTGTGGATGGTGCAGAAGCTCTTGCGATCAGCTGCAGGGAGAAGAAATCAAAAGTTATGGCAATGAAACACTGTCTTTGAATATTGAACAATATGTAAAGTAAATTCAAAGAACTAATTTACCTTTCTTTTTGGAGCAAGTTAATGGGAAATCTTTGTCTTCCATTTTGACAAGGGGCCTTTTGCACTTCATTCTGCAGAAGAAGGAGCGTCGGGCCCCCGAGCACAGTCTGGAGGGACTAGGGGCAATGTCTGTCCTAACTGGCAGCCCAGCTGAGAAAATAACAATGTATTGTCAGAGAAGTTCAAAAACTAATACAACCAATGAAATTTAAGTGAATAAAGGCTGCCCCAAGATTTTTTGCCCATTTTGCAGTCTGGACGAGTCAGAGCCAGTCTGCAGATTTTAGATAGAGTGGATAGATTTCACATTAAATCATATACTGTATTGTATGATGGGAACATTTTAGATTTTTTTTAACTATGATTCCATCCAGTCAGAGGATGTCAGACATACTTGATAATATGAGCTGATTTTAGAACACAAATTGTTTTCATTTGTAATGCGTCTCTAAGCAACAACTGACATGTTTCTGTGTGAGTTTGTTATGTTTGGAATGACTTGCAAATCTGGTAGTGTGAGATCCTCAGTCATTTAGTGCATGATGCCCAGCATTTACAAAGTCAGCAGTATGAATAATGCAAAAAAAAAAAAAGTATGATGCTAGTCTTTTAAAATGGAAAAATCAAAAAATCAAAAAATCATGCAGTGTATTCCAACCTTTAAAGTTTTTCTGCATAATGGTGTATTTATTAGCAGGTGCTAACTTACTTTTAGCATCGATGAGTCTTTCGCGTGGGGCTGTGTCGGAAGATGAGAGCTGCTCTTTGACTTTTGCAATGTCTTTAGGATGCAAATAATCAAACAAACTCTGGCCAATCAGGTCATTCTGTGAGACAAAGAGAGCAGGCAATATACTGTAGTGAGTCACTTCAGTCTGATGATCCGTATAAGCCGATTGGTGAATCATAGTAGCATTAGAAGGCCTTACCTGACTGTAATTTAAAATTTTGTAGACAGATTCTGACACAAAAAGGATCTTTCCCCGATCACAGCCCACAACGAACAGAAAACCGTCAGCAGCCTGAGATGGAAAATGAATCACCAGTGAGTCACACAGAGGGTTTGTCACTCAGCAATAACACAAAAAGATTCATTTCTGTAGGTCACTTACCCTTAATATTAAGTGCTTCAGCTCATCTTCTGATAAAAAGGCTGGCTTGTAGTTAGCTTGAGTATAAGGGTTTGCAGCACCTTAACAAGACAGTATAAAATAAGCATATGTACAAGTAATCAATGAACTTCTTGTGGGTACTTGTGAACCAATTACTCAAATAGACAAAACATAATGTGAAGTACATGAATCACTTGCTGTAGGAACCAATAAAATATGCTTTCACGCTAAATCCTTCCTAGATTTCGCTGTTACAACAGAATGCATTGGGTGGCAATGTTTATAAGTGACATTCATGTAATGGCACGCTTTTGGAAACGGAAAAAAATTATACCATATGATCACAAAACGGTTTCATTCCCAAGCGTGTTCACTTTGCGAAACGTTTGAGCTCCCTTCTGTGAAACTTTGTGTTTGTTCGCAAAACTTTTGCATTCTCCCAAAAAAGTACTGCATATTGCAAAATACAGTTATTATTAAAACTCCATTTATATTATTTCAATCACTAGTTTTGTGTTTGCTCAGGGAGCAAATGCAAAAGCATAGAAATATAAGTTTTGTTTTCTTCACCATGTCCACAAATTGTTAAATTAACCTGTTTTGCTACCATTATTGGTGATATAATGTTTGTGATGTACATGCCATACTTTTTTATGTACAGGTACAGTATTCAACTACAAAATAACATGAATGCACATCTCTAGTATAAAGGGTATGGCATTAAAAAGCTCTGCTGAGAATGAAAGTGTGAATCTCACCTCGAAGTGTTTTCATATGCTGGACTGCCATGCGCAGCACCGTGAGTTTGTCCAGCTTGCGGGACATGGCATTGCATGTAGGCACTAATGAAGCCAGCTCATCAATAAAGCTATTCATCTTGTCTCTGCGTCTCTTTTCTATCTGACTGTGAGCCTCCCTGTTGATGACCAAGAGTTCAAAATAATGTCACACTTGGAAGAAAATGCATAGGATCAACAACAGCATATATAAATGCTCTGGATTACAGCACCTTGCACTCTTAATCTGCTGATCGACCCTGTTGAGAGAAAAAATAGTTTAATGTCTGAGAGATAATTAATCATGTAGCCCAAGTATGAACACCAGATAATCAGATACAGTCACAGGTGGAATAACTAATAACCATTTAATATGTAACACTGTAGATTAGGGAACACATATTCACTATTAATTAAGAGTTTTCCCTCAATAAACAACTAATTTGCTGCTCATTAATAGTTATTAAGGTAGTTGTTAAGTTTAGGTATTTGATCGAGTTAAATGATATAGAATATGCACATGCAGAATAAGGCATTAATTTTATAAGTAATAATAAACAGCCAAAATGCTAGTAATATGCATGCTAATAAGCAGTGAGTTAATAGTGAGAATTGGTCCTTAAAAATAAAGTTTTGCCATTTAATATTGAAAATGTATCATACACACACAGTGGAGTTTGAAAATCTGTGAACCCTCCGGAATTTTCTATATTTCTGCATAAATATGACCCAAGAAATCATCAGATTTTCACACAAGGACTGAAAGTTAACAAAGAGATCCAATCAAACAAATGAGATAAAAATATATACTTTGTAATTTATTTATTCTGGAAAATGATCCAATATTACAAATCTGTGAGTGGCAAAAGTATGTGAATCTTTAACATTAGCAGTTAATTTGAAGTCCATCTATTGGTGATTGGAATCAGTGGGGTGTCATTCCCTGTCCTGTTTTATTTCAATAGTTCACGCTTACATATAATTAGCTGAGGTATGGAATGCGTATTTGGCGTGCTGTCCGGGGAAGGGCTCCGAGCTCGGGAATGGCCCGAACCTAGAGTACCCCCCCCTTCCCCGTCTATTTATAAAGTGAACTTGAAGTGAGGAGATGGGGTGGAGGAGGGATGCTGATAAACCGTCAATGGATAGAGGTAAGTCAGCGATATTTATACTATGGGATTGATTACTTGATTATGGTCCACCTGTGTTGATTAGGCTAAGTATCTGACGCGCTCCTCCCGAATCTTATTAATAAAATTACATTTAAAGAACAGGGATCTTTCAAAGTCTGATCATGTTTGTGGAAGTGAATCATAGAATGAACAAAGAAGATCTCTGGGGACCTCAGAAAAAAAAAAAAAGTTGATATTGCTCATTAGGCTGGAAAATGTTACAAAACCATCTGTAAACAGTTTGGGCTCCACAAATCCACAGTCAGACAGATGGAGGAAATGCAAGACCACTGTTAAACAAGACATGTAATGACTGTGAGGTTGCAAAAACCCCAGACCTTTCTCTTGTTGGTTTATGAACACTGCTGCTGGTCTGCCATTTGCTACAGATCATGTGGACAAGAATCCAGAGGGCTACTGTAGAAATGTTTTGTGGATGGATGAGACAAAAATAGTAAAAAAAAAAAAAAACACAAACAAAGGGGGGCTCAAATGAGAAGTGCTATGTTTGGAGAAAGGTAAACACTGCATTCCAGCAAAAGAACCTTATCCCATCTGTGAAACATGGTGGTGTTAGTATCATAGTTTGAGCCTGTTTTGCTGCATCTGGGCTAGGACTTGCCATCATTGATGGAACAATGAATTCTGAGTTATTCCAGCAAATTCTAAAAGAACATCTGTCTGAAAACTGAATCTCAAGAGAAAGTGGGTCATGCAGCAAGACAACAACCTCAAGCACACAAGTCGTTCTACCAAAGAATGGTTCAAGAAGAACAACGTTTGATGTTTTGGAATGGTCAATTCAAAGTCAGGACCTTAATCCAATTGAAATGTTGTGGAAGGACCTGAAGCAAGCAGTTCAGAGAATGAAACCTGCCAATACTGTACTGAGGAAGGGGCTAAAATCAAGCCGTTGTGCGGGACTGATCAGCAGTTACAAGAAGCTTTCAACTGCAGTTATCGCTGCAAAAGTAGTCAGACCAGATACTGAAAGCAAAGATTCACATATTTCCCCACTCACAGATGTGTAACACTGGGTGACAAAGTATATATTTTTGTCTCATTTGTTTGACTGTGTTCTCTTTGCCAACTTTTAGAACTTTCAAATTCACCAAAGGTCATGTACATACTGTACATAAATCATTTAATTTACCTTCCAGGTTGTTTGTCCTTGTCTATGTCCATACTGTCCCTTAAAAATGAACAGTAAACAAATACATTAGCTTAAATAGTTCACAAGTCAACCTATATAAAGTCATCTGAATGGGAAGATGTCCTGATTTTCAAGTAAAAGGGCAAATTATTTCTCAAAACCACATGAAAAGTACTCTTTATAACAAATGAATTCTTCTCTTCCTTGTCTATAAATGATTAGGTTAAGAGCACATATGATTAATTTCTCATCATTAAATGTAATTGCAGGATAGGATTCCCACAATATGGTAAGAGGTACAAATATACTATGACTTGATATGATGTAACTCCCATCTCATGCACCATCAGCTCCAGCTTGGTTGTTTCATAATGACTTGATTCCTAACTGACCAGAATGAGAGACATTTTACACATTGATTTCCTGAGGGCTTGACGCTGATAACATCTACCACAGATTGTATTTTCCTCTTGGTTAAATGTTTTTTTGTTTTTAATTAGAACAGACTTTTACTCACCTAAACCTGTATGAGCTCAAATATTAACTTGATGGATAATATAATACAACTACATGTTCTTATTTGCAAATTTAAATATATATCTTGATATTTTTTATAAGGACATGCCAATTTTATTAGAATATCATGAACCCCCCCTTGATGAAAAACTCTTCATTACACACACACACATTTATATATATATATATATATAGGACCACACCCCTAAATGCATTGAAGCAACTGCCATGTGATTGGTTGATTAGATAATTGCATTAATGAGAAATTGAACAGGTGTTCCTAATAATCCTTAAGGTGAGTGTGTATATATATATATATATATATATATATATATATATATATATATAGTCATTTGCATGTTTTGTTTTGATACTTACTCAAATGAAAATCCATCAATTCTGTGAAAAGAAACATAATTCACATGATGTCATTAAATGCATATTCCTCCCCAAAATAAAAATTCTGTCACAATTTACTCTCCCTGAAGTCGTTCCAAACCTGTATGATTTTCTTCCCTTCTGTGGTACCTAAAAGAAAATATTTTGAAGAATGTGGGTAACCAAACAGTTTCAATTCCCATTAACTTCCAGAATCACTGAGTTGGAAAAAGGATCACCCCCTTGTGTCAGTATTTTGTTAAATCACAATTAATTAAAATTTGTTAAAAAGAGTTATTGTGTGCACATCCCACCTTCTGGGAGGTGCTGGACAAAGAAAGACTACTGAGGTGAAGAAATGTAATGTCCGCAACACTGCTAACTCCCATAATTTATTAAAAAACAAGCAACGTTTCGACCCTCAGGTCTTCATCAGGCTTAATATCAATGTGAAGTGAAATCACCTTTAAATAGACACAGGTGATCACCTTAATTAGACACACACAAATACAAGTCATGTGACAATTACAAGTCATAATAACCCCACTCATTACTCAATTAAGGGAACAGTTGTATGGAGAAAACAATCAACATACATAGCCTACATGCAGAAACACAAATGCACTCATTGTAAGCATGGCTCAAACACAAATGTACTCATAAGAATGGCTTTATGTCAAAATCTTCATTAAGACCATAAGGAGATAATGTGTTTAAATAGTAAATCCAAAAAGTTTCCCGTTGGAGAAGCTTTTTACCATGATCACCTCCTCTAAACGGTTTGTTGACCCGCTCCACCCCAATATATCTAAGGGCGCTGACATTATGCCCAGCTAATTTAAAATGAGCAGCAACAGGACTACATTCATCTCCTGTTCTGATGGTGCTTCTGTGCTCACTGATCCTAGTCTGTAGCGCTCTCGTTGTTTTACCGACATATGATAAGCCACATGGGCAACTGATTAAATAAATAACATGTGTGGTACTACATGTAATGGTGCCGCGAATAGATAGTGTCTTACGAGTGTGTGGATGATTAAAATTTTTACATTTATGCGTATACGAGCACTGGGCACAACTTCCACATCTATAATTACCCTCTGGCATGTTAAAAAAAGGAGTTGTAAGTTGTGGACGTATATCATTCTTAACTAGATGGTCTTTTAAGTTAGAAGCACGCTTAAAAATAAGCTTAGGTTTTTCTGGGAAGACTCTGATTAGTTTGGGGTCCGAATCAATAATGTGCCAATGTTTGTAAACAGATTTTCTAAATTCTGATACAAGTGGAGAGTATTTTACACAGCATAAAGGAGACTTATTTGGAGGTTTTGTGCGTTTATTTGATCGAAGGCACTCATCTTGCGTTGTCTGATCAAAACGTTCTTTTGCCGAATCCACCCAATCTTGTTTGTACCCTCTATTGAGGAATCTTTTTGTCAAGTCCGCAGCCTGCTTTGAGTAAGATGTGTTATCGCTGCATATTCTGCGTACACGATTAAACTGACTTATTGGGAGACTTTTGACCAACGGCCTGGGATGAAAACTATCCCCATGCAATATAGTGTTGCGATCTGTAGGCTTGCGAAAAAGATCAGTTTTTAAGACCGTACCATCTTTATATATCTGGATATCCAGAAAACTGATGCGTTGTTTATCATATTCCAGAGTAAATTTTAAATGTTCATTACAAGAGTTCAAATACTCCTGAAAGTCATTTAATACATCCACTGTGCAATCAATAATCAGAAAAATATCGTCAATAAACCTCTTGTAAAAATAAGATCTTAGAGTAAAATGGGTTTCTCTGATGCAGCACAAATTGATTCTCAAAAAGACCCATAAATAAACAAGCATAATTAAGGGCCATTTTGCTTCCCATGGCAGTGCCTTTCTTTTGTATATAAAACTCATCTTGGAAGCGAAAGAAGTTATTGGTAAGAACTATGTTCGCCAAGTCTAATATGCACTCAGTGCTAGGTTTTGACTCCGCCTTATTCAAAGATAGAAAATACTGAAGTGCTTCTAGGCCACCATCATGTGGAATATTTGTGTACAAACTCTGAACATCAAAAGTGGCCAACAAACAATTATCAGAAATATGATCAAAGGTCTTTAGTGAATTGATAAAATCGATAGAGTCACGTATATAAGAAGGAAGGGTAACCACTTCTGATTTAATAAAATAATCAACGAAAGCAGAAATATTTTCCGTTAGGCTACCAATCCCACTGACAATAGGTCTTCCCTTCAGAGGGGTATCTAAGCCCTTGTGGATTTTAGGGAGTGTATAAATTACAGGGATCACTGGATGTTCAATCTTAAGAAACTCAAAGGCATTTTTGTCAAATTCACCATTAATAAAGTGATGTTCTAATTGAGAATATACCCCGTTCTTCAACCTATTAGTGGGATCAGATGATAATCTCTCATAGAATGTACAATCACTTAATTGTCTTTTAATTTCATTTTCATAATCCACAACATTTTGCAAAACAACAGCTCCCCCCTTATCAGCAGGCCGTACCACAATTCTATTGTCCTTACTCAGATCCATTACAGCTATTCTTTCCTCTTTAGTCAGGTTATTGTACACTTTATATTCTTTTTAATTTTTTAGTAGACCCTTTACATCATTCTCAACCAAACGACAGTATGTATCCAAAGAGGCATTACGGTGCTTAGGAGGAATAAAAGTTGATCTTTTCTTAAAGCGACTATGGGACAAGTCACTAGGGGCAGAGGAAACAGGCAACAGGACTTGATCCAGAGAGGGAACACTCGTGGTTAAACTATCCTTCACATCAGAATGGAAAAACTCCCTCAATCTAAGATTACGAAAGAACTTCTGGAAATCAATAATAGTCTCAAAGTCATTAGTATGAGTAGTTGGGACAAAACTCAGTCCTTTACTCAAGGCTGACGTACAAGCCTCAGACAAAGTTTTTTCAGAAAGATTAATTACCGTACTCTCCTGCTGGTCTGAATACGGGGCTGTCTGCGACCTCTTTCGCTGACTTCTTCGGCATCGTTTTTTCCTGGAAACTGGTCTGCTCTCCGCCATCGTTGTGAATTTTGAGGTTTTCTCAGGCCGTATCCTAAAAAAGACACTCCGCGCTCTGATTGGCCACTCACATCTGAGCCTGAATCATACGATGAGGATGACAACCATGGTTTTCTGTTTCCTTGTTGTCGTTGGCGTACAGGTCGTACTCATTGTACTCATTGTCCCTGGTTGTGCTGCAATTTGGTTAGAGATTCTGGTTTACCATCCCTCCAAAAGTAGACTTTGCTCTGCTTGTAATCCTCAGCATCCCGTGCAAACTTGGTCCTCTTGACACTCCTGACTTCGCTGGTGCAGTCGATACGATGGCGTTAAAGCTCCTTCTTGATCTCCCCAAGTCTTTTCTTGTCAGACAACACTTTCAATTTGATTTCTGTTTGCTTGAAATCTTCCCTTGTCGATTCCAGTTGAACAGTGATTTCACTTATAACGAGGGCCATCAGATCAAAAGAGCATTTGTTTAGTATTTCGCACCAGCGTGTGCAAAAAGTAGGATTTTCCTGGCCCAAAGCAGGCGCTTTCTGCAGTCTCAGACCACGAGGAATGATCTTTTTTCTTAAATAATCACTTAATGTTACAGCGTGCAAATGTTGTCTAATCTCTCGTTCCTGTAGATTAAACAGTTTATGAGTCAGTGCATCACCTTCCTTTGGGTCTGTTGTATCCTCATCAAAGATGGACTCCTTCAGCATAATACGGTCATAATCCTCTTGGTTAAATTAAAAAATGCCACTTGGGCTGGCATGGGTTTCTTCCTCAGACATGACTTAATTGTCAAAGGGGCAAGTGATTTATCAAGGGAGATAAGCCATTCTTATGAGTACATTTGTGTTCGAGCCATGCTTACAATGAGTGCATTTGTGTTTCTGCATGTAGGCTATGTATGTTGATTGTTTTCTCCATACAACTGTTCCCTTAATTGGCCAAGGAAATTTAACATCTTTACCCTTAAAGGGGTCATATGATTTACATTGTTCCTTTCTCTTTGGAGTGTTACAAGCTCTTGGTGCATAAAGAACATCTGTAAAGTTGCAAAGACTATGGTCTCAAATCCAAAGAGATATTCTTTATAAAAGTTAAGAGTCAACCACTCCTACCTAAAACAGTTCATTCTAACACACCCCCACATGCCTACGTCACGATTTGGGAAGATTTGCATAACGCCTCCCAAATGTTCATGCAAAGAAAGAAGCTGTGAATTTTTTTGGTTGTTGTTGCCACCACCATGTTGTGAAGACGCTGTGTTTCATTGTGACATCTAAGCTACTTTGTTTGGCCTTCCAAAAGAGGGCACAACTAGAAATCAATAGTTAAGTTGTATTTACAACACTGTTCCGGAACAGTTCAACCCAAATATTCAAATGTGTGCAGCGAATTTTGCAGACTTGTCTGTTTCTATAAAGTGGGGCAATTCCAACTTTGCAAGGAAAGCCCGGTGCTTTTGACTCACAGCCTGTAAGTGCACTTTCATATGTAAAGGATTTGCCAAAGATGATTCAAACGTGAGTTTTGAACAGTGCAGAGTATAGCTTGTTGTTTGTCGTTTTTCCACTCACAAATGCAGGCATGGTTTTATGTTTATGCAGCACGATACGCAATGCAACGTGTAAAAAGACAGTATGAGTCATTATAATCAGTAATTATATCCCCACTGGATGCAAAAATGCCTCATTTGTAATGGGTTTTATTGGTTTTGTCTCGTCGTGCCAGGACACGGCATCACAGTATGGTAAGAGGCGTAACATTTCCGTCACATGCTTGAGGCTTTTGCCCAATCACAGCACACCTCGCTGGTCATAATATTTGGCCATCCTGTCAGACAAAGAAATTATGAACACATGCAAAAACAAGCAAGGACCCACAAAATATTAATAAATGATAATGTTGTAGATAGTATTGCCAATTTAGTGATCTTGCACTAAATTTAGTTACTTCCTTGCCCCTTTGGAGACTTTTTTCAAAAAATAAATAAAAAATCCACACATAACTTTTGGCAACTGTTGTGTTTTTTTGGGGTTATTTAAGACCTGTGCATTGCGGCACTTTTTTCAATTTGCAGCCAAAAAAAAGTTTAATTACTACTTTCATTTTTGCAGTTAGAGCATTCATTTGTAGAGTTGAAGAAGTTACTAAATTTCTTACTTGGTCAGTTAGAAAAATAATTGACTATCTTGACGATCAAGTTTTGTATAGTTTTATCAAATCAAGATCATCATATGACTTCAATACGTCATATCTTAGTAGTATTAGTAGTAGTAGTAGCCCTTTATTGTCACTAGTCACAAGTACCAGCGAAATTAGCCATCAACCTGTCCATACATACATACAATATGACAAGGGGGTAGACAGGACAGAAAGACAGGAAATTGAGGAAGAAATACAGCATAACATTTATATCTTCATAGAAAATCGGTCTCTCCTCCTCTTTGCTGCCCTCTTCTTAGGAGACCTCTCCAGTTCTCCTAAATAATTTTTGGAGCTGAGATCTAGTATTAACATTTAGGAACCTTTATGAATCACTCTAATTTTTAAGACTAAGAAAAATAGTAAAATTACATCATTCTTAGAATTTTGACACACTTGAGACTAAAATTTTACTTTATATAGCAGCTTTATATATATGGGCCCAGATCGGTTTATATAACATCCTATTTAAACAGTCAAAAATAATCAGTAAAATCGGAATTATATCAGTCAGAATTGCAAAAAAAAGTGTAATTGTAAACGGGGCTACTGTTTTCACATGCACACAATGACTACTCTTTGTCATAAATTCCTGCAACTGCTTGAGAGCTGTAGGCCTCTTGGTCACCTCGACCAGTTTGGAGTGACATCCTGATCCAGGGAGCCTTTGAATTTTGAATTTTTATTTTTGTATCCATCTCCACCCTTAATTGATTGTTTGCTTCAGTTGCACTACCAAGGACTGAAATGCTCCAGGAAAGCTCTTTTCATGCTGAACTGATCGAAATAAGCTGACCACAGTTGAAAGTCAAATGGCTTTGAGCACCATTGAAAAGCTTTTTAGTACTTTTTAGGAGGGGGGGCTGATCCATTTTCCAACTCAATGATTATATTTATTTATTTATTTTCTGACATATTGGAGTTATATCTTTCACTTGAATGTTATCAGTTGCACTGAGGAAATACAGCTGGATAAAACAAAAACTGTGTCTGTCTCCATTTCAGGCTGGTGATTCTTTTCTATACCCACTGTGTGTACAATATGTGTGTGTATGTATGTGTGTATAGTTTTATCAAATCCAAATCATCATATGAGTCCAATACGTCATATCTTAGTAGTAGTAGTAGTAGTAGTAGTAGCCCTTTATTGTCAAATATATATGTTCATATTTCATTAATACATTATTTTTTCAATCTTATTGCTAATAGAGTATCAAGTTTGTGCTTAAAATTATGGATTCATAGTTGTATATGTAATGTTTGTTTTAGAGTGATATCAGAGCGAAAGATCAAAATGATCCAACTCTGTGCCATGCTTTGTCCCGCTTACGTATTGTAAAATATTGTAAATTAAACAGTATTACAAATATACAATATTATTCATTATACCATAATATGCATTTTTTGGGGGGATGTGATACCTTCTACTAGATTCTCCAAATTAAAAAGAATAATACTGTAATAATAATATCTGAAATAGACTTTTTTGTACCATTATAAATGTCTCTGCTGTCACATGATCAATTTTACTGCATCCTTGCTGAATAAAGTTTTTTTTTTCTTTCTTACTGACCCCAATCGTTTGAATGGTGCCATGTGAACAGAGTAAGAGGATCTGTTAGGACTTGCTCTTACTGATAGTCGGTGATGCTGCCCTTCCTCTTGCGGGTGTAGTCCATGCCCGGCATTCCCATTGAGCTGCTGATCAGATCAGAGGAACTGGGAGACATGAACTCATTCATCGTGGAGGAGATGTCCATTCTTTGGTCTGCCATTATATCATCTGCAAAACACAAACATAAATTTAACCCTTTAGTTTCTTGTAATCTGTTATGGTAACAAAACTATTAAAATAATTCTGCAATTTCTTAACTACTTAAAAACTTAACTAGCCTCTGCAAGAGAAGAAAGTTGTGGTAAAGAAGGATATATAATCTCCACCCTAACAGAGCTCGAGCATTTCATAACCCAGACACAAGAGAGGGTTTTAGATGATGTAAGTGAGCAGACAGCCACTCCTGAATGTTATATGCAAGTCTGAGCACAACAGTGAAAACAGTTAACATTAACAGATTACATTTAAAATATATAACAAAAAGTTATGGCCTAAAATGAATATATTGCTGATTTCCTGCAAGGATGGGCAGTATTTCAAATACAAGTATTTGAAATACTATTTTGTATTTAAATACCATTGGAAAAGTCAAATGTGTTTTGTATTTAAATACATTTAATCTTAGTATTTTTGTATTTAGTATTTTTGTATACTTGTTGATACAGGAAATCAGCAGTCTAATAAAAATGCTAAGATTAAATGTATTTAAATACAAAATAATTTTACATGCATTCTGTCGTCGGATTGATCATTTAAACTTGTTTAAATAGTTTTTATACTTTATTATGATAGTTTATGCCTTATTCTGTACAAGCTATAGTAGATTCATTAATCCTACCCAATACCTAGGTACGCATTGATTTCTGCTGTGAAATCTTTATTGGTTTGTAGAACGTAAACAAACAAATAATTGTATTTTGTTAGTATTTCATTACTGAAGCAACCTAGGTTTACTTTATTATTCATACATAATTTTTTAGAAAAACTGTGTTAAATAAAGGTAACACATATTTTACTCAACATAAAACACAAAGGCATTTTTTTCAATAAACTGTTCTATTTCAAAACATTTGCTATTGCTATTAATATACATACAAAATCTTTAACTACTTTTTGTATTACAGAAATACAGAATTTATATTTTGATATAAATGTCCTAACTGCTTCATTTCACATTATGTGAGGAGACATAACCCGTTACCCCCAGATTACCACATTTGTAGATGAACTCTAGTACGTGGATGCTTATGATATTGCTTAGCTTTTCAACAGAGTCTAGTTTTCATCTTGAAATAAGGTACATCTTTTTATTACATATTACTTTTGTAAGCCACTAAATTCCCAGAATCCATCTGTCACAGACTTGTCATATTACTAACTTGTCTGTATGCTTCACATTTCATGATGCAAATTACAGGTGTGAATAGAAGCAGACAGGTGTCAGTCTGACTTGACACTGTAAAGAGAACAGATTGTGCCAAAACATAATCGAATGTGGGCCGCTGGTGGCATGGAGAGATTGGGGTATTACAATACCAGGTTTAATTGGGTTTCACGGCACTCTGGACCTGTCAGGTCACATGGTTCAAGTGTCAGCTGGTGAAAAGTAGGGCAAAGATTAAGTCAAGGGGAATAAGAGTCTGAGAAAAGTCATGGCCTTATGACAGTAATAAGAAGCACTGAAGCCATCTTGATTAATTCTCTACATTTAATCATCATGCACCCCAATGACAATATCTGTGAGGAACTGGAAGTCAAATGAGAACAAGAAAATATATATTACCTTGCCTTATACTTAATAATAATAAATGACATCCAAAATTGAGCTGCTTGTTGTGCAGGACTTAAGCAATCAAACATATAATTTTCATCGGGTTGACAATAGATTTTTGAAAAAAAATAAAAAGATGTGACCAGAATGTGATAGAGGCTTGGGAGTGGGCCAGTAAGTGACCACCTAGCAACCATCCAAAATGTCCTAGTAACCACCTAGAATACATTTGCAACCATGTAGCAACACCCTGGAAACCACGCAGAGTCTCAAATAGGCAAGAACCATTCACATTTACAGGGCTCCAAACTGCGACTAAAACGGTCGCATTTGCGACCATAAATATTAAGATGCGAGTGAAGTTTTTGCTGAGGTCGCCACTGGCGACTAGGCCTATGTATTTACATGCTAACTCTTAAAAAATTGCATGTAATGCCTTTTTTTCTGATTGTTTTGCATTCACATCTTTTGTTATGTTCGCGCATTGAGAGAATGCGCATCGAAGTTTTAGTGGGAAAAAGAGTTTTAAACAGTCCTCATCTGCTGCGCAGCAGCGCTGACACACACCTGATAAACGCGCGCGAGAGAGAAATGATGGAGACTTGAAGAGAAAGTGCAGAAAAACAGCGTCTATTTCGTTCATAACTTGAACAAACTACAACAGGTAAAGCTGTCATCTGTGTGGATATTGGCAATATCGTTAACAGTTCTCGTTTATAATCATAAGGCTTCTTCTTAACAAGATCTTAGTCCATGCTGTGTTCTGTTAATGCATGAACTTCATTATTTGAAGTGCACTTGCCGTCCAGTAATCGCAAAAAGCTTTGTGCTTTGTTACTTTTTAATTTACAAAGTATCCGCTTTAAAATTATTCCAAATTCATAACAAAATTCAAACAATAAATACAGTTTTGGTGCTCTTTAAGGGGCCGTTCACATATCGCGCCTAAAAACGCGCTGCTTTCTGTTTTTTTTTTCAAAAAGCCTTCGGGCTCTTGCGCTCCTGAGGCGTCTGCCGTTGCTAAGCAACCATGACCTGCTCTCTCCATGAAGACGCGTAAATTTCAGCAAAGGATAAATGGATTTGCAGCACTAAAAATCGCTTGCAGTAGCTCTGTTACTAAATTTATTTAAAAATGGCTATCCATATACAGCTATGATCAGCTGTTCCTTTATCTTGGCTGAGCTTTCAAAGTTGGTACTGGAAAGGATGAAGCTGATTGGTTGGTTCTTGTCACATGACCCGCGGTGTGCTTGCGGGATTCTGAAAGGTTGAGATGTTTTTAACTCGATGCGGTGCGGGCGCGCCTGGAAAAAACGAGCGCGTCGCTTCCATTATGAGCACGCACGCATACCGCGCGCCGCCTACATTTGAAATAACGAACTTGAGCGCGCAAAAGACGCGACATGTGAACGGCCCCTAATGCGGCAGGCGCGATCGCGAGTAGTGCCTCAGTTCAAGCAGCACGTGAACCTATCATACCTTGCTCTTTACTACTAGAGTACATAATAAACATGAATTAACATCGAAAGGTAGGCTATTTTAGAAGAGATTCTACAGTACAACACTTTCAAACTGCGGAAAACGTGTAAAGCTTGTAAACATTGCAACGTAATATTAACCTCAGTAACCTTTCGGTGTCCATAAGCTCATCAGTCAGCTAGAAAAATAACTATAAAGAGGAGCATTTTGCTATATTTATGAGCTATTGAATTTTTATATTTTTACTTAACCTGTTGTCTACATGATTCAACTCCTCCTATAAAATTTAATTTTACTAATGAAGAAAAACAGACTGAAAGTGTGAAAGACATGCACTCTTAAAAATAAGGAGCTTAAAAGGTTCTTCACAGAACAATTTTGGTTCCACAAAGAACCATTCAGTCAAAGGCTCTTTGAAGAACAATCTCTTTCTGACCTATTCATAATCTGTTATTGTCTTCAAATGTTAAAGGTTCTTTATGAAACCATTTAGACAGGAAAAAAAGGTTCTTCTATGGTATCATGAAGCACCTTTATTTTTAAGAGAGTATGACAACATTTACAGGATTGAGGAGGACCCCAAACTACTCAGGGGCCAAGTGATGCTTATGGTCCATGATATTGGTACAGATTTTGTGTAATAAACAACGCATGACTGTATGTTTCAAGTCGGAAAAGACATTTAGTTCCCACTTTAAGTGAACCTTCATTCCCAGGTCATCTACAAGATGGATTAAATGGATGGATTAAAATGCTGATAAAGTCAGGAAAAAATGAGACATAAACACGTCAGTATGATTAAAAAGTTAAAATGTAAAATAAATTATTTAAATAAAACGCATAAAACATGTTTATTCTGTGGCACCTAAAAAAATCATTTGGCACCTAAGTTTTTTTCTTATAGGAGCCAATGGCTCCTTACTCGATTTTTTTGTTTGGAGCCCTGCATTTAATAAAACAAATTGCTCTATAGATGAACATGCAGTCAAAGTTTCAAGAGTTAATACTCCTGAACTTTCAACAGGTTATAAAATGTTTTTGGTTTGTCAAAAGTATAATTTTACATAAGAGAAGTAATGGCCATTACATCTAAGCAAATTTATCCAGGTCTAAAAATATTTATAATGCATATAGGTCATTAACAATGTATAACACCACACTAAGGCAGCTAGTTTCTTTTGTTTGTTTGTTTGTTTTTTTATGGAAGATATAGTTCAAAGTCAGACAAATGTTGTGGGGTAAATTGAGCCAGCATTTTAACTTACCCCATAACTGAAGTTAAGTTAAAATACTATGTGTGTGTGTACAGTCATGGCCAAAAGTTTTGAGAATTACATAAATATTAGTTTTCAAAAAGTTTGCTGCTAAACTGCTTTTAGATCTTTGTTTCAGTTGTTTCTGTGATGTACTGAAATATAATTGCAAGCACTTTATACGTTTCAAAGGCTTTTATCGACAATTACATGACATTTATGCAAAGAGTCAGTATTTGCAGTGTTGGCCCTTCTTTTTCAGGACCTCTGCAATTTGACTGGGCATGCTCTCAATCAACTTCTGGGCCAAATCCTGACTGATAGCAACCGATTCTTTCATAATCACTTCTTGGAGTTTGTCAGAATTAGTGGGTTTTTGTTTGTCTTACCGCCTCTTGAGGATTGACCACAAGTTCTCAATGGGATTAAGATCTGGGGAGTTTCCAGGCCATGGACCCAAAATTTCAACATTTTGGTCCCCGAACCACTTAATTATCACTTTTGCCTTGTGGCACGGTGCTCCATCGTGCTGGAAAATGCATTGTTCTTCACCAAACTGTTGCTGTTGGAGGGTGTTTTGGTACCATTCTTTATTCATGGCTGTGTTTTTGGGCAGAATTGTGAGTGAGCCCACTCCCTTGCATGAGAAGCAACCCCACACATGAATGGTGTCAGGATGCTTTACTGTTGGCATGACACAGGACTGATGGTAGCGCTCACCTTTTCTTCTCCGGATAAGCCTTTTTCCAGATGCCCCAAACAATCGGAACGGGGCTTTATCTGAGAATATGACTTTGCCCCAGTCCTCAGCAGTCCATTCACTATACTTTCTGCAGAAGATCAATCTGTCCCTTATTTTTTTTTTGGAGAGAAGTGGCTTCTTTGCTGCCCTTCTTGACACCAGGCCATCTTCCAAAAGTCTTGGCCTCACTGTGCGTGCAGATGCGCTCACACCTGCCTGCTGCCATTCCTGAGCAAGCTCTGCACTGGTGGCACTCCGATCCCGCAGCTGAATCCTCTTTAGGAGACGATCCTGGCGCTTGCTGGACTTTCTTGGATGCCCTGAAGCCTTCTTTACAAGAATTGAACCTCTTTCCTTGAAGTTCTTGATGTTCTTATAAATTGTTGATTTAGGTGCAATCTTAGTAGCCACAATATCCTTGCCTGTGAAGCCATTTTTATGCAACGCAATGATGGCTGCATGCGTTTCTTTGCAGGTCACCATGGTTAACAATGAAAGAACAATGATTTCAAGCATCACCTTCCTTTTAACATGTCAAGTCTGCCATTCTAACCCAATCAGCCTGACATAATGATCTCCAGCCTTGTGCTCGTCAACATTCTCACCTGAGTTAACAAGACGATTACTGAAATGATCTCAGCAGGTCCTTTAATGACAGCAATGAAATGCAGTGGAAAGGTTTTTTTGGGATTAAGTTAATTTTCATGGCAAAGAAGGACTATGTAATTCATCTGATCACTCTTCATAACATTCTGGAGTATATGCAAATTGCTATTATAAAAACTTAAGCAGCAACTTTTCCAATTTCCAATATTCCAATGGCCACGACTGTATATACATGAGTTTGGTTCCAAAATGCTTTAAATGCCATTTTTAAAAAAATTGAGTTTCCTCCAAAATCAGTATTGTTTCTGGTCAGTATTTTTAAAGTAAATTTTTTATTTTTCGCAAAATGCGATATTCCCCGAGTTATTAGGTCATGTTTTATACCTTTTCAACCCCCGACAAACGCCAGTCTCCCTTTTTTGCAGAATGCGATATATCTGCTCAACCAATCACAGCACACCATTCCACACACTCTAGACAGTAACGGCAGTGCTTTGAATACACCTGGCATCTTGGTTTTCCTCATCTACTTTGTACTTTGTTATCAACAAACAAGGGCTGCACGATAAGTCGCATTTGATTGTCTTGCACTTCTCATCAGTAAAGTCGGTTGTTTGATTAATAGCCTACTAGTAAATCTCTATGAAATGCTTTTAGATGGAGCGAGATTTAATACACAGAGCTGTGGATCACTGACTAGCTGCACTATATCGTGTTCATTAGATGAATCGCATTTGATTATGAATGTGATATTGCGTAGCTTGTCAGTGTTAGTGTTTCTATTAATGCCATTGATATTTTTGTTAATACAGCACATATCAGTAATCAACTAAATGAATGTAACATGGCAAAGATGAATGTACTTTTGGAAGTTGAATGAAAGGGAAATGTCATTTTGGAATTTCTGTGGTCTCATGTGATGTTGTTGTTCATGTTCTTGTTCATGATGACATTTTCTTGTATTGCTGTAATTAATTTATAGCATTAACAAGATGACTCATTGAATTCATTTTGGAAGTGATGACTGATGGATGTACTATTTTTAGTCCAGTGCCTCTATATAAATATTGATTATGATATAATATAATTAATATTGACCTAGTTCAGAGGCTTTCATATGTGGATAAACTTACTATGTTGTGTATTTTTATCGGTTTAAATATGAAAAATTACTTTCATATTGATTCAATGGATTTATGACATTTTGAGAAGAAAAAAAGGTATCATAGATTTATTGCATTTTGGGGAGGGGGGGCGATAATACAATTTTATAAGAAATCTTTTTAAAAAATGTGATTTAAATTTTTAATGCCATTATAACATAAGATGCTGTGTGAACATTTAAAATAGAAAATAGTGGGTTTCATCTAGCCACTTTGTAGTTTATTTGACAGGACAGTGTGCAAGTGCACCAAATCCTTCTTTGATAAGAACCAGAATGTGCTTTTCATCACCTTAGGGGGTAAGTCGTCGCCTAATGGTTAGAGAGTATGACTCCTAACCCTACGGTTGTGGGTTTGAGTCCCGGACCGGCAATAGCACGACTTAGGTGCACTTGAGCACCTAGAACAAACAAAGGACTGGTTAAGCCCAAGCTAAGCGCTTTCTAGTTATGGCGAATTGAGGCACAATTGTATTGGAAAAAAAGTTCACTTCTCTAAGCTTTTCAACATGGTTTATGTTGTGGCTGTCTAGTGGTCATAAAAATTAATAACACTTTCCAAATTGCTGTGTTTTATTATAGCTTCTGCCTGGTTTCACATCTGGTTCTTCAACTGATTCTTTGTTTTATTGTATTGTATAAAATTGGCCATATATTGTGTATAAATTGTGTTGGTGTACTGGCAGTAAAGTAAGTAAAATAAATTAAACAAATTCATAAATTGAATCAGCGATCTGTCTATTTTAACTTAGTCCTGTTATTTCATAGGCAAAGTTCATTTGAGCTTAATATTTAATTACGATAATACGATAATGGGGGGGGGGGGGCAATGCACTGAGGTTCACTTCATTTGAACTAAGCAGTCATGTGGTTTTCAGACGAACAAAGCTTCAAATTTCATAGATCACGTGCTTTTGGTAAAAGTAATCAAGCTCCAATACAATGCTTTGATGCGCAGTGTGTTGCTTTTTTAATACAAGCTTGGAGCTTCCGTGTTGAGCATAACATATCAATAGTCCATTCTTTGTTCATTGAATTATATACCCACCTCTTTAACAAGCAGCTTTTCGGAATACCTAAGAATAAAGACTTAGGGCCCTATTTTACCGATCTAAACACAAAGTGTAAAGCGCATGGTGCAGGTGCACTCAGGGCCTTTCCAAATCCACTTTTGCTATTTTAACGATGGAAAAACGGTCCATGCACTGGCGCTGCATTTTTGGAATGGAATTCTCTTAATGAGTAATGGGCGTAACATTTAATAAACCAACCAGAGTCTCCTATTCCCTTTAAAAGCGAGATGTGCTCGCGCCAGGGCGGATCGCTATTTACATGCCGGAATTTGTTGGCGGAAAAGCTGAACGCAAAAAAAACGATCTGCTTGTGCGCGAAGTTAAAGCGCACGAGCAGATCATCTAAGGGACAAGCAGGAATCCACCAAAGCTCCGCGCGATGAGTCAGTTAATATATATATGTGTGTGTATTGGCACGATTGTTCAATTAATTAGCCAATTTCATTCATCATTATAAGTAGTAATAGGCTGAATTGCCTATAAATATAAATAGGTAGCCTAATTATAATACACGCAATGACTACATTACATTTTTATATTTATGTAGCCTACAATAATATTCTTTTACACTGAAACCTTTTGTTTTTAATATTTGGCATGTTTGTGTGATGTGCATCCCTGTGTGTAATAAGCAAAGTCAACGCGCACAGTGGACCCGCCCAGAGGCGAATTTTATACCAACGCGCTCTTTAAATAAAATATATATATATTGCGCCATTGACTTCAAACTTTAGACCAGGTTTGAGATGGTCTATGGTACAGTCTATTTTCAGCTCCTTAAAAAAGCAATGTGCCAGCAATGCGCCTGAACACACCTCTTTTTTAGACCAACACACCCATGGGCGCACAAATGGGCACAAATGCATTTGCTAATTAAACAACATCATGTTGGACGGGAAAATGCGTCGCATTGTGCCAGGTGTATGATAGGGCCCTTAGTTGTTGACATTATCTCTGAGACTTTTCCTTCTGCACTTGTGTCAGAAGACCAGACCTAGTTCCAACAACTATGGACACCCTATCCTCTAGCCCTGTGAATTTGCTCCTCTCCATTTTCCAAGATGGCTGTCCAAATTAAGGATTATGTCAAGGAATTTCTCGATATTTCCTACAGGGTACCATGGAGTGATGAAACCCTGAAGAGTGCAGATAAGACAATGATTCTCTAAAGCACTATCTTGATTATGCACTGTGGCTAAGTGGTCCCAAGATCTACTCCTTAAAAGTGTCATTTCCAATAATTTTCTCATGCTCCTCAGGTTCCTGAAAATGAAGTTATGGATTATGTAATTCCCAAACCTAACACAGTGAAACCAGCCCTCCAGATGGTCCCAAATCAGCCGGCCATCCACACGGTCCCAAGTCTGACATCCTTCCAGGACATGGCCATTGAGGCTATCTCCTTTATATAGTGAAGCCAGTCCTCCAGATGGTCCCAAATCAGCTGGCCATCCACACGGTCCCAAGTCTGACATCCTTCCAGGACATGGCCATTGAGGCTATCTGCTTTATATTCCAGTCCATCCAGATCTGCTTTGGCACCATCTCCGCTGCCGTGGTGGTGGTCTGCTCCACCGTGGAGATCTTCAGTTCCATCTACATTGCTTTGGTGGTCATCTGCTCCACTATGGAAATCTTATTTTGCTCTGCCATGGTGGCCTTTGGCTCTGTGTCAGAGGGACTCAGCTCCATCTGCTGCGCCTTGTTGGCTTACTCTTGGCTGGCTCCACCCTGGCTTAAATTATCCTGGTTTCTTCCTCCCTCTACTGCCCAGTTGGGCCTATTTTTGTGCGAGGTCACACCCTCCGGGAAGGGGGGAGTGCTGTCACGATCCCAGTCCACTGGGAAATACATTTCCCAGCATCCCTTCTGGTCAAAACTTTTTATGCAGTAGTTTAAATTAGCTTTACGAAAAGAAATATGACTGTTTGTAAAAGGAAATTGATTATTAAATAGTTTTTTAAAGGAGGCAAATTTATCTTTAAAATTTCACATGTTTTTTTTTAATTAGATTTAGTTAGATGGTCAGTTTACACCCAAATGGTGCATCTTACCCACTGACTCAGATGAACATACCCCTAACCTGGGGTAAATTTAGCACTTTTCTATATATATTAACAGTTGACAGCTTTTAAAATATATTTATAATATAGTGCTCTGAAAAACATAAATCAAATGAAATCAAATGAAATCAACCACAAGATCATATCAAGACGATGTAGGTTACATGAACAGAGAGGAAACCAAAGGCAAAGCTTGTGAAGGTCATAGAGGAAAAGAAACAAGCAGAAATTCACAAAAGCGGCAGTGAATGTAGGTCACTTGAGTAAGTCTGATCACTTACAAGATGTTATTATCCTAAAAAGACAGGAAAAAGTCTTATGTGATTTGTGTTGATTACGGTTTTCATGAACAAAATGATTAAATTATATTGAATAATTTGGTATTTAGGAAGCATATCTGGCCTATTCACCCCACAGTCCATAATCAAAATATCATAGTCTGAGAACATACAAAGTTCTCAATTCAGAGGAATTAATAGGCATATCATATGAACATAGGCATCATTAGTTGAAGCATAAAATAATAACGGTTTAAAATAGTTCAATTCACTGTTTAATAATGTCCAAAACACAGCTTCAAGCAACAGTTCACCCAAAAATTTAAATTCCGTTATAATTTACTTACCTTCATTCTTGTCATAATTTTGTGTTACAGTATGCCAGACTCAGAGATGAGAATAGATATGACTTTACATATTAAAAAATGGCTAATATTGCTATTGC
This sequence comes from Carassius carassius, assembly GCF_963082965.1. Classification (NCBI taxonomy): domain Eukaryota; kingdom Metazoa; phylum Chordata; class Actinopteri; order Cypriniformes; family Cyprinidae; genus Carassius; species Carassius carassius. Next base: position 43,889,012 of record NC_081756.1, on the reverse strand, counting down.
TGTGACCCTTAAGTTTTTGACATGTCAAATCCTTTTATTTTGTTGGAATGTTAGTGGAATGCTGTAAACTGGTATCTACAAAAAGTTTAAAATTATATGAATGCCAATGTAAATAAAGTGAACTAAGTGCACATTCCATACCCAAATGCACATTTATCACATTAACCCTGCTTTCAGATAGATAGATAGATAGATAGATAGATAGATAGATAGATAGATAGATAGATAGATAGATAGATAGATAGATAGATAGATAGATAGATAGATAGATAGATAGATTGATTGATTGATTGATTGATTGATTGATTAAAAATGTGTGACTTAAGGATGAGTAAATAAATATATATGTATATTGCTGGATGAGCTATACCTTTAAATTTGTTGGGGACATTAATTTCACATACCTCAAAAAACAGCACTGGCTTCTGCGGAAATACACAAAACAGGCACTGGACCTAAGAGGGCACAGGCCGCAGGGGCAGGAAGAACAAAAAGAAACAGCATATAAACATTGGTAAAGCAACATTGTTCCACTGAACTGCTGTGCTTATTGTATGAGGAATCACTGGTGGTATCAGCTGTTGCGATGAGTAATGTCTGTGACTGCAAGGACAGCAGATGGGTTCTGTGCACATGCTGTACAATTAGCAGAGGATCATAGGAGGACAGAGACTCTGAGTCCAGCTGAACATGCTGCTTAACTGTATCATCGCCACCCAAAGCAGCAGATGCTGTGTCACAGTGCACTCTGATGCAGCACACTGCCTTGCAAATAATCAAGTGTCTCACAGCATGAGAACCAGGCTGATTACTGATGCTGAATAAGATTTATCAGTGAAGATGGTGGGAACATTCTTCACTGTCTATCTATCTTTACCTAGATCTTTCTCACAGAACTACTCACTGCTAAGACTTCCTGTTGTACGTGTACTGTACACTACTCATCAGATTAAACACAACTGAACCGATGTTTCCCATGATCTTAAAATTCTTAATTGAAATTCTTAAAATAAGTCTTAAAAGTTTTATCTAAAGGCTTAATGATTAAACATTTGAAATTAGTTTTGCAGGCAAATGTAAATTGTGCCTGTGTATGAAGTTTTTAAACTGTTAAACTTGTTAAACATTTTTGCTTTTTAGTCACTAAACAGTATTAATTTCTCTTTATGTATGTATTAAGAAATGCCTTTTTTATTCAGCAAGGATGCATTATATGGATTAAAAGACAACTATGTTATTATATAATCTATTCCATATAAATACTGTACTTTTAATTTTATTAATCAAAGAATTCTAAAGATGTATCGGTTTCCACACAAAAAAAAAAAAAATTATTAAGCAACACAGCTGTTTTCAGAAAGAACATTTTAAATATAATGTTCATCTTCAGTTCTCTCTTCACAGCAGTTCAGTCAGTGTACTGTTTGAGTGCATGCATTACTCTGGGATATTGGTTTGTTTGAACTCAGAGGGAGTGTCAGCCACATTAAAAAAGTTAACAGCTTAAGTCATTTGTGGATTAATGCATATTAGAGATGCGAACCGTTTAAAACGATTCAGTTCGATTTGGTGAACTGAATGATTCGTTCGCGAACCGGATATCCAGACTGCTTTGTTTTGAACTCTCTCACAACAGACAAGGAAGAGAAGACAATGCTGAATAAAGTCGTCGTTTTTGCTATTTTTGAACCAAAATGTATTTTCGACTCAAAAAATTCTAACTGACCCTCTGATGTCACATGGACTACTTTGATGATGTTTTTCTTACCTTTCTGGACATGGACAGTATACCGTACACACAGTTCAATGGAGGGACTGATAGCTCTCGGACTAAATCTAAAATATCTTAAACTGTGTTCCAAAGTTAAACGGAAGTCTTACGGGTTTGAAACAACATGAGGGTAAGTTATTAATTACATAATTTTGCTATCTGGGTGAACTAACCCTTTAAAGGGCGAACTAACAAAAAATAAATAAATAAATACCTGCACATGAAACTCAAAAATGTTGAATGCACATATAAAATGCCTTAACATGTTAAATGCAAATTAAGCCCCAAAACACCTGAAACTAATACTTGTTTCTGTCTCTGATACCCAATGATTCCCATTGTAATAAATAAATAAGGTTACAAATGCAACATGATCCACAAAACACCTGTACACCTGATGCTCAGTGATGATGAATGAATAAAAATGATGCTATGAAATGTTGCCTAGGTAATCAGCTAGCTGGATTCTAGATACATCTTCTGTGTTCACCTGAGGAAAAGGGCACGAGAGCTGATACAGTGTCCTGCCACTCCGCACCGGGACATGTCAAGCATACAGTCACAAAAGGATGATACTTGTAAAAAAGATTTTATTTAAACCATTCTTTTTGTTTTTGTTTTTTTTTTCATCAGAAATATAACACAGTCACTGAATAAGTCACAGTCATTTGACCTCACATAACCTGACATGGATTTAAAAGAGAAGTGTGAGTGTGGAGCAAATGTTTCTGTAGTAGCCTTACTTAAATTTTGTATGCACCACCGTGACAGACATATTACATTTTGAGAATGTAGAAAATTATTGTTGTCTCGTACCCGGTCGAGATCTTCAAAAACTTAAATGTAGCTTATCTCGCGGTGATTAGGGAATTAATTAACAAATCGTACAGCGGTATTTACACATAACAGACAGCACAGTTCAAAGTCTTTATAAACCAAACATGTCTTACTTAGATGAAGAAGGCAGAAAAGCGCATGTATGATGATCCGGCCGATATAGACGGCGGTAGGCAGTATCATTATACAGTCTCTATGACCTACTTTCCTCCCGGTCTAATAACTACGAGACCACTAACCTACTTATTGAGCCAATGGAATTACAGTGTACTGTAGACTAAGCGTTGACTCCTTTGTCCAATCAGAAAACGCTTTACCTATCTAACATCCAATCAGAAAACACGGGGATTTGCAGATTTATGAACAGTAAACAAAGTGCTAGTGGTGAATTCCGAAACAACGTTACTTCGTTTGTATGTCATGCAAATTATTATTAATTATGTTAAATTAACACTAAGGGCTCTTAGGGTCAGGCCTGCAAAGAAAACATTATTTTTAGCCCGTCATGAATACTACTACTACTTCTAGGCTACTAAGCGTAATATTAATTATAATAATTCTATAATAATCTATACTGGAAAGTAAATGTGACTGAAAATATACCATTTCCTAACTTAACATGACTTGGATGCTGTCTCACCTGCCAATGATATTACGTTCGTGTCTAATTTTTTTATGTTGGATACATGAGAAATTATCTTTTATTAAAAAAAAAAAATTCTGTTCACATAAAGCCAATGCTCGTTTTACAATAGAACATACAATCACTTACACATGTTAAGCATTGGATGGCGCTAAAACATAACAATGGCACTTGGCACTTGATGGAGCCTCAGCAAGAGCCCCACTGTGAGGACACTGGATTCAATTCAGGGTGTCATTTCAAATGCTGCCATTTTGGCACTTATTGGTTTTGATTTTGTCTTGGTTTGGCTGTTACTGTATAGTTGCAATCTATGACTGTGCAAAGAATGAAAGCCACAGAGATGTCAGCAGAAATAAAGCTTAACAGGCGTTCATTAAACTGGCTTTCAGTCGGATTAGTATATCACACGCTACATGACACATTGAATCATGTCTTCATGATTACTGAGGTAACAAAGGGTAGGCAGCAAAGACAGCATAAAAAATTATTTACCATTTTAAAGTTAAATGAAAGTAATGTAATGAAAGCACTAGACAATGAGCTGATTCTATTAATACATGTAGCCTACTTTAGCTTATTAATATTATAGTAAGATAAATGGCAAAATGCTAAACTGTAGGTGGGCCTTGTTCACCTTCATGATGTATTAGTCTGACCCTAAAGGATGGAATAGGCTGTGGGACATTTCAGATGTGTTTAGTGTGCAGACCGACCCATTAGGATGGCTGAATACACTTGGGATTTTTGTATTTCCAGTTAACATCCAGTATATGTAAATAAGTCTGTACTTTAAAGTGTTGTCCACAGGGATCAGTTGCATAAAATGCTTAGACAAGTTGCAGCTAATTTAAGTCATCTTTTAAGTCAGTTACATAAAAATATAGGTCTGTATATTTTGTATACTATAAGACTTATTAACCCTTGGCAACCTGCTAGTTGGTCAGACAAGTCTTGACCTTGTAAAGCCTGACATATGAAATAATAGTCTGAAAAAAAAAAAAAAATATATATATATATATATATATATATATATATATATATATATATATATATAAACTTAACAGCTTACTGAACTTTTTTGACAAAAAATGTTGAGTATCATATCATATTTTGATGCATCAAGCTTTTATAACTCATATAGGATGATATAGGAGAATATGGAGCTCATTCTTTTATTCAGAATTTTATTCAGAGGCCCAAACTGAGCAACAATTTGCAATTTTGATGTAGTTGCTGATATTTAAATCGCCAAAAAGTTGAAATTCTGATAGCTTATAATGTAAAATAATGAGATCTTTATAACAGTAGAACAAACTACTTACATAAAATGAATATAAATGTAAATTGTCACTCTATATCTCCCAATAATATGTCTTAGTAAGATGATACCTGTACAAAGACATCTTGCAGTGAAAATGTTGCACTGCTTTAATTGACCAAGTCACGGCTGAAGGAAAATGATTGAAATGGCTCTGGTTTCAGTCACTTTCTGCCCATTCTGTGTGGTGTTGTTTGCTTGGCACCGTGCATGATCGGTCGGTGACAGCTCCTTTTCAAGGAACAGAAAAGAAAAGTGATTGGTGAGCAAACATGGCCTTTCTTGTCAGGCATGAAGACCGTATAAAGAGAGGGAGGATATCCACTCACATAGCAGTGTCTGAATGAACACTTTTCACTGAAAAATCTCTGACATGACAAACACGTGAAGTTCAAATGGATCACACGTAACATGAACTGTATAACGCAGAGTTACTAAACTGCAATAAAACAAAGCAATTGTTGGCTAATAAGTCAAGGTTTCTTGTGTAAATGCTTCTCTTGTATGTTCTTCAGTAAAGTCAAAGGCCACTGCTGACAGTACTTTGATGCAGAAAAACAAACATACAGGCAAGTGGAGGAGGAATGAGCCAGAGGAATGTACTCTGGATGGCAAACATCCCAGCCTTGTTAAATTAAGCTTTTCACACAGAAAGCGCCCCTGATATAACTCATAAGAGCATTTCAACTCTTCTGTGTGAAACTGCATGTATGGCTGCATGAGCAAATAAGCAAATATTTGGCTAAAGAAAGAGACATGAATATGTTCCAACAAGGCTCAATAATCAGAGTTAGAGGATAAAATTCCCCCTTTATATTTGAGGAATTAAGACATTTTAATACTATGTTACTTTCCAGGAAAACATATTCTGTGAGATTTGACATCATTCAACTAAACTCCTCAAGATACACCACATTCAAGTATGTTTTATTTCAGAAATCTCTGTATTACAATATTGCCCTCGGAGGATGATTTTGACACTACTTTGTCATCTTGCTACAGGCATTTGTGTAATAAAAGCAAGCTGCACATCTTGTATTCCATAAGTATGTTAAGGATAAAAGTTTGTTACTGCCACATGTAAATGGAATATAATGGGAATAGAGCTGACGATATCTTATTTTCAAACACACTTCAGAAGAAATACAATCCTTACAAATTGGGATCGCTGAGACCAACATCGTTTCTGTTTTAAAGGACGAAGAGTATCACATTCTGACCTTGTTAGGAGATACATGCATAAAGTGTTTCTACCGGCGCATTTAAACAAAGCAGATAATATAAAGAAACTAGCTTTGAGAAACTAGCTCTGAGAAAAAGAAACAATGAAGCATGAACAGGGTGTAACAGACACACACATAAACATTTGATGCTGTGGTTTGTCTTTTAGTTATTTTATGCCTCTTTTATACCAACTTTCCCATGCACATAAGCCAGTCTGTTCTCCAGATGAAGCGGTTGTGCTCTCCATGCGATTTCTTTAGCCGTTCTCATGCGAGAATCGATGAGATCAGCTGGAATCTTGAGGATCCTCTCAAAGACATTCCCCATTGGTTTCATTAATGAGTGCATCAGAAGTAATGAGAGTGGCACATACATGCCATCTGAGAAGGTTACCATGAAATTATTTCCCTACCACCAAACCTGTGGTAAAAACAGTACACATTATCTGAGTTCAGTGTTTAAAGTTTAATTGATTGGCTGTGTTAAATTAACCCTTTATTTGTATCTCTATTTGACTCTACATCTCTTTTAGAGCTGAATTAACTTTTCCAAGTTTGATGTGTACTACAGTGGATTTTTGGTGGATTTTTTCACTTTAACTGTATAGCACTGCATTTACTACATAATGCAGGACATACCATTTCATTTGTTGTTTAATTGCTATAATAATGCGGTCACATTACGGCAATTCATTTTTGTAAGGGTAATGCAGCAGTGAAGCTTGCTGTCTGAGTATAAAAAATGCATTTTCGCTTGCAGTTAGTCACTCATATTTAATGCAGTTTTGTTCTCCTTGCTTGTCAAGTAACATCAGTCCATTCCTGACAATATAATAGCCTTTACTAATTTGTGGAATGTGTCACGTTTCTGTGTCGTCTTGCTGACCTGCTGCTGTGTCACTAATACAGCCGGGCACTAAAGAGGGCTGCTTTTCATTAACACCCTACCAAACCACCAGGGTCCTACAGGGGGCCAATCAGCAATGGCAATGGGCTGACCTGCTCAAGCACTCTTCACCTGAATCAGTGACTGTTACACGGCCCTTAGAGCTGGAGGCAGGAGGTTTTCCGAACGCTTTTGTTTCTGTGGAGACACAGTAAAGTGTCCTTAGGAATTACGCTGGGCTCCACCTCATTAGACGTCGCTGTTTGAGAGTAATAACAGGTGTACCGGGGCCCTGCTGTGGACTTTGACCCCATTCACAGTGTGGGACAGCAAAGTCTCAACCACGGTAGATTTTCACCTTTGTAAAATGACAGTTTGTGGATGGGGCAAGGCCATGGAGGGAAACCTTACAAAATCCATAATAAAAAAAAAAAAAAAACTGAATGACAAATTTGATATTGAACACCTTCTATGTTAATATAGAAGTTAATGCTTGATTGAAGTGCATCAGACAGGGGTTGGTAAAGTTCTTACACTATCAGAAAAGTATACTGATAAAGTATAATCTATAATCGAATATTGTATTTAACATAATATGTTATGTATGTTCTGGGGGTTTTAAGTGCGTTCCTATGCAGATGTTAAACATTGTGTGGTGGTTGCTAGGGTGTTGCTTACTGACACATTAAAGAGCTCACCCCAGTCTTCATTCAGTCATTAATACCAAACCTCCTCTCAACAAGCCACAAAAATATCCTTAATATACATAAATGAGTTTCACACCAAAGTTTAATACTTAGAGTTGAAGATTTGTTGAAATCTTTAACCCGATGTATGAATAATAATAATCTTGCCTGAACAAGCACTAATAATTACTGCAATGCAGTCAAATGTTCCTATTGTTACTGACATTTTATCTTCGGGATTATGTATTCCATATTTATTGGCTTACTAGACTCTTACCCGAGGCTAATGAAGGAACTCATTTTAAAATGCCATGAACTTTGCCGACTGTAAAAGGGAAAAATTCTGCCTGAATATATACTTGAGAAAAGTCTTGAGGAGAGTCAGTGCTTTGAGTGCAACTTTGAGTTTACCTTGTATTATTTCAGTTTCAACACTTCATCCTGTCATCCTCAGTTCAACTCCATCCCAAGAAAGCCAATAGACTTGCAAGTCACAACATGAACAGAACTGCCCTGGTTCTTTATATAGACCTCAACATATGTTCTAGGTCACTGTGGCATAGCACTTACCGATCTAATCTGTCAGACTGATGGCAATGGGTTGATTTCCTCTGGTTTGAAAGACAAACATGAGTTTAAAGCCTGCCATTGGATAAAGAGCTCAACCTTTATTTTGCCAAACCTGTGTTAAACTGTAATAATCCTCTCGATGGCCCTCGATGACCCGGTTCTCAATGTCAGCAAATCACGTGCTGACATGGAAACGGAGAAGAATGCAAGGTATGAACACGTTTCGGAAGTTGCTTGGTGTGGGTGTTTTGTCTGTGTCCACAGATGTGTGGCTGAAGGAGTGCTGGAGACGTTGCCTTCAAAGGAAACATATTGGGTTGCATATTAAGCCTAACCTTAGCTGTAAAACAAAGGAATGGATGTTGGGAGATTAAAAGAATAAAACCCCATTTTCACAGCTACTTTCAATTTTCAAAGTGATTTTGCCACAATTGTTTTACATGCAATATTTACAGAGCATTTAACTCTATTCCCCATAAACTTTAATAAGATGATTAACTAACATTTCCATAATTTTAACATTATTTTATGACATTCAACAAGACAAGGTTTTATAAATAAGTTGAACCGTTTTTTTACAGCCAATCTGATTTAAGACAGAAACTGAATTTAAGCTTTTAATTTGAAGTTCTTTTTTTTTTTACATTGCTAAACTTAGAATTAATTAAAATAGTAAATATTAATATTTTTAATAATATATTAAGTATTAATTGTATTTTTACAATTTTACGTAGACAAATATCTCCAAAGCATCAATAAAAAGTATTAAGGTATAAAATATTGAGTAAAATACAAAATATTAAATTAAACAAAGCCGACAATTTATAATGTTCATTATACAATAAAATAAATAAAAAACAGTAAAATATTCTATCTATTGATATAATTTACTACCTATAAATGTATCACTATACTTCTAGCTAACCAGAGCAGTAAATGTTGATGTTTGGTGAGATAATGTCAAGATAATGCTTGAACAATTGATAAAATGATAAAACAATTTGAAGATGAGATAGTGTCAGACATGCTCACAAGGACAGATTGGATTCACTACCACACCCTCCATCTGAAAGAAGATGAGCTTTTACACATGAGCGTATAGAAGCAATTATCTCTGCCTATAGCCTATTTCTAATCGTGCGCTCCACACATGAATTTGGTGTCAGTTGTAAAAGAACAACATGAGAATGTCTGGGTGTTGCTGGAGTTCCTTGAATTATCTGCACCTCCATAAAAGTGAATGAATAGTCCCTGAGGCCTATCCCATAGTATCTCACATCCAAACAATTGCTGCAGTCCCGTGCTTTATCAGTTCAGGATGGTAAGTTTGTTTCATGTCACAATAGGTTTGTATTAAATTTCACCATTTTTGTAGGACAAATTCTTTACACAAACAATGTGAATGCACACCATGCAGGAAAAGATTAAACAGAGTTCTTCCACGTGGGTTCGGTAGCAAGCAAAATAACCAAAAATGACAGAAAAACCCTTGAGGTAGTGGAATTATGCACTTGTTGATAAACCGATTGAAATGTATACTCGTTTTCTTTCGGTCTTTTTCAGTTGTGAATGGTTTCCCCATTTAACCTTTCTCCTACAGGCATCATATGTCATAGCAAACAAGAAGTAGTGAGGCACAAAGACACTGAAAGTTCTTTTAAGGCAGATGACAGCCGACGGCAAGTTCCCACACATGGTATGTATTATGCAGTATAAGCTAATAAATTCATAGTTTCAGTTAGTAAATTCATTTGTAAATAATGAATGATGAATGACTTGTAATTAAGTTCCTGTACTTTTTAAAGAATTCTAACAGCAGTTTGGATGGCAATGCTCAGAATGGCACAACTTCAGATATGAACTACTTGGTACTTAATGATATTTTAAAAATATTTTGACATCTTCTGATGCGATTTCATCCCATATTTGATTCCACAGACTTTCTCTGTCTGAGTCTACAGCCTCACATATGTTTAATTAAATACATGCAGCTATATAATTACCATAGCTTACTCAGCTCCTTTAACCCACATGTAAAAATGTGCATCCCAACAGGAGAAACCATGGAATGTGGTACAAAACAAAGATCACAGTCAGATCCTTTTTATTAGAAAGAGATATGCCAAAAGATAAGATGTAATATTTGTATAATATTTATGGCCAAACAAGGAAAGGGTTTCTCACAGTGTCATTATCAGTTTATCAAACTATAACTCTTCCACATACCTGAGGAACATACCTGTACCTGATAGCACACTCATCAAAAGCAAGCCAAAACAATGACCCACATGCAGACAGACATGGTCAGAGAGGTTTTGTCAAGGATTTTTGAGTGTGCAGGACATATAATAATAATAATAATAATAAAGATAAAGATAAAAAAAAATGAAATTTAATTTTAAACTCCTCTGTCCCTATATATATATATATATATAAAAATTTAGTTAGCGTTTATTTAATTTCAAGCGTTGATTTTAGTTTCATCGTGTTCTTCACTGTTATATTTTTAAAAAAATTACTTCAAAAGAAAACAAAAATACTTATTAGGGCAAAATTACTGGTCATGATGCACTGGGAAGATAGAGTAAAAAAATGGATCTTTGTAAACGATAAATAAATATTGTACAATAAAGTTTATGGCTGTTTTTATTTAAAAATTAGTTTGAATAATCAAAGTGTTATATTTATTCAGTAGATCTAATTCTAAGATTTAAAGGATAAAACAACAATAAATATATAGATAATATAGACATAAAAGGAATTTGAAAAATAGCAGATACAAATATAGAAATCTGTTTTTAATATAAATCAGATCTTGTTTCTATATTTGAACAAATACCTATACAAACTTTCCTTTCAGTGTCCAGTTCATTTATGTACTTACACTACACTGACATCATGCACATTGGCTCTAGACAAAAGGAATTTCACACTGGGTATGTCATATAAGATAAAGTAGCCAATTAGCAATTAGTTCTAAAATACTTCAAATTGTCTGCATGGTCTTCGGCTTTGTTCTTGGCTCGCTCTGAAGTGGAGTATAAATGGTTCTTTGTGGTCGTCATTTAGGGGTGAAGCCAAAAAGTAAAGAGTGAACTTAGTTTTACCTTCCTGATGACATGCTTGACCTCGAGACCATCTCCAACCTTTGACATTTGACCATCCCATGGGGCACTAATGATGGCTAAATCATCTGCTAAAAAGCACACCTGGTGACAATATGCTTCATAAAAGGCCAGTCAGGGATTCAAATAAAAAAGAATGCAAAAAAATATATATTTTTTTATATCACTCGCTTGGTTTTTCAGAACTTTTGTTAGCACTACTTTTCTAAATATGTGAAGTTTTGTAGCCTGCAAGAAAAAAATAAATGAATCTGTTTTCTACAAAACTCACATTTGTAACCAGGGCTGGACTGGGACAAAAAATCGGCCCGGGCATTTTTGCCCAGACTGGCCCACTATATGATCGTAAACACCACCCATCTTTGCACGCCCTTAATTATATGCATACCAACTCCTATTCATTAAAACCACTAATGCCATGTAATGAGTGAGTATAGGAACGAGTGAGAGTTAACAGATGAAATAAGTCAAAATTTTATATTTATTAATACAGTTGAACTATTCTCCACAGCGGTGAATCCTAAAACAAGCTATAAGCGGCTCTGGCATAGCAATACCAGTGTTTCTTACAGGACTTTTGTTAAAACTATGGTGGTGTGTCCTTGGTCCTTCTAGGCCCCCCGTGAGAAAATTTTGTGCATTTTAATGTTAAATTCATTAATCTGGTGCACTTTGAGAGTTCAAAATTAAAAGCTCCAACCCATATTCAGTGTGCAAATTAAACAAAGAAAAATTCAAACCTCTTTTAGTTACAGTGTCTATTTACATTACACCTATACATAATAATAGTTATAATATTAATCCAATGACAGTAATAGCCATATTTTGTAAAACAAATGCACAAAAAAATAAAGGAAACTTTCTTAATTAGTTGTACTAATTTCTATACTTGAAAGAGATAAGCACATGATCTTTTATCTTGACGCAAACTGCATCAAGCTTTTATTTTGGCGGAAAACATGGTTTACAAACGCCTCTTATTAAATTTCTAGTGAATTGCGGTAATCGTCAACTATGCAGATCACAGTTTACAGTGTCTGCTTTAAGGGCCTGGTTCTATTTTTTCACGCTATTTATCTGCACATTCCTTGCGTTTCTTCTCCATCTTTTTTTACAGATACACACTGACACTGCTGTCGCTCGCTCACTCGTTTAAAGTTGTGATTGGGCCAGCCCAGTGTCAATCAAGAAAAGAGCCAATGGGCCGCTGATCTACATGTTTCATGGGCTGGTCTGTCAGAAAAAAAAACTAACACTGACTTTGACCAATGCATTACACCGGCACAAACCCAGCGCCGCCAATTAAGCAAAACAAAACAAAACGAATGGGCCGCCGATGTACAATTTTTATGGCACGTTTAAAAAAAAAAAAAAAAAAAAAGTATGAGTATGAGTATGCCCAATGGCCAGTCCAGCCATGTTTGTAAGCATCAAAGGCCAATGAACCCACCTTGCACCTCAAAGCTCAAAAGTAGACACCTTTAGGGTTGGTTTTTGCTCATGTATAATCACCAATGTGATCAGGTAAACCAATACAATAAATTAGTCATGGTGAATATAAAATATACCTGCACTTACATGTTTATTTGACTTTTTTATTTTTAAATATTTGTTAACTATCTGTCAACAATATAATTGTGGATTCGGTCGTAATTGCTCATACATTGCTCCTGCAGGGCTACAATAAATCTGTACTCACTGAGGTCCAAACATTTAAAATCAGAAGGGAAGCCTGCTCAGTGAGGGTTTCCCATGCTTGAATTAACCCACCACGTCCTCAGAGTAACAAAAGATCTAAATCATGTCGTACTGCTTCCCACAGATGGGCTGCCTTCTTTGTTGACAAAGGCATGCAAAATAGTATTTACAGATGGCAGAGCGGGATCTGGCTCTCCAGCATTCAGGCTTCTCTTTTGAGATCCGTTTAAGGGCCATGAGAAAATTTCTGAGCTGAAGTGTGTGGCGCTTGTACCATGATCCACATCCCTCCCTCCCTCCAGGACCACATTGCTGGAGTCTTTCACAGCAGCCTGTGGATTTAGGAAGCAGATGCACACAAAGACGCCACTGCTGTGAGGTCGTATAGAGGATGTGATATGCATGTCATGTTCAGCTCCCTGTCGCCCGTTCGCTGAAAGCACAGTCTGATGAGTATATGTGGCATTTGTTTGCACTGTCAGACTTCTTGAGGCCCTGTGGTAAATATATACTAGACTCTCACATCTCTGAGACTAGGATCCGCTGTGCATCTGATGTTTTGGGACTGACCTTTGCCCTAAACTGCATTTGTTTTGTCTCCCAAACTGTAGCTTGATCTGGAAATGTTTGCAAAGTTACACAGATTGTGCCCAGTAAGTCAATGATAAGGTGTAAGGTCTTGTAAAGGTTATAACATTTTATTCTGTTCCTGTTAGGTATGTGTACAAACTGTAGTAATAACAGTAAATTATGCATATTTACATAAAACTAACCCTATGGTACAAGTTATTAAAATATTATACAGTACATAAATATGTTATTATAGTGTAATAAAGACACCGTTAAAAAAAGTGTAACACAGTTTTGTTCTCCCTGTAAAGAGTGTTCTGCACTCTCAGAAAAACATACAAAAGCTGTCACCAGGGCAACACCTTTTCAAAAGTACCTACGGTAATTTACCCCTAATGTGTGCATTTTAGAAACTTAAAGATGTTACAACCTAAACATTACATATTACAGTAATTAGTCAATTGGTCAAAACCAGATAAAAACTTGAAGAATTATAACAATGATTAGAATTTGTTATTTTCATTTTTTATTTTATTTTTTTTTTTACATGTAAACACTCAACACTGGAGTTACCACAGAGAGCTTTTGGGCCGATTCGCAGTAGAAATTTGCAGTAATATGTTTAATTCCACATCATTTCACATCCTCTCAGTTGTTCTCCATCTGTGGTCTGATGTTATGAAGCTATTCCCTTCAGGAGGGTCAAGTTTGGGTAACTGGATGTGCTTCAGTCAAATTCTAGTTAGTCAAATACTAGTTCATCTGTAAAAGTTTAAAATGTATTGGATGTGGTATTTTAATACGTCATGTGAAGCAGCAGTCTTCAGTGAATAGTGACCTACGTTTGGTCTGTTCTTCACATAAACTGGCTTTAGAAGACTTGGAACTTGCATGAGTCACTTATGGTGTGTATTTTAATTTGGGGTTGGAACAACAATTCATTAATGGTGGAATTTTTTGTTTTGTTTGAACTGGTCTTTTAATGTAATTGAACAAATTATGCATTAAATATCCCAGATGCTTATGACCAAATGACAGAAACTAGCTCCATGAATCTTTATAGTTTGTTTCTTTTCTTTTTTTTTTGTCATAAAAAACTGTCAAGATCCATGCTGGGAATCTGATTCGGACAGCAGAATATCCAGCTTGGAAAATGTCACTCATCTGGCTCCTCTGTGTCAGCTATTACTGAAGCACAGTAGGACCCCGCATATAGTGACACCACACAGGAAGAGCTCCAAAACATCCACTGTGACCAGAGGAAGTGGGGAAGAAAGAACAGATGCTTTGAGGGCATTAACCATGCAGCTGAAAGCAGCCAGTTGTAAAAAATCACAGATGATTTTAACTGCATGATTTTAACTTGAATATTTATCTCTGTACATTGTAAAGATCTCTTTTACATGGTGGACATGGTTTTAGATGACATGTGTTAGATTCCAGTTGTTAAGGATATGAGAATAATAACTTTAGTGCAGTGTAAAATGCTTCTTGTCAACAAAATTCACAACTAAAACTAGTTGGCTGTCAGCAAACAATTCCTCACCATGAGAAAACTTAACTTGTTTTTATTCTATCCAGATTGTCCAGTTAAGTAAACTTTTGCATATATATATATATATGTATATATATATATATGTATATATATATATATATATATATATATATATATATATATATATATATACAGTACAGACCAAAAGTTTGGAAACATTACTATTTTTAATGTTTTTGAAAGAAGTTTCTTCTCATCAAGCCTGCATTTATTTGATCAAAAATACAAAAAAAAATTTAATATTGTGAGTTATATCAAAAATTTTCTTTGCTCTTTCAAGATGGCAATCAGCAGGTGTCGCAGTGCATCAGTCCAAAAGAAGTAAAATAAAAAGCGCACATCCATAAAAAAAGTGTCTCACACAGTTTCGGGGGTGAACAAAACCAGTTTCCTCTTTCTTATATCAAAATCATCTGACATTCTTCTTTACAAATCCTCGTTCTGTACTTCTAATTAGTGACTGTTGTTTTGTTTTGATCTCTCCGCTGCTTTTCTGCATTATTCATTTCTGAGCAGCGCATGCGCAAAGCCGACCTCATACCGTCAACCGCCCGGAGCTGCTTCTGTGTACAAAAGTGAGCTCAAGCTAGATTAAATTGATTATTAAGTTTTAAATATGTTTATTTTGATTCACTACAGTAGGCCTTTGTTCACCCCCTGGAGCAATGTGAGACATTTTTATTTTATGGATGAGTGCTTTTTATTTAACTTCTTTTAGACTGATACACACAACGCTTGCTTAATCCAATTAAACATCTTGAAAGATCAAATACAATTTTTATATACTTTTTTGGGTGAACTAACCATTTCACAGTGGTCTTGAATTTCCTCCATTTGTGCACAGTCTGTCTGACTGTGGATTGGTGGAGTCCAAACTATTAAGAGATGGCTTTGTAACCTTTTCTAGCCTGATGAACAACATCAACTCTTTTTCTGAGGTCCTCAGAGATCTCATTTGTTTGTGCCATGATACACTTCCACAAACATGACCACACTTTGATAGATCCCTGTTCTGTAAATAAAACGGGACACACGGACAACTCTGAACAGATGGACATAAATTCACCTTCAAATGAACAGTTAATCCTAGAGATTCACATACTTTTGCCACTCACAGATATGTAATATTGTACATATTATACAATTATAAGCAAACAAATGAATTGCCTAAGATTTTAAATTTTCCAGGTTTTTTTGTCTTTCCTCATATACTGTAACAGCCATAACCACAAAATCTGTGGGTGTGCTGCTTGTTCAAATATATTAGCAGCTCGCTTAATGTTCGCAGATGCTTGATAGCCACGTCTGACTGGACTGTGTAAAAAGTCCAGCAATCAAATATATCAAATAATTGCATTTAAGGCAAAGAGCCATTTTGAAGAGAAACATTTGATAATTGTTTTGGGGTATATCAAAATGAAACCGGAAATTCAAAGAACAAAAAAATATAGGACTGGACTTTTTTAGGACTGAAGTGTTTATGAAAAAGGAAATTAGTTTCAAAGGAAGAGCAAGTTATTTTTAAGTAATTTCAAATGCACATAAAAATTGGAATAACATGCTCTTTAAAGGCCAAAAACCTTAACATGCAACTTGTGCAAGAAAGTCTTGTAAATATTTAGATTTTTAAGTTATAAGTTAAAGTTATTAAAATGCTGTTATTAACCTACTAACTCACACAACGTCTCAGATGTTCTCCAAATTATGTCTCAGATTCTGTCCACAGAGACTGTGTTCATACTAAAGTGAAGTAAATCTCAAGCTTAAATAATTGCCACTTGTCACATTAAAACAAAAGGAGTGCTAGTATCTTATTTTCAGGCAGACTGAAATTTCTGAGAGCATGTGCTGGATGCATTAGATCATGTAAATAACTCAGCTCACTTGATTGTCATGCATGTAGGTAACAATAGTTTAAAACCTTAATTAGTTAATAAATTAATTCCCTGTTGTCTTAAATCATAAGAGATATAAAACTACAAGATACTAGAAGATACAGTTATAGAGCCACATAGCCTATATGTTCCTAAATCAGCATTTGTATTATCTAGACTGTTTCAGCTTTCAAGGGGAGATCTGGCAATATAAGATAAATGTGGAAGTGCATCATTGAAACCATACAATCTAGAGGAGGAGAACAATATCTTAAGCTTTGGGGAAACTGGTGCAAAGTATAATAAATAATTAATAATAAAAAGTTACTGCTTCTGGGGAAGCCTGTGAATCCTTTTCCTGTTTAAATTATTTGCACAAAGAAGAAATGCAATAACAAATGCTGTCATTTGTAAAATAACATTTACATTATTAAAGATCATTTTCACTGACAGTCTAGATTTCAATCACTCCCAGAAACTCCCATTAAATCACTGAAACTGTTAACACTGTGAAATCAATATCTTATTTACAGATTCGTACACACATCTGCACTTTGTTGTTTCTGACGAGAGAATTCGCCAGAAAGAGGTATTCAGTCAGGAGCGAGTGAAGGAAGCACCGGCATTTTAGCGATGACTCATCTGAACGCCTCTGATTGGCCAATGCTTTAATAAGCCCCAAAGAATCATGTGTGATTGGTTATAATACGCAGTGCTGTAAAAACACATCTATCTCTGGCTCAGCGCCAGCAAGCAATCACAGATCTGAATTTAGCAGCTGATGATATGACTTGCTGAACGTACTTGCACCAGTGTGATTGTATTAAAATTAATAAAATCTTAATCGGCTATTTTTTGTCTTTTGGAAGCTGCATTCAACTTGACTCCCCTCTGTTATAAGCCACACACGTACAACAAACTAATGTCACAGTGGTATCGTGTACTGTAATCGAATGTAGCCCAATTTATTACCTGTTAAACAGTAGACAGCACACGCGGTGTTCATCTAATAAGGATCTCCATCGCTAGCAAATAATAGCCTTTGCAGATTTGCTTTCATTTCAGTGCAGCTCCATATCCACATTTTCAACGCTGCTGATGTTCTTAAACGTTAAAACTCAGAGTGAACCGCTTCAGACGCTCAGCGCGTGCGGCAGGGAACTCAATGACTCATTCAAACTGATTCATGAACCAATTCACTCGTTTGCCAATTGATTTGATCAAGCCTTTGAACAGAATTGACTCAAAAGAATGAATCATTCACGAATGGGCATCGCTCATTGCCCAGAGAAAAGTAGACGGCGCGTTTGGAATAAATTGAAGCATTTATAACATTTATTGCATTAAGATAAAGTAACGAGAGGATCGTCGCCCACAGTAACGAAGTAAAAGTACAGATTTTTCCCCAAAAATTTACTCAAGTAAGAGTATAAAGTACCCATCTTTAAATATACTCAGAAAAGTATTCGTTACCCCAAAAAATTACTCAAGTAAATGTAACGAAGTAAATGTAACTCGTTACTACCCGCCTCTGATTATGTCTGTATCCAAAAAAAAGTAGACCCTTTACAGATTTGATTGATGTATTGCTCTTATCTGTACGATTAAAACTGAAAGTGCAATTTAAGTTCTTTTTGGGGTTATGAGGAGAAACTGAAACGCGTATCCGCGTTAATGACTCCAGAGGGTTAAACCGGATGGCCTCCACCCAAACAAACTTGGTGCTAGAGTGTATAAGGACAATATCTACTTTTCCCTCCGTCATCCTTCAGCAGAGTGTGTCAATCCATTCAGCACACACACACCGGGTCCGAGTCATCATGTGGTTGACATATCCCACAAGAACACCGATAACACCATGCAGCCAAAACAAGCACTGCTGATAAACACTATCCCGGCTGAGCCCTGCCAACAGAGCTCCTCACAGACCGACTGTGATGTATCAAAACAGATACAAGATTCAGCACCCAGGGAGGACTTTCTGGAAAACAGCCAGGGAAGCCAGGACAACATATCACAGCCACCGGAAACACCAGAGACACAGCCCATCTCACCAGACACTTGGTAACACTTTAGAATACTGTTTCTTACTTACTGCATAACTAATAAGGAATTATTGAAAAACTAACAGGTGATTATTCTTTAACACTTAACTCACTACTGTTAACTACTGTTAACTACTAAGGATGATATGTTAATTAATCAGTATGTAATACAATTTTATGATTGTGTTAAGTAACAGTTAGCTAATCAATAACTAATGAATTCTGTCATACCTACTGAAGAACTATTAATTATCTACTAGTTAGGGTTCAAGAAAAATAACTATGAAGTAACTACTAATGAACAGTAATACACAATTTCATTGAATTGTGACCCTTTCATATAAAAGTTATTAGCAGTAATAGTAGTAGTAGTAGTATGAAATGCAATATTATACAATAAATTTTACAGAGGTTTTGCCTGTGTAGTGAATTGTTTTGTGAGTGTGTTTTGTAAGAAATCAGCTTCCCGTATGAACCCCACCACAACTCCAGTGCCTTGATAATTACCTTAGTTTTTATGTTTTATATACAGTACTGTATGTGTGCCTCCTCAGCATATACCATATAATCTATTCATTCAATTCTTGTATGTAAGGCAAAGCATGAGGAAATGTGAAAATACAGGTAACCAATTAGTAATTAATAAAGAATTATCAAATAATTCTGCAGGACTTATTTCAAACCCGAAACAGCAGGCCTATTCTAAAGTGAAATTATAGTGAACCCTTTAGTAATTAATAAAGAATTATCATATAATTCATATTTTATTCCATTTTAAAATGTACACTGCCCACATTTAAACTAATTTAACAAATATTTTATAATGAAAACGTAAACATTTAGAAGCAAAATTCATTTTTCATTTCCATTAATAAGTGGGCTGTAACAAAGTTGCTACTGTAGTAGTACTTTTTACTTGTCCTTTTACTCAAGTAATTTTGAAAATGAACAGGCCTACTTATAATTTTACTGGAGTAATATTTTATTGGGGTATCTGTACTTTTACTCAAGTACTTGATTTGTGGGCCACAGCCTGATTATTATAGTGATTATTTGGGTATAACTGTTCATTAGTAAAACCCGAATTCCGGAAAAGTTGGGACGTTTTTTAAATTTTAATAAAATGAAAACTAAAGGAATTTCAAATCACATGAGCCGATATTTTATTCACAATAGAACATAGATAACGTAGCAAATGTTTAAACTGAGAAAGTTTACACTTTTATCCACTTAATTAGCTCATTTAAAATTTAATGCCTGCTACAGGTCTCAAAAAAGTTGGCACGGGGGCAACAAATGGCTAAAAAAGCAAGCAGTTTTGAAAAGATTCAGCTGGGAGGACATCTAGTGATTAATTAAGTTAATTGATATCAGGTCTGTAACATGATTAGCTATAAAAGCTTTGTCTTAGAGAAGCAGAGTCTCTCAGAAGTAAAGATGGGCAGAGGCTCTCCAATCTGTGAAAGACTGCGTAAAAAAATTGTGGAAAACTTTAAAAACAATGTTCCTCAACGTCAAATTGCAAAGGCTTTGCAAATCTCATCATCTACAGTGCATAACATCATCAAAAGATTCAGAGAAACTGGAGAAATCTCTGTGCGTAAGGGACAAGGCCGGAGACCTTTATTGGATGCCCGTGGTCTTCGGGCTCTCAGACGACACTGCATCACTCATCGGCATGATTGTGTCAATGACATTACTAAATGGGCCCAGGAATACTTTCAGAAACCACTGTCGGTAAACACAATCCGCCGTGCCATCAGCAGATGCCAACTAAAGCTCTATCATGCAAAAAGGAAGCCATATGTGAACATGGTCCAGAAGCGCCGTCGTGTCCTGTGGGACAAGGCTCATTTAAAATGGACTATTTCAAAGTGGAATAGTGTTTTATGGTCAGACGAGTCCAAATTTGACATTCTTGTTGGAAATCACGGACGCCGTGTCCTCCGGGCTAAAGAGGAGGGAGACCTTCCAGCATGTTATCAGCGTTCAGTTCAAAAGCCAGCATCTCTGATGGTATGGGGGAGCATAAGTGCATACGGTATGGGCAGCTTGCATGTTTTGGAAGGCTCTGTGAATGCTGAAAGGTATATAAAGGTTTTATAGCAACATATGCTTCCCTCCAAACAACGTCTATTTCAGGGAAGGCCTTGTTTATTTCAGCAGGACAATGCAAAACCACATACTGCAGCTATAACAACAGCATGGCTTCATCGTAGAAGAGTCCGGGTGCTAACCTGGCCTGCCTGCAGTCCAGATCTTTCACCTATAGAGAACATTTGGCGCATCATTAAACGAAAAATACGTCAAAGACGACCACAAACTCTTCAGCAGCTGGAAATCTATATAAGGCAAGAATGGGACCAAATTCCAACAGCAAAACTCCAGCAACTCATAGCCTCAATGCCCAGACGTCTTCAAACTGTTTTGAAAAGAAAAGGAGATGCTACACCATGGTAAACATGCCCCGTCCCAACTATTTTGAGACCTGTAGCAGAAATCAAAATTGAAATGAGCTCATTTTGTGCATAAAATTGTAAACTTTCTCAGTTTAAACATTTGCAATGTTATCTATGTTCTATTGTGAATAAAATATTGGCTCATGTGATTTGAAAGTGTTTTAGTTTTCATTTTATTAAAATTTAAAAAAACGTCCCAACTTTTCCGGAATTCGGGTTGTAGTTACTTCATAGTTATTTTTCTTGAACCCTAACTAGTAGATAATTAATAGTAGTTCTTCAGGAGGTTTGACATAATTCATTAGTTATTGATTAGCTAACTGTTACTTAACACAATCATAAAATTATATTACATACTGATTAGTTAACACATCTTCCTTAGTAGTTAACAGTAGTGAGTTAAGTGTTAATGAATAATCACCTGTTAGTTCTTCAATAATTCCTTATTAGTTATGTAGTAAGTAAGAAACAGTATTCTAAAGTGTTACCAGACACATTATCCCTTTCTCCAGCATCTCCACTTCTGTGCTTTTCACAGAAAATGGAGGAATTAGTGTATGCTGGGACTAAACTCTCTCACTCATTTGCTGCAAGCCCGCAGATATCAACAAAAAAACGGCGGGCCCCACAACCACCAAAGCCTGTGGTCCCTGCTCCTGCGAGATCTCTTCAACCACTGCCACAATGCCAGGGCCCAAACCCTCTATCTGCTGAAGGTGAACCAAAAACAACTGATAGCAGCTCTCAGTGATATGTGTCGGGTCCCCGCTATGAAAACAGCAACATTCACAAATGCCTACAGAACAAGCGGGAACCCAGTGTGCCTGTAGCTTTCTTTATTTCAGTTTTATCACGTGATAGAAAGTCTAAGGCCATCTCAAGCCGAAGGGCAAACTCATCTAATCTGCGGCCTATTATGCATCAAACTAAGATTGATGTAAAGACACAAAGCACAGCCATCAAGTTAGCATATTTAAACATTCGCTCACTAAAAAATAAATCATTTCTAATCAATGACTTTATAACCACAAACAATCTGGATTTTATGTTTCCAAACGAAACATGGCTTGAAGACAGCTGCAATGCAACAGTCCTTAATAAAGCAGCCCCTCCTAACTTCACTTACATGAGTGTCTGCAGGACTGTAGGAGAGGTGGGGGTGTAGCTGCTCTATTTAAAGATGTCTATCAATGCAAGCAAGTGTCATTTGGTCAGTACCTGTCTTTTGAATATCTAGGGATTGGGCTGGAAGATGCTCCACACATTCTGTTTATTATTATTTACAGGCCTCCAAAATACTCTCCAGCCTTTGTTGAAGAGGTCACAGAAATGTGATCAATGATTTCCTCAGAGTTTGACTGTTTTGCTATTGCAGGGGATTTTAATAATCACATAGATAATGCAGAAAACAAAACTACAAAAGAAATGATAACGGTTCTAAACACTTTTGACTTGACTCAGCATGTGCATGGACCCACACACAAAGGTGGACACACTCTAGACTTAATCATCAGTAGGGGTCTAAACATTTCGTCCATTGTTATTAAGGACATAGCACTATCTGATCACTTCTGTATTTTCTTTGATATTTTGATGTCTAACTGTTTTAAATTCATTTTAAATAAGTAATTGTTTTTAATAATTTTAAAAGTTTTAAAATTGCTTGTTTTATTCCTGTTATTATTTTTCTTCATTATTATTTTACTTTCTTTTATGTAAAGCACTTTGAATTACCATTGTGTAGGAAATGTGCTATATAAATAAACTTGCCTTGCCTTGCCTTACACAGTGTTCATTGCTCCTTACTCCCTGAGCAGGGGACTTTTGTTGAAATTTACTTCACTTTGGAACATTCATTCATGGATATGCGACGCACAACATCTTCACATACAGAGTGTGACAACATATACCTCTGTAAATAAATACAATTTAAATTGACGTCTCGCACACATCAATGCATTTTGAATGGAATATATACGTTCACTTCGAACTGGAATCATTGCGGAATATCCTGTGATGTCCACTTAGCAGGGCACTTGCATTCGAACAGAACAAACGTCTGAAGCGATAAGAGAAAATGTGCAGAGCAGGGGGACGCGAGGTCTGGAATTGAGAACTGCTGACTTCCATCGCGCCTGCAAGTCTGCATTTGTGATTGGAGAAATGACAAACAAAACCTACTCTACGCTGCTCAAAACTCGCGTTTGAATCATCAGTGGCAAGTCCTTCACATATGTAAACATACTTGCACACTGTGAGTCAGAACATCTGAAACAGTCCTCCATAAAATGTGCTGCACACATCTGATTATTTGGGTTGAACTGTTCCGGAACAGTGTTGTAAATACAACTTAACCACTGATTTCTAGTTGTGTCTTCTTTTGGAAGGCCAAACAAAGCATTTTCTCTTTCACAAGGAAACACACATCATCTCCACAACATGGCTCCGGCGCTAACAGTGAGAATAAAGGTTGTGCCTTCTTTCTTTGCATGATCATTTGGGCGGTATTATGCAAATCTTCCCACATCGTGACGTAGACATGTGGGGGCATTAGAATGAGCCATTTTAGGAGAACGTGGTTGACTCTTAACTTTTATAAAGAATATCTCTTTGGATTTGAGACTTTAGTTTTTTGTAACTTTAGTCTTTGCAACTTTACAGATATTCTGTATGCACCAAGAGCTTCTAACACTCCAAAGAGAAAGGAAAATTTGAAATCGCATCAAATGAACCCTTTAATGCAATATTGCAACATTTGCATAAAAAATATGTGGAAGCTAACTGTATGTGGATGGTCATTAATCATTATGACAACTGCATGGATGGTAATTAATGTGATTTATGTAACCAGTTTTCAGAAAAGTCTTTATATTACACCTGTTGCGTTAACGCTGGGAGGAATAAAGTAGTTCTCCACCTTGAGTTTTACAAGGTAACACCCATTTAGTGCAAACAAAACCTGGAACATTAAGAATGTCAACCAACAACCCCAAACTGAGTTTTCTAGTTTCTGATATCAAACTGAAGCTATAAATCACACAAGAATAAATAAAAGAGAAAACCTCAGCCTTGTGCATTTCATCGGGTGCAATGAGGTTGTTGAATTTGACAGTTGGAAAGCTTATGGATTTTACAGTGCACCTGTGGACATGCACATTCAGAGCATCAGAGCAAAGAGTTTTTGTAAAATATATACACACACACATGTATATATATATATATATATATATATATATATATATATATATATATATATATATATATATATATATATATATATATAATCATATGTATAGTTTATTTTCTTAGCATTTTTTACTTGTTTTCCAGTACAAATATCTAAACATTCTTACATAAAAACGCATTTACTTAATAAGCAAAAAGATGTACAATATTACTTTAATAAGACAGTTTTTTTTTTAAAAAGGTCATTGTGTATTTTCTGTTTTGCTGTGTTTACTTTGAGTTTAAGAGCTGACTGACATGATAAAACACACATATCTCACCTGATTCAATCAATCGATGTATGAGAAATCTAATGCAATGTATTAAGGGAGATCATAACGTTATACAACAGGCAGCTGGAGAGATGGGATGGACAAACATCTCTTAGTTTAGAAGACTGTTTATTGTGCTGCTGCAGTCTCTGATTCTGACAGGATCATCTGATTGTGTTCCTCTGATCAAAGCCCTGTACTCTTATCACAGAGCAGCCAGGCTTCAGCTGAGGGCTGGATAAAGTGAGAAGGATCTTTCAGCACTGGCTGTAGGGCATGTCTTGCACTCTCTTTGAAATTCTAGAGAGCCATGTGGTTTTGGTCCAGTGCTCTAAGGCATGACATGCATGCCTCCTAAAAAGAAAGAAAGAAAGAAAGAAAGAAAGAAAGAAAGAAAGAAAGAAAGAAAGAAAGAAAGAAAGAAAGAAAGAAAAAAAAACCTTAAAAAGAATTTCTATTGTATCTCATTTTAAAGGGCCCCAAAATCAGCTGTTACAATAATTAGCTACTGTAAGTAGAGGTGCAGAGTGACAATTCACTTAATGACTGTTACAAGTATCTTTATATGCTTACAAAATGACCAGAAACAATATACTGAATGGTTTTGAGAAGTTACGTATTATATTATTTTCCAGTGTTCATTGTCTGGTCTTTTCATTACATATTACACACACACGCACGCATGCAAACATGCACGCACGCAAGCACACACACACACACACACACACACACACACACACACACACACACACACATAAATCAGTCAGATTTTCACATACTGTTCTGAATAATGTTTAAAAAACCGCGGAGCTATAGAAAAAGTAAATGCAAATTAAACCAAAGAAAATCAAACTCAATGACAACAGATGGTACTAAAAGAAAAGCAGTAGCATTATCCTGGTACACAAATTGCCTTTCTACTTCTGATATCTGCTTGTTATGGACATGAAAGTGAAACAGCATTTGCCTGTTTGCTACTGTTTTTATCAAATAACACCAAACACAAGTGTAAAGAGACAAGGAAGCCAGTTCCAGATTCTTCCTCTGCTGTTCACTGTTGCTTTGCAAATTGCTCTGTTAATGAATACCACCAAGTCAAAGTTTTATGTAACATCAAATGGCTCTGGTCATGTGACCAAAATATTTTTTATCACCTGCAGGTAGCTGGCTGCAGTTATCTAATACTCCAACCCCCCACCCCAAAACTTTGACAAAAGAAATGAGTTTTCAGCTGTCATTTTAAAACTGTCAGGGATTCAGCATTCAGGATGGGGATGGGAAGATCATTCCACCAGCCAGGAACGGAGAATAAAAATGTTCTAGAAAGTGATTTTTTGCCTCTCTTACAATGGATGTAGACTCGTAAGAGTGAGTGGAAGTAGGAGGATGCTGAGCCTGTGGTTGTTCTTTATGAGAACATCAATGTCTTGAATTTGTTGTGATCCGTAACTGGTAGCCAGTTCATGGAGACAAAAAGAGGTGTGATGTGGGCCCTTTTGGGCTTGTTGAACATTAGGTTAAATTATGAATGACAAAAGTCCAGCCAGAAGAGCATTGCAATAGTCCACCAGGGTCTTGACATGATGTTGTGCATCATTCTCCATTAAAAAAAGGGCCTGGTATTTTGGATGTTGTGCAATGCAAACCTGCAAGATCGAGCTGTTTTTGCAATGTGGTTTTTGAAAGTCATCTGGTCATCAAAGATTACACCAAGATTTCTGACCAAACATGACTGGGTAATTGATGATTAACCTAGCTGGATGGTGAAATCTTGCTGTAGAGTCGGAGAGTCAGGGAAGATGAGAAGCTCAGTTTTTGCCAGATTGAGCTGTAGGTGATGTTCTTTATCTATGCCGAGATGTCTGCCAGGTAACCTGAGATCCGTGCAGCTGATCAATGAAAGATAGAGCTGTATGCCGTCACCATAGCAATGGTAGGAGAAACCATGTGCCTGTATGTTGGATTCAAGTGATGTAGTGTATATGGAGAAGAGGAGGGGTCCAAAAACTGATCCCTGAGGAACCCCAGTGACCAGTTGATGTGTTCCTTCTCCCCAAACCAGCCTGAAAGACCTACTTATGAGATAGTTTTCAAACCAAACCAAAGTGGAATCCCTGTGATGCCCAGTGATGAGAGGGTGGACAGGAGGATCTGATGATTCAAAGTGTCAAAAGTGGCAGATAGATCCTGCAGAATGAGAACTGATTATTTGGAATCAGCTTTCGTAATCTGAATGGCTGTGAGAGAAGCTTAAAAAAAAAAAAATCTAATTTCCCTTTAAATAACTATTGCACCCCAAACCTAGGGGTAGTAAAAAGAAACTCTTAATAGGGCATTTTAAAACTAGGATGTGGTAAAGTATGAAACACTCCGGTCGTTAATCAAACAAATACACAATGTTAATCAGAAAAAAAAAAGATTTGATTCGTTTTAAAATAGACAAGTGGAATAAAAAGCATTTCTTCAGGGTGTCACAAAAGCCAAAATAACAAACAAAACAAATATAAAAAGCAAAAAGGGGAAATAAATAACCTAATCGAGTAGCAAAATAAAAGTAAATTTTACTTCCCTAACTGCTTAACACAAAACAAAAACCAAACAAGGTAGCCAAAATAAATAGGCAGGACACCCCTAAGCTTCACGTTCTTAAAACACAACGTTGAGAGTGAATAAACGTGATCAACAGGTTTTGCACTTCACTTAAATTTAACAAATTTAGATCATCGGCCGGAGGAGGGATCCAGGAGCTCTCAACCCACACGTGACCGATCATGATACAGATTATATAAAGCCCACGCCTCGTCTAAATCACCAATGACAATCGTACACCCTATCAGTGGACATCCTATCAGAGATCAGACAAAACCAGAGGGAGGAGAAATAACACAACACAGCAAATACAAGAAACATAGGTCATAACATTTCTGTCATTTTAGGTAGTTCACATTAGTATGTTCAGTTGTTAATTTTTGTAATACGTTTGCTTTTAGTTGCTATAAAAACAGGGTGTGGCATCAGGATTGTGTGCTTGTGATTGGGTCTTTGGGTGTTTGGATAGGACTTTGATATCATGTACAGACTCAGGCCTCCAAATGACATCATCAGCACAAGATGACAGTGGCCATTTCTGAGACATTTTGGCTTGACTTTTTAATCTTTTAACAGTGGAAGGAAATGCATTATCCATCTTTTTCACAGTCTATAGTTGCATGAGCGGCATGCAAATGTTCATGTTTGTCTGAACAGACACATTATCAGTTCAATTAAATGTAAATGTTTATTACACTGAATTTTAACCTAAAGCATAACCTAAAGGCAATTAAAAAGCCAAAATAAACATAAAAAAGAAAACTCAAAAGTCTTTCAAATTTTTTGATGTCTTTAACACTCTACAGTGGCTCCAGAGCAAGATCACTGCAGTCTTTCTGGGAGAATTTTTTTATTCAGTCTAGGTTGCTATTGCTACCTTACAGATTGTGTTCACTGAGCAATCTAACCTGTTAACAAGGCAAGTGAGTGCAGTTCTTGAGTATTTCATGAGTGTACAACCCTGCTGGCAGTCAGCCGTAGCCTCTCAAACATTCAGAAGACTTTACTTTTGCATGAGCTCTCTTAGAGAAAACGGAAAATCGTTCCAAAATATCACTGACAGTTGTAAGATCTGGATATTGACATGGTAAAAAAAAGGATACAGTATTTTTCATATCATGAAAAAAAAAAAGCATGAATTAAAGCACTTATTAATTTAGGTTAATCAGTGTGATTTATAAACACACCACTGTTCATTGTTAATTCCTTACTAACTCTTTATTGTCCTTATAGATCTTAAAAGGGTTAGTTCGCCTAAAAATTAAAGTTGTGTTTCAAAGATGAACGAAGATTTTATGGCTTTGGAATGACGTGAGGGTAAGTAATTACATAATTTTCATTTTTGGGTGAACTAACCCTTTATAAATGAAAGTCAAGGCCCATTCTTATCTTTATTCCTGGTCCTCTTAGGGTGTTTATTACAGAGTGCAAGGTCAGTTCCAGCATTGGCTGAAGTGTTGAGGAGTAAACGTGTAAATGCTACTAAGCTAACTACATTTTCCAGCAGTACCGTAGAGTTGCAGCGTGACAAATTGCTAAATGACACATTTTGTGCCATACACCCCTGATTGTGAAAATAAATTATGTTATACTTTATTGGTTAAAATGTACACAATTAAAGTATATTGAATAGTACAAAATGCAAAGGTTTGGAGTCATTGGTCATATTTTATTACTTAATGATAAATTAAGTTAATAAATTAATACAAATATTTAGCCAATGGATTATTAGTGAAAGTTGCTAATAAATGTTTTCCTTGTTGACTTTCCTTGTTGACTTTTAATAGTTTACATGAATGACACATATAAAAAAAAAATATTAATATTAATAATAATATTTATCAGGGTGGGGGAGGGGCTTCTTGCATATTCATTATACATACCTTATTTCATTATTTTTATTAATTTTTTAAATCTTTTTATATATGTATATATAATTGTTTTATGGTGCTTGTTGAAGCTTGAAATCTTTAATAATGCAGTTTATTGTAACCGCATGGAAAAGAGTGACTAGTACAATCCTCAAAATTTATTGTTTTGCATTCCACAAAGAAAAAAAGAAAAAGAAAAAAAAGTCATACCTTTTTGGAAAGATAGTGAGTAAATGCTGACAGAATTATTAGTCTGGAGTGAGTAAATTAAATTAGGGTCGCTAGTTTAGAATTAAATAAAAAAAATGTGTTTAAGATTGAGTCTTAAATGAATAGTTGCAACACTGTAGACAAAAAAAAACTGTGGGTGAAAAAAAGTAAAATATTATTAATAAATAATAATAAACCTCTTCATAGGCTAACTAATTTCATATTTATCTTAAGGGCAGCAATCTGCATTACTGCATCAGAATGGCTCTCAGTGCCCTCCAGATACAAACATACACAGACAATGCTGAGACTGACTCACTGTGTGCTCTGAGCCAATCTGATGAGAAAGCTTTCTTTGGGGTTTTTTCTGCCATGTGGGTCCCACATACTCATAACAAATTGTGTCAAGCCCAAGTGTGATTATTTTCATTTCACAGACGGTGTGTGTGTGTGTGTGTGTGTGTGTGTGTGTGTGTGTGTGTGTGTGTGTTTGGGTGTGTGCTTGAAAATTAATTGTCTGTGTAAGTAAGGGAGTCTACTCAATAACAGAACAGTCGTGGATTATCTATTGAGAAAACAGAGTCTAGACAGATAAAGGTGAATTCATACCACAACTCATAACACAAACCTTTGTTATACACAAATAATATACTGATATATCCTGATATCTTAAAACTTTATTTTAAAGCATTTTTAAATGTAATGTTTTCCTCATTGTTTTCCTCATTGTCATTATTATTATTTATTTTTATGAATTTTTTTATTTATTTTTTCTTAATTATGAGTTTATATTTCACAATTTGGACATCTTATGTGCATTTGTGAGTTTATATCTCTTTTTTCTCTCGAAGTTATAAGGTCAGTTATAAAGTTTATTATTTATAGTAATAAGCGTTATAAAGTCATAATTGAAAAATATAAAAATTTGGGGAGAATAAAGTTGGAATTGTAAAATATAAACTCACTTTGAGAGAAAAAAATTAGAAATGAAAGATAAAAAGTTATTAATAAAAGTTATTACTATTCCATGGTTGAATGATACGTAAACTGAATTTTTAGGGGGGAAAAGTCAGCAACATACAGTAAGCTATATATATTATAAATATATAATATCATAAAATTTGAATTGTGAGATGAAAAGTCACACTTAATTTAATTTACATTTTTTTTAAATCTTTGGTGGAAACAGGTTTTCATAGTTGTCTCTCTCAATTTTTTTTTTCTTGCCAAGATTTTAAAAGCATATCCTGTGGAAGCAGAACAATGTGTGAGCACTGATGCTATCTGAGGAACAGAGGGATGCAGCTCTAGGCAGATGAAAGCCAGTATTGTGCGTGTTGTCCACAGGTCTACTGCAGTGAAAAGCAGCTCTCAAAGGCTGAGAAAAGTGAGCAGACATTCAAGGCTGCCAAAGCCACCATGATCCCAGCACTCTGAGCACTGCCTTTCAACACTCAAGCTTCTCATGGAAGTAAAGTTGAAAGAAGAAGAAGAAGAAGAAAATTCAAAACATTGAGGCCACTGTGTCAAGTTCAGAAGTCTATGAGAGCACTAGACTACCTGTATTATCTAGATAAAATATCTAAGAAAACTGTGTAATAGATCTCATATATGGATAAATCCTTCTCAAAATGCATAAAACAGTCCAATTTCATTGAACTGGTGCTTTGAGGTTTGAGATTTTTGCATACAAATGCAAACATAGAGGCAGCTTTGTGCATCCGTCCCGTGAGAGCATGTTCAAAAGGCCTTGACAACTCTCTAAGAGAATTTAGCCATCTAAAGCACTGAATAGAGTTTATTGAATGTCCTGCTTGACTCTGTGGACATCTACTAAAGGATGAGGTGTGGACGACAGACAACGTCTCTCCTTACACATGTCAGACATTAACACTTGACCCTCAATCTTCTACACGTGGATCTCATTTCACTCACTCTAGTGTTTGTGTGTGCAACACAACTTGCGGTGAGCTTAAAGAGAAATACAGGCCTCAGATAACTACTACCTGAGCAGATTAACTTACCCTCCATTCACCGTGACAGCGGATAGTGTTCACACATACAAAGTATGTGGCTACATGCAGTTTGTATGAACATTCTACATTTGGGGTTTAATCAATGGATTTAGTGCAGTATGTGCCAAAATTAATTTCATCTTTAAAGTTGTTCTGTTCAAGTAATAGTTTAAAAATGTTCCTGCTTGATCAAAGGTCAGCAGGAACTCAGTTCATTAAGAAATGTATTTTATTTTCTGTGAAATTCATGTTAATTTAAACAAGGGCATTAAATAAAAATTCACCCTATATTTGTTTTCCAAATACATGCTATAGATTTTAGTGTGAATGATTCAACCTAAAATATGTTTGTGACAAGTGTGACGGGGTCGAAAGCCGTGGGAGCGGGTCGAGGCCGGTGGAGTAATTGGAAATGAGCGTCCGAGGCGGCAGATTCCTTCGCCATGCTCGATGGCACCGCGGATTCACGACAGCGCCGAGGGATCTTTGGCAGCGCGTCCCTCCTTCCTCCCAGGTTTCGGCACCAATGTAACACAGTAAAAACCTTCATAGTCACGGGAAGAAGGAGGTGGGAACCGGCGAACACAAAATAAAACCCAGGCCTGGTCCTCTCTCATCCTTCACTGTCGTAACTCCTCTTTTGTATTCTTCCAGAGCTCCTCCGTGGGACTCGAGACAGGTGAGTGGAGCAGCTGTCGCTCAATTCCAATTACTCCACCAGCCTCGACCCGTTCCTACGGCTCTCGGCCCCGCCCCACTCGTCACAATGTTTAATTTCCAAAATTACTTTAGTCAAAATTTTTTGTTTTGTTTTTTAAGCCCACAATACAGAATATTAGTCAAATACTTTAAGACAGTGTAACCCATTAAACTGTGGCAAAAAAGAGTGTATGTAATGGTTAAGACCAGGGTCAAAACCAAAACTGTATTTCAATCATGACAACTCTCTGAATAGTTTTAGTACAAAGCATACGTAACATGCATAGCACATCTAGACAGGTGGAGCTGGGGAAGATGGAGGGTCTCAACGAAACTCAGAAGGACCAGATTACAGCAAACAATGAACCAGACTATTCAAATTTTATATGTTGAGTAAGCAATCTAATTGGCTGCAGAATCAGAGGCCAGTGAGTGTGTTTCATGTAGTAAATAATGTGATTCCTTGCAGCTTGCATGTAAAGGGTTAGTGTGTGCTACAGTATGACTGAACTCAGCAGTGTACTGTTTCTGTGTAGTGTGTTAAAACACAGTAGACTTCTTTTAATGGCAGTATTATTGTACTGTACTTTATTTTTATATTTCACATTGGCAGAAATCCTGATTAAATCAGGATTTGTATTACTAGAGACAGTGATGAATTTAGTAATAGTAAAGCTTCTCTGTGGATCTTAAGTTTTTATAACCAGTTTAACCAAGTCAATACACAAAATAGTAGGTGGCACTTTAATTTTGCCTAATGTGACTGGAAACTACACTTTTAGAGATCTGAGCATATGGACAACATGAATATTTTGATCCACTTCATTTAATGTGCCTTAGTCTGAATGTGTAAGACAATAAGTGATAGTGCACTTGTGAAATACAAGACCATCATCTGCTGCAAATATGGCAAATATCTGAATTTAAAGCACTTTTTCACTTCAAATCCCTATGAACTCCCTGACCTAATTCCATACAAAAGGTGTCTGCTTAATCTCAGCTATCATCTCTGCTGATCCAGTATGGCTGGCACATTTATAGTTTTTATGCCCTGGTTGCCTTTAGAAATATCAATCAAGAAAGGAGATTCACTCCGTGTGTGGGTGTTTGAAGAGAAATATGGCCACATTAGCTTGCAGGTTTGAAATTGAATCCCATGTTTTAAAAGGGGGAATCCATTTAGCCGTCATATTTCTGACTGCTATTTCTCTGAAGCACTGCCAGAATTCCCATTCCTAGTCACTTCTGTATGTCGTGTGCACTGAAGTACGCTTCGAGCTGACATACAGGGGCATTCCATCCATACAGCCTGAAGAAAGCTATAAATGAGATATAGAGTGTTATGAAAACATGG
Organism: Carassius carassius; assembly: GCF_963082965.1. Lineage (NCBI taxonomy): Eukaryota > Metazoa > Chordata > Actinopteri > Cypriniformes > Cyprinidae > Carassius > Carassius carassius. The sequence continues at coordinate 43,855,514 of NC_081756.1, read as the reverse complement.
CAATCTGTGCTGCTTTAAGCTGAACTAATTCAGAAACACTCAGAGCTCTTACAGCAAATGGTGCAAGTGAAGAGATCTGTCAACAAGAAAATATTTAATAGTCTTTGTGGTTTGGCTTAGTACACTCAGGAAAAGAGATAGGATTCATTAACATTCAAGTTGTCACAGTGTCATTTATTGACACTAATTACCCTTTTGTATAATATTAGTATATTAACTAATGGAAAAAATAAAAAAAGTATAGTACTACCACTACCACTTAATAATAATAATTTACAATTAATGGAATTAGGATCATCATACTGCACATCTTTATATAATTTGACACTGGACTCAAGTCCTGTAAACATACCGTGCCTTGATATTGAGAATTAGCCCTTGTGACAACTTTCCCATGTGGCTTAGACCAAAAGCTGAAATTATATGTCACTTGAGATCTATATATTTTTTTTTGCATAAAACCCACAGTTTTACACACGACATGTACTATAATCAGTGTTGGGGAAAGTTACTTTTAAAAGTAATGCCTTACAATATTGCGTTACTCCCTAAATAAGTAACTAAATACGTTACTTAGTTACTTTTTATGGAAAGTAATGTGTTACATTACTTTTGCGTTACTTTCACGTTACTTTTTAAATATGAGCAGGGCTTGATTGTTTTTAATATAAGAAGTTCTATTTATAGCAAATGTAAAAGCCCTTTCACACCAAAAAGTGTAATGAATAAACCTCAGGCTGAAGGAAAAGTAAATTCACGTCTGTACAGTAGAACACAGGAGAAGAAGGTTCAACACTCTTCAGCAATAAAAAAAAACAATGAAGCACAATGGTTAGTTTATCTAAAGTCATTTTTTAATTATTAGTATGGTTGAACTGGATCATTAAAGGTCAGCAGCAAAGACACTGTTAATAAAATGGGAATAGATACATTTGTGTTATTTAATATATTTAGTTATTGCAGGTTTGCATCATATTCTGAGTTTGCATTTCACTGTTTTGATTAATTTTGATGAATACTAAATCTGTTTTGTTTTTTGTTTTTTTGTGAGTGGGATGAATTAATGCACATTCACATTTAGTCTAGAACTACAGTAACATGTTCACACAGCGGTACACAATGCCTCCATACTTCCGATTTCTCCCAATATGGGAACAGGAGGCTTGTCAGTCAAAAAATGGGAATACAAAGTAACTGGCGTTACTTTTTTGAAAAAGTAACTCAGATATTTTCTTGTAAATTAAAAAGTAATGCGTTACTTTACTAGTTACTTGAAAAAAGTAATCTGATTACGTAACTCGCGTTACTTGTAATGCATTACCCCCAACACTGACTATAATCATACTACCATTGTACTTGGTGACAGAGATAAGTGCTGCTACAGTTTTACTCAAGTTTTACAGCACATGAAACTAACGAGGCATAAGCTAATGAATGTTGGATATCATTGAATTTGGAATCGTAAACATTGCGACTGTGCACCCACACAATTGATCAGATCACAAAACTGGAACCTGACATGGACATCTGCAGTAGAGAATGTAGAAGTTACCTAAGAGCATTTGTGAGGGTGAAGACCACTAACTTCGTTAGAGACCCATGAATGACCTATGTTAACATTTGGTTCAGTGAAGCATGACTGACATGCTTGGTTGTGCAGTCTTTGTTCTAAATCAATTTAAGGTGGCTCAGTGGCTTTCAGTTGGGGAGTAACCAAATTAGCTGCCTGAGACACATTAGCAGAACACAGTATTTTCTTTCAACAAAGAATATTAGAAAGCCATGTCCTGACTGTGAAAAAAGGAGTTGGGGATGGAGGAGGGTGATTTGCTCATTTACTGAATAGACCTTATGGGAATGCCGGGATAGGTATCGTATTCGTATTCCTATACCTATACCTATACAATTTACCACTGTGCTACTAATTTGGATGGCTGCTAAGGTGTTTACATGAAGCCATTGCTCAGCTGTTATTGGTATTCACTAGGGTGTCAAAAGATGGTTGCTGGGGTGTTTCAGGGTTGTTACTTGCAGGTTCAAATCAAATAATGAAACAATGATCCCTGAATATGGCTTAGAAAATGACAGTTTTATAGATACTTCCCAGCGATCAATGTCATATTTTGTTAACATATTTGATAACATTCCAGTTAAATTATGAGCATGTTCTCTGAACATTCAAAATGTAAATTTTTTAAATGCTAAGTATCATCAAATTGGCTCCACTGGTCATCTCAACTCTTTTTTTTATTTTTTAAACTTGACTTACAAAATTTTATATAACTTAAGATGTGATTCTAAAAAAAAAAAAAAGGTCTGTTAATGTTAATGGTCATGGGGACAAAATTGAGACAACCTTCCCAGAATATTAACAATAGTTCTGAGAATGTTCCCATGATAATGCACGTGATATGATCTATCATCATGTCCAGAGTAGGATTGGTGTGATAAGCTACACTCCAAAGTTTAATACTAAGTGTAAAGAGTGTTGCAGGATGAAAAATGACAGTGGGTGTGGTGTCAGGCCTGGGTAAGGCTTTTTATCACATTTACATTTAATCATTTAGCAGACGCTTTTATCCAAAGCGACTTACGAATGAGAACAAAAGAAGCAGTCAGGTCAACAAGAGAACAACAACAGTATACAAGTGCCATGACAAGTCTCAGTTAGTCTAGTACAGATCACATAGCCAAGGTTTTTTTTTAATTAAGTGAAAGACAAGAAAATAAGGAAAAGTGCTAGTATTAGTTGGTTAAGTGCTGGCGAAAAAGATAAGTTTTTAGACGTTTCTTGGAAATGATTCAAGACTCAGCTGCACGAATTGAGATTGGGAGGTCATTCCACCAGCTGGGCACAGTCCAGGAGAAGGGCCGTGAGAGAGATTTTGAACTTCTTAGGAATGGCACCACAAGGCGTCGGTCACTTACAGAGCGCAAACTTCTGGAGGGCACATAAGATTTAACCAGTGAGTTTAGGTATGTTGGTGCTGTGCCAGTGGTCGTCTTGTAGGCAAGCATCAGTACCTTGAATTTGATGCGAGCAGCCACTGGTAGCCAGTGTAACCTGATGAGGAGAGGAGTAACGTGAGCTTTTTTTTTGGCTCATTGAAGACAACCCTCGCTGCTGCATTCTGGATCATTTGCAGAGGCTTGACAGTACATGCAGGAAGGCCCGCCAGGAGAGCATTACAATAGTCCAGTCTTGAGAGAACAAGAGCTTGGACAAGAAGTTGGGTGGCTTGCTCTGACAGGAAGGGTCTAATCTTCCTAATGTTGTATAAAGCAAATCTGCAGGAACGGGTCGTTGTAGCAATGTTGTCTGTGAAGCTTAACTGATGATCCATCACAACTCCTAGGTTTCTGCCTGTCCTGGAAGGAGTAATGGTTAACGAACCCAGCTGTATAGAGAAGTTGTGATGAAGCAATGGGTTAGCTGGAACCACCAGGAGTTCTGTCTTCGTAAGGTTAAGCTGAAGGTGATGGTCATTCATCCAGCTAGCAATGTCACTCAGACAGGCTGAAATGCGAGCAGCTACCATCGGGTCATCTGGTTGGAATGAGAAGTAGAGTTGGGTGTCATCAGCGTAGCAGTGATAAGAAAAGCCATGCTTCTGAATGACAGATCCTAATGACGTCATGTAGATGGAGAAGAGGAGTGGTCCAAGTGCTGAGCCTTAAAGGAACCCCAGTAGAAAGTTGTTGTGACTTAGAAACATCACCCCTCCAAGACACACTGAAGGATCTATCGGAGAGGTAGGACTTCAACCACAGGAGTGCGGTTCCAGAGATGCCCATCTTTGGTCCTGGTGGCTGCTCAAGCTTCAGTCTGGGGTCCGTGGGGTGGTGTCTTCTATGTAGTGGTTGTGCTTCTCTGGGACTGTGCATTTGAGAGGCAGCTCGTCAATTGTAGCCCAAAGGTGTGCTGCACAGGGCTACAGGTCTGCCAACTTGCAGACTGGTCCCTTATCTAGGACATCAGCATTCTCTTGAAGAGAGGCGTACTCTGAATTCAACAGCAAGAGTGATGAGTTCTAGGTCGCCATGATTTTTCCAAGTAAGACATTTTCCTGGATCAACATCTTTCGATGATCCTGGATCAACATTGCTGTCCATTGATGACTGCTTATTAACAAGGGTGTAGAAGAACCTAACCCTTATAGTTATATTTCAATTCTGATTGGTTGATTGGAATGTTGATCCAGGAACATGTTGTACTTGGTGAAATCATGCTCACCCGAGTTCTTACTCTTGCACTGGGCAAGAGCAGGGACAGAATCATGGTTTTAATTGACAGGTTCAACAAAACCACAGGGTAAATGATAATATAAGAAACATCCCCTCCCCTTATTGTGGCCAGGAGGCCTTCTCCTTTGATTCTCGATCCAAGTTCAGGTTTTTATGGATATCTATAAGCAAATATCCTACGTACATCCAAGTCATAAACTGGTGCCCAACTGCACTATCTAAGCTCTGCCTTTGCTCATATTCTCCACCACTGTGGTGGGCTGAGTAACAGCAGACACAGCGGGTGTGGATAGAGTAGGTGTGGCATCACACAAAAAAAGGCTTTTATTAAACTTAAAAATAAATTAATAAAAAAACCTTGCGCAATAAAAAGCGAAAATAAAGTGTTGTACTTCCAGCCCCGTGGTGGTGAAATGTGCTTTTTGCACTGGGCTTTAAGTCCAGTGATTTGTAACTTAGCAGCATGGGGCAATCCTTCCCTGCTCTCCTCTTGGACCTATGAGGACACCACCATGCATGCATGGGGGAAAGAGACCAGTCTCTCAATAGCCGCTTTCACACTGCGATTACAGAAAATACACGGGTAATGTGTCCCGGCAATTGTTCCCGGGTTGCTAGAGTTTGCCCCTATTACACTGCCAGTGATTACCCGGAATATGAGTGTGCATTCACACACAACCCTTAAACGTCACGTAATGACACGTGACATCAGGATGTGACATCTAATGTACGAGTCAAAAACGCTAGGCACGTTAACTTTCACTTAAGCTGGCGACGATCTCAGCTTCAGCGCAGATAGTGAGGAACTAACTGATCTCTGCTTCACTAAAGCCCCTTTCACACTGCCATTCCGGCAAATACATGGGTAAAGTGTTCCGGCAATTGTTCCCGGGTCGCTAGATTTTGCACTTTTACACTGCCAGTAATTACCCGGGATATGTGCGTGCTTTCACACACAACCTGTAAAGATCCCGTAACGACACGTGACATCAGGGCGTGACGTGTAATGTATGAGTCGAAAACGTTAGGCACGTTATACTTTCACTGAAGCAAGCGAACGATCTCGGCGTCAGAGCGGAAAGTGAGGAACAAACTGATCTCTGCATCATTACAGTTTGCACATTTTTTTTTTCTTCGCGAACGTTGATCTTCCTTCAAAACAGCCGGTAAAAGAGTTGCGCGATAACGTGCATCATCACTTCGACACGGCATTAGATCTGGCTTTTGTTCACACATCGCTCGTCCCGGGTTGAACAATGTTACTAGGTCCCCGACCCGGGTTCAATGCAGGAATCAATCCCCGGACGTGGTTGCTTTCACACAGAAGGCGACCAGGCAATGTTCCGGCAATATGCCGGGTCCGACGTGCAGTGGGAAAGGGGCTTAAGACACACCCTTTACAGCATTGGTTCTGGCTTTTGTTCACACAGAGCTCATTCCAGGACTGAACCCGGAAATGGTACTAGGTCCCCAACCCAAGATCAATCCCGGAATCAGTCCTGGGACGTGTTTGCGGTCACACAGAAGGTAACCCGGCAATTTTCCTGGACCATTGTGCAGTGTGAAAGGGGCTAATGCAAGGTGTGCTCAGCATTTAACAGTGACAGGGACAAGGCTTTATTCACTTCAGGTGTGACTCATCACACATTGCCAGTTCTGTTTGTTACTGCGCCCCTCCTTTCTCACACCTGCTCCCACTGGAAACCTGGAGAAGGGGGTGATCTAAGGGAAATAGGGTGCATGTCACAGGAGTTTGTTATAACCCCAAGTACAGAATGAGTAATGTAGAAACACTGATGCCTGACATTGCAAACCCCACTAATGAGGGTGCTGTGGGTTTGAGTAAAATTTAAGGAGATGATAAAGCACATCCACATTAATTAATCTCAAGGAAAGGAGTGTTGATAAATTAGTAATTTTTCATTACAATTCTGCTTCCTCATGAGTTTCTTAGGGTGTACTCACACTAGGCACGTGTGCCATGAACCGGGCCCGAGTACGATTGTCCCCCCTCCCCACTCCCCCTCTGGCCTGCACTCACATAGGGTTTCAGCATTCGTGCCAGAGCACGCTTACGTCATTATGGTGCGACAGTTTCGGGATAAACAGGAAGAGCGGCGCTTCTCTGAACACAATGGAGTCCATCACTCTGTTTTCTTTGTGGATAATTTTGTGTCATTTGGTCCACGGTGGTCCACAGCCCTCTCACAGCCTGTTGTTAAACAGATGTGTCACCTTAGTGGCGCGAAAATTTTCACGTAATCGTGCTGCTCGTATGAGGAGGTTTGCAAGGTACCAGCTGAAGTGCAGCAAGGACTTTGCAGCTTTGACGTCACGTGTCCTGTTCCGTGCTCCAGCACAGTTAGCGCTCACACTGCATGCGAACCGCGCCCAAGTCCAACTGAACCGTGCTCTGGCCCACCTCTTCCAAGCGGGCCAGGGCCGGCTAATCGAGCTGCACCCGGGCACGGTTCGGAGCACTCACACTAGTCAAACGAACCGCGCTTTGGTGGTCAAACGCTCTCGGGCACGGTTCAAACTGGCTAGTGTGAGTACACCCTTATTCATTGACAAGACTGAACTTGTCGTTTAGCTCAGCATCAGTGGAGATACTCCACAATGGGAGTAAAAACTAATTGCAAACAGTCTTATCTCTGCCTCATCGACCAAGTGTCTGGCAGTTTCATTTGAGCAGCATGCCATACGTATCTCAACAGTCATAATCATCCATTATGATTGGTTTACCTAATGTGCATAGAGATCTCACTGAGTGGAACCAGGTATGCAGCAGGCTCACAGTTAGTGTGTTTTTGTATGTTTGTGTTTATATTTGTTTGTGTGTTTGTGTGTGTGTGTGTGTGTGTGTGTGTGTGTGTGTGTGTGTGTGTGTGTGTGTGTGTGTGTTTGTGTGTGTGTGTTTGTGTGTGTGTGTGTTTGTATCCCACCCTGTGTAGTGACCACAGCTGGCTCCCACTCATCTCTTCCGCTCCACTTACTCTACATCATCCATACAATACGGCCCACCTCAAATACCCTCCACACACACACACACACACACAAACTCCGACTACAGCTGTCCTGCAGAGAGAAGGCCACAAGGCACAATGAATGATAGCTTGACCTGCAGTCTCCTCTGCATGCTTCCCTTAAAGTACCTTTAAAGCCTGACCCACTGAATTTCATTTGAATGCTGCTCTCCCCTTCACTGCTTATCAATCCACAATGAGGAATGCTGAGTAACTGAGCGACAGTGTTTGCATAAGGCAATTTTACAAATAACTGTGTAAAAGATTAATCAATTCAGTATTGCCTGCATGCTATTGTTTCCTGAACTGATGTTAACCATCACCACTGCTGTATTGACATTAAAAGAAATAACTGTATTTCTATTTTTAGTTGTGAGATAATAGTAATGTGATGAGATAAAAAAGCTGAAGTCTAAATTGAATTGAAAGAAAGAAAAAAGAAGAAAGAAGAAAGGAAGAAAGAAAGAAAGAAAGAAAGACATCACATTCTTATTGCTGGCACAGTCAGCATGTCTGATTTGCAAACTAATGAGTCTTTAATGAGTCTTTATGAGTCATCAGATTGAATCAGTCAAACAAATCCTTCACTGAATGAATCATTGAATGTGTCTGGCTAGTTACTGAATTAACATCTTACTCATGAGCGTGAACTGAGAGTATTATCATTTCAGTTATGTCTGCCTCAAAATAAAATGAGACATGTTTAGACTGGATCTTCATATAAGAATATGCAGTTGTGAGAAACACTTTTTTTTAAGTTTTTAGAATTAATGTCATCAATGTAATATTAAATTAAAATAACCCACATGAATCACAAACATTAAAATGTTACCAAATTAAACCCATTAGGGGAAAAACTTCAGTAAGAGAATACAGTAAGAATAAAGTTAGATATTTCTGGCTCAGATCATTTTTTGAATGAATTTGATGAGAAATATTTGTGTTTATATTGATATGTCTTTTATAAAAGTTTGAAACTTTATTGCGATCTCTTCTGAAATTGTGAAACTGGTGAGACAAGTAAGATTACTGGGCTCTTTTTCTCTGGATTTAAAATTTAAGAAATATACAATTTAAGTAAAACAACCTTCAACTAATCCCATAGCATATGAGACACAACAGATATTAAAGAGATCACCTTTGTGATTTTTCTTTCCTACAGATCTCAGCATTTAGCTCATTGAGGGTGTAAATTGAGGCTCTCTCACTCACACCACCAAAAAGGTTACATTCCTTTCCACTTCATTACACTCACACAACCTGTGTGGGCATCTTTAAATCTTGCACCCCTTATTTAGGATGTGTAAATACTCTAGTGTCCTCTGAAAGCAAGATTACTCAAAGTTGAAAAGAGGAGAAAAACTTTGATTTAACACCTATGATTCATCAAATGATTTGTGAAGTGGAATTTAACAACAAAAAACACAAACATAAAAACAAACAAACTCTTCAGAAAATTTGTGTGTGTGTGTGTGTGTGTGTGCTCTTGTTTTTGTGACATATCAGGACACAACTCTGTATAATGACATGGGTACACTGTTAGACTTTTCAAGGGTTTTTTACAGTAACTTACTGGCAACACTGTTGCCAGTAAGTTACTGTATTTGAGATTTACAGTAAAAGAACCGCATTTTAGTTTTACAGTAACTACATGTTACTGTAATCATATAATACAGTACCATTACTGTAAAAAGACCTTGGCTAACAGTACATTAATCCTAATCAATCATTAATTCTTACTAAATTAAAATTACATTTTTATCCTACACAAGTCCAGACATTTAGTCCAAAAAGACACAATTATTATGAAACATGAAATTCTTTATTTAAAACATTGCAAATACTTAAACTTGAAAATGTAAATGTGTGAAAGTTCACTTTAAAACATTCTCAATTCATATCTTATTTTCAGAAAATAATTTAAAATAAAATAGAGCATGAATTTACATGTATCAAAGCAATTAGAGTGCATTCAATGGCAAAAACACTGCAGAAAATGTAGTTTTTAAAACAAAGTATCTTGACTCTGCATATAGAACTGTATATTAACTAAGACACACACTGAAAAAGTCATTAAAGATACAATGCTGGGACAGTGCAACATTTTTGTCCTTTGTCTGTAAACTGGATTTAACATTTACATCAATTAATAAATCAATAAATTAAAGAATTGACAAAAAAACATTATTGAACGCATTAAAGTATTAAATTCATAGGAAATTACATTAGAAATAAGTCACTAAAGAATACTGTAAATTTGGTGTAAAATACTGATATACATGACTAAAACCTAAATGTCTAAAGCCAATAAATTCTGAAAGTAGACAAGTACTCCAGTTTCTCATCTGTACTGATTTTGGAAGTCAATAAACTTGGCACATTTGATGACTTGAAACAACCAGGAATATGCTCCATTACGGCAAGGAATCTGTCAGAAGTCCATCTAGGTAAGAATGACAATGTTAGTCATAAAATTTGAGTATACACAAACATTTACGCGGATGGAATTTAATTAAAAAAAAAATCCTAAAAAAAAAACCCTATTACATATTATCATATGGTTAAACAGTATTTTATACACTTGGTTAACACTTTGAGGTACACCTAGCAAAAAAAAAAATGCTGTTTAATCCATTCCTGCAATGCCAGCATGAAGACTTGAAAAATGTTTAGTTTTTGTTGAAACTGTTTTAGGGAGGTGGTGATTCAATGCTATGAATATTTTGAAGAATGTACTTTGTAGTGATGCTGAACCTGATTGCATATTTCAGAGAGGTGTTTCTGTTATTTAGCTTAACAGAATAGATAATTAAATAGAAAACTGTCAGTACATAATAGTAGCAGCACAAACTACATCCTCCAAAATCATATTACTGAATCACCTCAATAAAATTTAATCAAAAACAACATTGTAACCATTATTGGAGGATGAATTAAAAGTAAACTGCATTAGTATCCTCAAATTGAAAAGTGTCTGTATACAGTACATGTCCTGTTAAGAAGCATCTCACCTAGTCCGAGTTTTTCCACTCAAACTCCATTAGGTGGCGAAGGAAGGATGACACTCTGTTGTTGATTACTGTTGTCTTCCTCTTCACAACTTCCCCTGTCTTCCGACTCACTCCGGTTTTGGCGGTGCATTTTGTTCCCTCCTCTGGGTTTATCCTCACGAAAAACCTTTAAGCAAGAGAAAATGAATGTAAGAAAAAAAACATCAAATTCTTAATGAATTGAATGAATTTTACTATACAATTGAATTTCAAAAGAATCTTAAAAACAGGCTTAAATATTTTTTGAGTCTGTGTGCTGTATTTCTTAAGCCATGAGCAAAAAAAATGATTAGATTTCTTATCCCTCAGTGCCTTTGCTTTAAATGTTTTTGGTAACACATAATGTTGCTTCGTTAAACGGATAGTTCACCAAAAAAAATAAATTCTGTCATCATTTCATTCATTTTGGGGCACCATTTGCTTCCATCGTTTTTTTCCCTACTATGGAAGTAAATGGTGCCTCAAAACTGTTTGGTTAAAAACATTATTCAAAATATATTATTTTAAATTAATTACTAATCACAACATTAACCTTTGTCTGAGACAAAACCACTGGTCCATATTCAGCGCAAAAAAAAAAAAGAAAGTGATCATGTCTCAGACACAGGTTAAAGTTGTGATTAGTAATTAATTTAGTAAAAAGGTATTTTATAACTATTAGTATTTAATGAGGCCAATCTCATTCAGTAATTATTGATTACCTAATAAAAAATATCTCAGTCCTACTTTACTATTACTTACTGATTAGTAAATCTTGTTTCCATATTACCGTATTTTTCGGACTATAAGTCGCACCTGAGTATAAGTCGCACCAGTCCAAAAATACATCATGATGAGGAAAAAAAACATATATAAGTCGCATTGGACTATAAGTCGCATTCATTTAGAAGCAAGAACCGAGAGAAAACATTACAGTCTACAGCCGCGAGAGGGCGCTCTATGTTTATTAGGGGTAGACTACAGGAGCACTGAGCAGCGCCCTCTGGTGGCTGTAGACGGTAAAGTTCTCTCTTGGTTCATTTCTCTCGGTTCATGTCAAATTAATTTTGATAAATAAGTCGCAGGACCAGCCAAACTATGAAAAAAAGTGCAACTTATAGTCCGGAAAATACGGGAGTTATTAATCCTGCATAGTTATGTAAAATGACGGACCATTATTCTAAAGTGTTTTCATAAATTAAATTTATCTGCCAAAACAATCCAAAAATTTTGTTTGTCCAGGACTGCTTAATTTTATAACAAGATAATTTTATCTTCTGGAATTTAAGCAGTCCTGGACAAACACAATTTTTTAGTTTATTTTGGCAGAAGAAATACAGTGGTACATGGATAGTTACAGCTACAAGAAAGTGAAAAACTATATAATTTTGTGATTTAGTTAAACAGACAACTAAACATGTTAAACTTTGAATTAACAGAACAAAACAATATGTGGAGAAATGAAGAGGTACTTACCGTTGTATGAGTTCCAGTGTTGCACAGGCAGTCTCCTGGTATTCAATGTTGAAAACGTAGAAGCAGCTGAAGAATACAGATAAGGCATCTGCAAATCCCAGGTGCTCATCCAAAACATAGGCCACCTTTCCCTCAATGCTTACCATCCACTTTGTGGAAGAGAGAAATGTGTTCCCTAAAAAAAAAAAAAAAATTACAAATGTTTAAAAGGCAAACACCCAATGAGGTACACTAACATTCCTCAAAATATTCTCTTACCAAGCATTATGAGTCTTGGTGTGGCTGGAAGGCTCATGTCTTTCTCGATGGATGCCTTTGTTGTAGCGGTCTTCAAAACACACAAAGACCTTTTATTACTACATGTTTAAAATGCAGCTTAAAAATAACATTTAATGTAATTCACAATACTATTGCCCACTTACATCAGCCAAAATGAAGATGGAATCCTCTTTTTCAAGGAAGTGCTTCATCAAAAGAAGCACTGCTGCTATGCTGGTCCTGCTATGCTGCATGGTCACTGTGTCACTCTCAATGTCCCGTAGAAGACACTGAATGTCTCTGTTCTGAGTCTGTCTTTGGAAGAAATCTATGATCCTCTTCCCCTTGGTTTGAAGAGCCTGTGCTACTCGATCACAGATATCAATACCCGTCAGAGTTTTGAAATGGCCACAGAGTCCTCTTTTTGTAAAGAGGAAAGGCCACTGTTCTTCAATCTCATTTGTACTAGGGGGAGGGCAGCTGTTTATCATGTGACGTTGATAGATGTATGTCAATCTCATTGAATTGTCAATATCTGGAATGTCCACAACTCTGGGGCCAGCAGACTGAAATATGGTGACCATATTTTTTCTTCGGCCTTCTAAGGAGTCAACTGTCTCTCCTTCTGGGAGACATTTTGGCTGCCAATTTGTGCAGCCATAGCTGTCTACTTTGCACCGTAATGTTTTTGTGGTAGTGCTAAGTTCTGTCGTTGTTCTTGTTCTCCGTATTCTATCACTTACATTGTTGCGGTTAACATGCTCAACTCTTGTTTTAAGTTGATTAACAAGAGAATAGTAACCTATCCCCAACTGTTCACCTTCCTCATTTGTGTCTGCAAAGGTCAAAGGATATTTTGACACAATCAGTTTCGCTATCTCTACGCAGGCAGCCCTGTTGGGATTTGGACAGTGTTTCTGCATGGCAGCCACCACAGTTCTCACCATTGCTCGTCTGTCTGGAGGGTTAGCCCTGTGCCCTCTTAATAGTGCCTGTGAGAGTGAAGCAGGCATTTTGTCCCAAGGAATCTCGAACTGGCTGACCCATGAGTTCTGTGTGTTTGTAAAAGATAATCCATTAGAGTGGGGTTGTGTACGAGGAGGTGTAAATTGGGATTGTCCATCTGTCAGCTTTGGGTCCAAGGATGAAAAAGGCACTGTTGTCTGTTTAGTGTCAGCTTTAAAATTCAGTTCTAGTAGAGAAGAAATACATTAATGGATATTTACAAGTGCATTTTTTATTTACAGTATGTACATTTTACAGATAACAGAACTTTTTTTTTTTTATTAATGACTCTTTAATCTGCTTTATAAGATTATAACTAACAATTGGTTTCCCCTTTCTCTTCTGTCATTTAGATATTAAGTTTATCCAGTAGTTTAACCCAGCGTTTCTCAACTCCATACCTGGGGTCCCACATCGCAGAATTTTTTTAATTAGTCCAACTAATAAAAACACCTGATTCAGCTCATCTGCATCTTAGCATGTTGAACTGGGAGACATCTAAAACATGCTGGGAGGTGGATCCCCAGGACTGGAGTTTAGTGTCTCAAGCTTTATCTAGAAAGATGCCACATACAATATCTTTAATATTTTACATTGCTTTCGATGTGCTTTTCCTCACCTCTTTGTTTAAAAGCTTGGATGACTTTACGACACTGTATTGGTGTTAAATGGTCCTGTAAGTCATCCCTTTCTATAAAAGCAAGGTATTCTTTATTTGTGACTCCAACTGCTGATGTCAGGTGTTCAATGAGACCCATCAACCTCTCATTGTCCAATTCAGGTAGCACTCTCGAAATTTCCTGAATGCATTCAGCATCCATACCTAGAATGAAGAACACACTGAGTGATGCAAGCAAACAGTATGGAGGTCCAAGATGTTGTACACTGGCAGTGGATAATAATCTTGCAACCTATCTGCATTAATATATGCATATTCATTTTCTGACTTCCATATGTGATAGATTCCAAGATCAACTAACAGTAATGATTTATGTACCAAAACAACAAAGTGCACCTGTTTCTCATCAGTAAGTATGAGGGATATTTTCCCAAAGACCAAGTTGTCACCAGTGTGCTTTAAAACAACAACAAGACCTTTGGTGTACTTGGTCCCTTTGTAAATCACTGATGAAACCTCACAGGTTTTGTGTTTATCAATATCAACAGTCTTTAACAGCATCTGTATATCCCCATTGTATGTCTGTTCATCAATTTCATTTGCTTCACCAGCAACCTGAATGGAAGGTGGGAATAACTGACCACAACTTAGATATGACTGAAGAAGCTGGTGTCTTTCTGCCAGTGTCTTACTTAAGTGTAAAAAATTGTGAAGCTTTCTGGCACACTCCTTGAAATAGGAGTGTTTGCTTTCAAACCTTAGTGTCCACAAGCGTATCAGTGGCCCAAATTTAAGGATTAGGTCAGGACAATGCAACAAATAGTGATGCTTTGGTTTGAGAGTGTGGTCAGGGAACATGCTGTTCCGTAAATATACATATTCCTCGAGCAAAACTTTTAAATATGCAACCTCATTCTGGTGAATTTTTGGAGCACAGATGAATTCAGCTATTTCCTTTAGCTTAAGGCACAGCTGCCAAACCTCACTTTCCATAGGTTTTTTGATCCATTTGCCAATATAAACTGGTAATAATCGTAAAAGACACCAATTCTGTGTGGCTGAACCACTGAGCTTTTTAGCATTTTCCTTAATCTCACATGGTTTGTTGTGTGAGTCACTACCCAAAAGTTTTGTCTGTGAGATGGCCCGATTTATCTGGTCATAGGTGAAATGTTTTTCAGAATTTACCAAATGTTCAATATAGAGGGCCAAATCATTTGCTACTACTCCCTCAAAAACGTCATGTCCAAGACATGGAGGAAGACCACTACAGACATGAAAAGACTTAAGTGAGTTGAAACAGGAATTAAATTTGATTCCATCTATTAAATCATGGTCAGAGGTCAGTTTTTGTACACTGTCGTTATAATTTGTAGCTGTTCTTGGAGGGCCAAATGCCAGTGGCGATTTGGCAAATGTCTCTCTGTTAATCAAACAGTACCTACAAAAGTTTTTGCTACTGCTGAAATTTTCTGTGAATCCACCAACAGAGTGGGAACCGAGATTATCGCCACATATAGCAATCACTGATGCCTTAAGGTACCTCCCATCTTCCAGCTGAAAGCCTGAATCCTCCAAGTCTTTTAGGTCAGCAATAAGACGGGAAAATATCTTGTCCTGACCAAAAAATTTGAAATCCTGCTCCCTGCAAAGCAAAACAAGTTGTGCTGGGTCAACAATGGATCGATTATGTGGTAATATTTCCCCAAGTGTCATGTACATGGCCATGATTTTGTGTTTCTTTTTTCCAGAGCCTAGCGGGTTTGTAACCTCAAAGGCATCCAAGTACAGTATAACTGATACAGATGATGATTCTTGTAAAATGGTGTTTTGCTTGAAGTTTTTGCCATCATTAACATCAGTTAAAACCATGTCACTGTGCACATGAAGTTTAGAAAGTGCATACTGGTCTTTCACAGTGGACTGCTTAAACAAGGTAGCAAGTGTATCCTTTACAGGAACATATTGACAAAAGCGTTCCTTACCACTGGTATCTGTTCCTAGGTATATCTGAGCAGGTGCAACATAATCAAAATTTTCTTTGAAATATGTTTTCCTGGTTTTGTCTGATCTCAAGACACCTTCATTGCAAATAGTTAAAAGATCCTCTTGTTCAAGTTCCTTAATTATTTCCTGTATTTCTTCCTTTGTTATGTTTAGCCCTGTCAGTTTCTCTTCTACTTTTTTAAGCACTTGCTTCATTCCACTGCTATGGACCTCCTGAAATTCCTCAACAATACACTGTACTGTTGTGGCTGGCAAAAGCAGTTTGGACTGTAGTTTTAAATAAAACAATGCCAGATTCTTTAGAAAGGTCACAGGGTTCAAATCTGGGTTTGTTCCATGACTATCAAGAAAGGGATTAACAGTCTCATCATGGATTTGGATGTCTTGGACTTGGACATCAGTATCTTGTTGTGCTTGTGGCTCTGCTACAAATGACTGCTTGTGTTTCCTAGATATGTGTGTAGCAAAGGATGACCTCACTCTAAAATATTTTGAGCATCCCTGAAAAGGACAAGTGACTTTTTTGCCATTCCGTATGTGTAATCTCAAATGAATGCACAGCAAGTTAACATTATCGGCCACATAATCACATCCTTGAATACTGCATTTGCAGTTACCACTATACTGATACATGCCTTGTCTCTGTGACACAGTGACAGCGGGTGGGTGGTTTCTGTGCATGTGGGACTTTAATGCAGAAAACGTCCTGAAATTATTACTAGGACAATGTTTTATGCCACATGAAAACCTGTTGTTAGCCAAGTTTCTATGACTTTTTACATGGGCATAGAAGGTTTTCAAACAGTCAGTGTGGTGGCTACAAACTTTACAGCTAAACATATTGCTATAAGTCTTGTCACTGGAAATTCGGATGCAGAACTATTATATCAATGTATAAATTTTGGACTATAATGGATCTCTTTCCTGTTTCTGAAAGTACATATAATCCCCCATCCCTGCTTTTTTTTTCTTTTCTGTACCTTGCTTTATGGCTTGTCTTTATTATTTTTCTGAAAAATCTTAGCAAAGTGTCTCCACACAGTTCCTAAATTCAGCTCCTGAGCTCCTCCCTCCGATGCAGGTTCCTTATCTAAAATGTAAAATAAATCATGTCAATACAAATGTAACATTTTTAAGGGGGAAAAGACAGAGAATATCACATTAGATAACTTCATGTTAATGCAATGTAAATTTTAGTTTAATTTGGTCATTCAGTAAACGCACACAAATAACAAAAGCTCCCTCTTCAGACAAAATTTGCGACTCCACTGCTAGTTTCTAATCTAAACCGTGTCCATCCAAATGTCGAAAATGAAAAAGAGAAAAAACGACATGGTGTCTATAAATGAAATGTAAAAACGACGTTATTTTCTCAGTGGTCAACGTTAACCTAGACTAAGCCTAATTCGTCTTAATGTAAGATTAACTTTGCTCGATAAAAAATGAAAAAAAATAATAATAATAAAAAAAATGAATCGTAAAAATCGAAAATGTAATCGTAATTCAATACACTCAGTCTTTTTTTTTAAATAAAACGTTAGGTTTACCTCAGTTTTTAGCCCCAATGCTGACAAGAAACCGTTAAAAGTCTCCAAACAGTGAGCTCTGGCCTCGAGCAAAACTTGCGACTGCAATGCTAGTTCTTAATCTAATTCGTAAAGCACCCTGTCGAACCAAATGTCAAAAATGAGAAAAAGATAAAAATAACACAGTTTAAATGGAAAAAAAACACGACGCTATTACTCAACTAAGTTAGAGGCCAACGTTATTTACTAACTTCGTCTTAATGTAAAGTTAAGCTTAACTTTGCTCGATAAATAAATAAAAATTCTTGCTTTTAATCCGTAATTCAATAAACTCACAACGTCTTTTTTTAAAAATAAAACATTAGGTTTAACGTTACCTCAGTTTTTAGCCCCAATGCTGACAAGAAACCGTTAAAAGTCTCCAAACAGTGAGCTCTGGCCTCGAGCAAAACTTGCGACTGCAATGCTAGTTCCTAATCTAATTCGTAAAGCACCCTGTCGAACCAAATGTCAAAAATGAGGAAAAAAAAAAAAAAAAAAATTTTTAATAAAACGTTAGGTTTACTCACTTTTTAGTGCCAATGTTGACAAATTATATAAAATTAGGGTGCAGACAACCGTGGGCTCACACTGTCACGCATATTTACCTTGCTTGTTTGCTGTTCTTCCTCTTCCTTACTCAGGGGGATGAAAAAAAATCTTCGCAAGGTGTCTATCCTTGGACACAGCTCTTATTATGTTCTCCGGAATCGTGAACTGAGCACTCTCCTCGGGCAAAACTTCAACGATCCACTTAAAGCAAATCCTGACGATCCAAATAGCGCCAAATAGGCCGTTGTGGTAAATACAGTATTATACTTTATTTTTAAAAAATACAGCAAATCACTGTATTTGGTGTTTAATGTCACAGAAAATTCCCATGATGCAAAGGGAATTACAGTTATGAACTGTAAAGAGAATTTACAGTATTATACTGGTTGATATATGGTAAATAACTGTAGAAATTACAGAAAAGTCTAACAGTGTATGACACAGGTATTACAAGGAGAGGGTGACTTATGAGGACATAACCCATGTCTCTCTTTTTCAAAACGCACAAAGTTATGCACAAAGTTTCCTGTGAGGGTAAGGGTTAGGTGTAGGGTTGGTACAGGGTCATAGAATATACAGTTTGTACAGTATAAAAACCATTACACCTATGGGATGTCCCCACTTTTCACAAAAACAAACGTGTGTGTGTTTCAACAATCTGACTGAATTTGAATTTTGTGAATTTTAAATTTATGAATTTTAGGTACTATATGTAAATTTTTGTTACAGCTATGTACATTTAAGGTACTAAAAGGCACCCTTTAGTGGTAGATAAGGTACAAAGGTGTACCTTTTGAAAGAAGCACTGCCCCCGTGACAGCATTTGTACTGTAATGTTTTTGTATTGCACAATTTGTCAGCAGTAGCTGGCACAAACACGATGCTATTATGTCAACTGAAATTAAGTAATTAAAGTTTTTTTGTGAAATTGGAATGTACTGTTTACATTGGAAACTGATGCTAGTCACACTTATTACTCCAGTAAACATTTATTTCTGAAAAGTCAGTTTTTGTATAGGCACAATCTAAAAGTTCTGGCTACAAAAAGCCATTCAACTTTTGTCTCACACGTGAGCCAATATTAATATTCACAACAGTCACAAAAACTTACTAAAGTGACGTGAAAGTCACGTGACATACAGCCAAGTATGGCCAAGCATTTAACCCATCCAAAGTGCACACACACAGCAGTGAACACACACACACACCGTGAACACACACCCAGAGCAGTGGGCAGCCATTTATGCTGCAGCGCCCAAGGAGCAGTTGGGGGTTCGGTGCCTTGCTCAAGGGCACATTGACGCAGCAGCAGTTACACTGACAATACCTTGGAAAAAGAGCTAAGGTGAAATGTTGCTTCAGTTATGTCACCAAGCAGATTTACTATAACCTTATCATATTGCATAAAGGTGAAGCACAAAGGCCTCCAGCAACACACAGTGATTGAAAGTGCCCTCAGGCTTATGTTTCAGGGAGAAAACCACTGGTACTTGAAGCTGTGGGAACACAGAACTGGTTGAACAGTGTGTGCTTAAGTTAGGGTTTGGCAAGTTAGGTGTATGTTAAGTGTATGTTGGCATGACATGTTTCTACCCTCACGCACCACGGGAGCGAACTAAATGTTATGTTTGAGACACTGTAAATGGATGTTATTTACATTTAAATAAAACTGAATTCCAGTTTGAATTTATATTAAGTGCATTTTTTTTGGATCGACATAAAGTATAGGTATATTTTTATATGAAATTTGCATAATTATTTCTAATGCACTTTAAAGTAAAACTTTTAAATTGATGCTATTAAAAGTGAACTTCTTTCAGAGGCACTTCAGTGTTAAAATATTTTATAGTTTACATTTCAGGATTCTTTGATGAAAAAATGTTAAAAAGACCAGTATTTATGCAAATTTGAAATCTTTTGTAATATATATATAATATATATAGACACACACACACACACACACAAACACTACCGTTTAAAAGTTAGAAAGAGGTCCGTTTAAAGGAGGTCAGTCTTTTTTTTTCTTTCTTTTTTAATTGCTTATTGTTTTGAGATGATGATGTTTCAAAAATCAATAAATCAGGCATTCCTCTGTAGTTTAGTTTACATGACAATTTTTATGATAGATTATCATATTACACAAATGTTACACCTGTACAATACTAAATACATTGATTCTCTGTTAAAAACAGTATAGTAATAAAAAATCTATTCTGTATCATTAAGCTCTTCAGATCACCAATTGCCTCTTGCAGTCATTCAAACTAGTTTACCCACATACTGTACATAACTATACTGTACCTTTCTTGGGCTTAAGCAATACCATAATGCAACTTAAATCTGAAGTGTGCATCATTAGTGTTAAAATTCTGTCAAGGAAGTCTATAATACTTATCTGTTAATAAATTATCTGTTATTATCCATTCACCCAGTCATCTCAAAAAGGCTATTGTTTGGCTGGCCACCATTTCTCCAGGTGTGCATAATGTACTTTCAAACTGGCCATCAATTCTGCTCATGGGTTCTGCAATCACCTGAGCAGTAGGCACCATGTGACTAAACACTCTGGAGCTCCATGAAAATGTCACAACAATGCAGATTGGCAACAGAAAAAGACATTTTATTTCATGCTTTTGCATGGCCAAAATATTTCCACAAAATCAGTCTGAAAACATTTAGATTATTTAAAAAAATATTAATAATTCCACTTGATGATGCTCAGAAATCAAACACTTCAGCTTTAAACAGTTAATCGTTATGCATAAACCATAATGTTATGTAAAATTGATCTGTAAAGCATACTGTTGGAATGCATCCATCATACCGCCTCATACAGAAAAATCCACCCTCCGAGATTTGAATCCTGTATGTTTTTTTTTTTCCCCCGCAAAATATCAGTGCTATAACCACAAATACATTTATGAAGTTAACACTGAGTCTTGGAAGCTTATTTCTGTCACAGTTCTGACTTCCTCACATTTGAGTTTACCTCTCTTTGAGGTTTTTGCTTAGAATTCTGAATTACATTTCGAAATTACTATTTTCTTTCAACATGAAAAAAAAAACTTTATGACTTTTTATATTAAAATTAGTTTCAAAGTTGATCAAAGTTTACATCTTTGCAATTCTGACTTTTATCTCAGAATTCTGAGTTTACATCTCAATATTCTGTTCTTTGTTTCCACCAGGTAATAGCTACTTATCTGACTTTGTTGTTGCAATTTTTATTCTTTTTTTTCAATGGCAGAAATAGGCTACCGTATATTCTTATAGACATCAACATAATAAAATAGATGACTAAGACTGCTCAATAAGTGCATAATTATGTTTTTAATGTGATTTGGTAATGTAATTCATTTTGATTTGTAGCAAAGAACCTTTCTACTTTCCCAGCACTCCTGTTTGCTTCCGCTTTGTGCTTGTTTACTGTTTGCAAATGTAAAATGTGTTATATTAAGACACATTACATTGTTAATTTCAACTATCCAGCAACAGATAACATTAGTTTTTTTAGTTTCGTTTTTTTTACACCAAAGATTCGCAGATGGGTGTGATATCTGAGTCTTGACTGTGCATTGAGCTGAGTCCTGTATCTGAGTCGTCATCATTCACGTCACATGTTTTTGAAAGCCCTCTTGCCTGCTCCACCCACACACTGTCCTCCTGGAGTGGTATCAATCTGTCTGTTTCTATTGTGTTTTCCTCTTTCAGCTCAGCATTGGCCTCACTGTCCTCCTCAAAATCCAAAGAGTTGACTTTCTCCATTAAATCCCTCAGTTCTTTCTCTTTCGCCCCCCATATCTCCTGGGTCAGGTCCAAGTCATTCCTTATGGCCTCCAAATCGGTGTTCAGTCGCAGACCGATGTACAAACTGGTGTCAAGCTGGGTTCTGATCCTCTCTTCTTCCAGAAGCAACTCATTGTCAGAAGACACATTCACCGCTGATGGTCCTGCATCTTTTTCTCGAGTTGTGACTCTTAGAGACGTCTCTTCAGAAGCGGGTTCAGACTCTTTATTCGCGAGCTCCTCGTGTCTTCTTTTCATCCACCTCTGGTTGAGTTCCTCTTGAATCTCAGTCGTAATGCTCTCCATGAGGGTCTCGTGTTTAGACAGTTCTTCCTGCAGTTTGATGACCTCCTCGCATCTCTGAGCATATTCCTCAAACTGGGCGAGAGCTGCTTCTGGGCTCGTTTTGACCCCCTCGCTAACTTTATCTGGGTTGGCGTCCACTAAATACGTGTCCTGGACGTAGTTGATCCCATGCAACTTCATTCTATCAAAATGAACTTTGGCCTCATACTTTTCAATGTCCCTGTCGAGCTCTTTTATCCTCTCAATCTGCTGGCGGTTGGTGTGATCTTGAGAAACGACCAGGTGCACAAGGGTCTCCATCTTCTCCATGGATGAGGAGTCTTTAGACGCAGCCTGCGCCCGCTTCTTGTTGATTTTATCCAACTTTCTGAACGCTTTCCTGACTATCCGTCTCTGTTTGTCCTGTGACAGAGCCATGGTCACTCTGGCAGTCCCCTTGTAGACGCACGGCCTCTCTTTACTGAGAACGACGCGCGCCTCTGCGCTCCGAGGCCCGTTGCTGGGTAAAGACGCCTCGTTTTTCACCAACACGAACCGGACGTTTTCTTGTTCCTCTCCCCACGCGCTCCACAGTCGCAATATCTTGGTATTGTTTGGTAAAATCCGTTCGAATCCTCTCCATTTCTCCACGATGCAGTAGGACTGAGGAGAGCCTGAGAGGGACACGCGCTGCCCCGGGTTCTGCTCCCCGAGTAAAACCCGGATCACATCCGCGCAGCTCGTGCGCTTCGACAAGCCCGACACGAGCTTCTCCTCGCGACAAACCCACACTGCAATTTTATTCTCCTCTGCTTCCATCTCTCAGACCGACAGTCACCGTCCCGGCAAGTCTCTAAAAGTTTCCAGTGCAGGAAATTACTCAGGTGACGTGAAACTATTATAAAAACAGAAATATTCTATTAAATGTTAGGGGTTAATCCTCAGTAATGAAACAGTCGGAATGCTGTTCGTGTAAGAATCAAGAGTTCGTCATAGTCTAGTGTTGGCAGGATTGTCTCAGTCTGTGTGTGAGTGAACGAGCGCAGGACGGGACAGCGCTACTGCTGCGAGTGCGCCACACTGATCACGTGACCCACATTATGATATTCCTACCTCCTGTGTGTAGGCTACTTGAGTTTAGATTAGATAAATCAAAAAAAAAAAAAAATCTCTATTTAAAGTGTTTTATAAAAAAAAACAAATAAGTCAAACAAACAAAACTCCTCTGATGTTGTTTTGGTAGCTTACAAAAAAACATCCATGAGAACATACACATACAGAAATTCATCTCACATGATAATATTAATTGAACACATACATAATATTTCCTTTTACAAAACTTAATTATGGTTCTTTTTAAAAAACATTTAAATGAACTTTCTGGTTACCACGTATACTAGCTTTTTTTTATTTACAGCTTCAAAAATGTACAAACAAACAAGACATAAAACAAACAACAGTTAAATCACTAATAATATATATATATATATATATATATATGGGGGTAAAAAAAAGCAAAAAATAAAATAGTAAAAAAATATAAATAAATAAAAACATCTGAATATAATTCCAGATTTGTATTATTTTTTTCAGGTGAAAGTTTGAAGTTCAGCAGAAATAAATATAATATTTGATTCATTCATTAGAAAAAATTGTGTTCCTAAAGAATGATATCGCTAGCATCTGTGTGTTGTTTTAGTTTTGAATGCAAAAATTAAGTTAACTGTTTCTTCAAGCTTGGGGTAGTTGAATGTTGCTTCATCAAGATTATTGCACGTTATTAAGAAATTGTGCATCATAAAAATAAACACTGCGTAATCATAGAGTTTATATGCTATTTATGATCAAAGAAATTCGAATTTCAGGGTCAAACCAGATCCAATTAAGGTTAAAACCCCAAATGATAAAAATCACACGATCAGTATAAAAGCATGGTTTCAAACTTCATCAGTCACTAAAACAAAGGGATATGCAATGACACAATACTCTCTTTGTTGAAATTATAATGTATTTTATTTTACTTTTTAACCCTTTTAAATGTCTTTGAGTAATAAAAAGCTTTAAATCAATTTAGAAATCAAGTCTTTGTTCACTGCTTCATAAGAATGATCCAGCAGTGACCCCTGCTGTTCACGTTTATTAATACAACATAGCGGAACAATCCCGCCCTCTAGAGTTCAATGCTATTATTGTAACCACATGGGTAACACTTTAGAATAATGGTCCATTAGTTAATGTTAGTTAATTCATTAATTAACATGAACAAACATTGAACAATACATTTATTACTGTATTTATTAACCTTTGTTAATGTTAGTTAATGAAAACACAGTTATTCATTGTTAGTTCATGCTAATTCACAGTGCATTAACTAATGTTAACAAGCACAACTTTTGATTTGAATAATGCATTAGTAAATGTTGAAATTAACATCAACTAAGCTAATAAATGCTGTAGAAGGATTGTTCTTGCTTAGATCATGTTAATTAAAGTAGTTAACTAACATTAACTAATGGACCATTATTCTAAAGTGTTACCACCACATGTAGTGTACGAGAAGATCTACAGTACATCTCCAATAAACCATAAATATTAAAGGAATAGTTCACCCCAAATGAAAATTTGCAGAAAATGAACTCACCATCGGTTCGTGAGCTTGATGAGTTTGTTTCTTCATTCAAACAGATTTAGAGAAATACATCACTTGTTCACAAGTGGACCCTTTGCAGTTAATGGGTGCCATCAGAATGTGAGATCAGAATCTAAAAATATCTTTGTTTAGAACAGTTTTGGGGCTTGCAAACAGTGCTTGATCTGTGCATATTTCTCTCTGGTGAGAACTTTTTCACTGAAGAAAACATTATTGATAGACAACTCGTATTTGAGCCAGAAGCAAACATGTGGCTTTTCACTTTGCCAGATGTTAATTGTTGGACTAGAGTCATGTGGATTATTTGTGAATTATTGTGACGATTTTATCAGTTGTTTGGACTCGTATTCTGACGGCACCCATTCACTGTAGAGCAGGGTTATTAAAATCTTGTCCTGGAGGCCCAATGCACTGCACAGTTTAGCTCCAGCCCTGATCAAACTCACCTACCTGTGATTTTCTAATGATCCTGAAGACACTGATTAGCATGCTCAGGTGTGTTTGATCAGGGTTGGAGCTAAACTCTGCAGCGCATTGGCCCTCCAGGACAAGATTTTAATAACCCTGCTGTAGAGTATCCATTGGTGAACAAGTTATGTAAAATATGTTATTTAAAATTCCCCAAATCTGTCCTAATGAATAAACACTCATCTACATCTTTAATGGACTGAAGGTGAATACATTCCCAGTTTCCAATTGTATTTTATTTGCTGTTCTGGAGTAAAGGGTAATTATGTGGATCATCTACTTTCAGTAAACATGCACTACAATTTGTGTCATAAATTCTAAAAAAAAAAATAAAACCATAAAATTGCACTGGGGGAAAAGACTTTTTGAGTCAACATTGTTTTCAAAGTCTGTTACTAGAATTGACAAAAGAGGGCGCTGCAGACTTAAAGATACTTTCAGTACTACAATCCATCCCTACCAGAAATACATCAGTTACAAATAACATTATTAAAGATGTTGTTTTATTAAAATAATAATAATAATAATAATAATAATAATAGTAATAAAATTCACATTTACTCACCCACATTTTCCAAAACTGTATGGCTTTCTACTATAAAAATAAAATATACACACACACACGTAAATAAATTTAATGCACACAGACTGAAGTAGTTTAAGTCTTTGGTTCTTTTAATTGGGATGATTTTGGCTCACATTTGACAAAAACCCACAAATTCACTGTCAACAAATTTGAATACTTTATAAAACCAATAAAAATATTTTTAGTCAATTGTTGGCCTTCTGGAAAGTATATGTTCATTAACTGTTCATGTACTCAATACTTGGTAGGGGCTCCTTTTGCTTTAATTACTGTCTCAATTCGGCGTGGCATGGAGGTGATCAGTTTGTGGCACTGCTGAGGTGGTCTGGAAGCCCAGGTTTCTTTGACAGTGGCCTTCAGCTCATCTGCATTTTTTGGTCACTTGTTTCTCATTTTCCTCTTGACAATACCCCATAGATTCTCTCTGCTCATTATCCTGCTGGAAAATGAAATCAGCATCTTCAAAAAAGCTGGTCAGTAGAAGGAAGCATGAAGTGCTCCAAGATTTCTTGGTAAACGGGGTACAGTGACTTTGGTTTTCAAAAAACACAATGGACCAACAGCAGCAGATGACATTGCACCCCAAATGACCACAGACTGTGGAAACTTAACACTGGACTTCAAGCAACTTGGGCTATGAGCTTCTCCACCCTTCCTCCAGACTCTAGGACCTTGGTTTCCAAATGAAATACAAAACTTGCTCTCATCTGAAAAGATGACTTTGGACCACTGGGCAACAGTCCAGTTCTTCTTCTCCTTAGCCCAGGTAAGACGCCTCTGAAGATGTCTGTGGTTCAGCTAATTCCTTGACACGTCTGTATACCTTCACCCCAGCCTCAGTCCATTCCTTGTGAAGTTCACTCAAATTCCTGAATTGATTTTGGCTTGACAATCCTCATAAGGCTGTGGTTCTCTGGGTTGGTTGTGCATCTTTTTCTTCCACACCTTTTCCTTCCACTCAATTTTTTGTTAACATGCTTGGATACAGCACTCTGTGAACAGCCAGCCAGCTACTTTGGCAATTAATGTTTGTGGCTTACACTCCTTGTGAAGGGTGTCAATGATTGTCAAAGACCATTTTGAAGGCTCAGGAAACCTTTGCAGGTGTTTTGAGTTGATTAGCTGATTGGCATGTCACCATATTCTAATTTATTGATATAGTAAATTGGTGGGTTTTTGTTAAATGTGAGCCAAAATCATCACAATTAAAAGATCCAAAGACTTAAACTACTTCAGTCTGTGTGCATTTAATTTATTTATTACAAGTTTCACAATTTGACATTTATAAATTAAGCAGACACTTTTATCCCAAACCCACAACCTTTTGCACTGATAACGCAATTTTCTACCACTGAGCCACAGGAACTGAATTTGAGTTGAATTACTGAAATAAATTAACTTTTTCACGACATTCTAATTTATTGAGATGCACCTGTATATACAGGTCCTTCTCAAAAAATTAGCATATTGTGATAAAGTTCATTATTTTCCATAATGTAATGATAAAAATTAAACTTTCAATTATTTTAGATTCATTGCATATCAACTGAAATATTTCAGGTCTTTTATTGTTTTAATACTGATGATTTTGGCATACAGCTCATGAAAACCCAAAATTCCTATCTCAAATATGTAGCATATCATGAAAAGGTTCTCTAAACAAGCTATTAACCTAATCATCTGAATCAACTAATTAACTCTAAACACCTGCAAAAGATTCCTGAGGCTTTTAAAAACTCCCAGCCTGGTTCATTACTCAAAACCGCAATCATGGGTAAGACTGCTGACCAGAAGGCCATCACTGACACCCTCAAGCAAGAGGGTAAGACACAGAAAGAAATTTCTGAACAAATAGGCTGTTCCCAGAGTGCTGTATCAAGGCACCTCAGTGGGAAGTCTGTGGGAAGGAAAAAGTGTGGCAAAAAACGCTGCACAACGAGAAGAGGTGACCGGACCCTGAGGAAGATTGTGGAGAAGGACCGATTCCAGACCTTGGGGGACCTGCGGAAACAGTGGACTGAGTCTGGAGTAGAAACATCCAGAGCCACCGTGCACAGGCGTGTGCAGGAAATGGGCTACAGAGAAGCAGCACTGGACTGTTGCTCAGTGGTCCAAAGTACTTTTTTCAGATGAAAGCAAATTTTGCATGTCATTCAGAAATCAAGGTGCCAGAGTCTGGAGGAAGATGGGGAGAAGGAAATGCCAAAATGCCTGAAGTGCAGTGTCAAGTACCCACAGTCAGTGATGGTCTGGGGTGCCATGTCAGCTGCTGGTGTTGGTCCACTGTGTTTTATCAAGGGCAGGGTAAATGCAGCTAGCTATCAGGAGATTTTGGAGCACTTCATGCTTTCCATCTGCTGAAATGCTTTATGGAGATGAAGATTTCGTTTTTCAGCACGACCTGGCACCTGCTCACAGTGCCAAAACCACTGGTAAATGGTTTACTGACCATGGTATTACTGTGCTCAATTGGCCTGCCAACTCTCCTGACCTGAACCCCATAGAGAATCTGTGGGATATTGTGAAGAGAAAGTTGAGAGACACAAGACCCAACACTCTGGATGAGCTTAAGGCTGCTATCGAAGCATCCTGGGCCTCCATAACACCTCAGCAGTGCCACAGGCTGATTGCCTCCATTCCACGCCGCATTGAAGCAGTCATTTCTGCAAAAGGATTCCCGACCAAGTATTGAGTGCATAACATAATTATCTGAAGGTTGACTTTTTTTGTATTAAAAACACTTTTCTTTTATTGGTCGGATGAAATATGCTAATTTTTTGAGATAGGAATTTTGGGTTTTCATGAGCTGTATGCCAAAATCATCAGTACTAAAACAATAAAAGACCTGAAATATTTCAGTTGGTGTGCAATGAATCTAAAATATATGAAAGTTTAATTTTTATTATTACATTATGGAAAATAATGAACTTTATCACAATATGCTAATTTTTTGAGAAGGACCTGTATATACTGTATACCCTTTTTTTTTTTTTTTTTTTGGTAACCAAAACTGTTTGGTTATCATCATTCTGGTGTTCTCAAGAAAAAAGTCAGTTGGTCATACATTTTTGAAAATTAACTTGGGTGAACTATCCTATCCTAAACAAAGAAAAAAATACCACATGACAAAACAAGCTTTTTTTAATTACTTATTTTATTCAATGTTGTATACATACAAAGTATCTAGAAAGCTACAAAATATCTACCACTTTATCAAGAAGGCATCAAAATGTTACGGAGCGAAGACAAGACCATATGCGATAAAGAACACACACATAATAGATTTTCTTTTCTCTCTCTCAGCCTTGCTCAAATGCTTTTTTTTTCTTCTCCATCAGGTATATTAAAAGATATCACACCTTTGTACCAAGAAAAGCCAGAATATATAATTTTATACAAAGCACCTTTTTACAAAAAATCTCTGCACACAAACCCAATATCTTTTTATGATACTATCCGAACAAGAGAAAAGTTCACTTTAAAGCCATCATCTTAAATGGTTATGAACATATGAGGTACCAGTACCTACACATAGACAAAATACAAACAGAGATCAAAAAACAGAAGCTAAACTGCTGACATACTGTAGTCCGGATTCAGAACAAATCCTTGCTTAGTGTCCGTTACTAGCAAAACAATGTCCGTTTAACATTCATCATATTAAAGGCATTAGTTCTCAGATCCCTAGAGAAAGTGAAGGAGACTGTTAAGGAGGAACTGATGTAGCAGATGCACCAGCAGCGCAGCAATAACAGCATCACCAACCAAACGGGCTCCGAATATACTGACATCGTCACAAAACCATCGCGCACATGTTGAACAATATGGGAAGATCTCCATATGAAACGTGAACAAGAACGAAGGGCGAAGGCACGGCAAACACGAAACAATCAACATCGTCTGCCGTTTGGATATCGCACGTACTTAACTCCACAGTTCACTTGAAGCGCTACAACATACACAGCTGGAAATCTAACTCAAGTCTCTCACACTTTGAGGGTTCGATCCACTTTAATGAACAGCATGAATAAATTATGCAGTTAAGATGATATGGTTTGGTGAAGCCTGCTTTGTCCGTGTAGAACGTAGCCTACACATGACTCTGCGGTTAATATCCTTGACCATCTTTAATGTCTGAGGAGCAACACACCTTGACGTCACTTAATATAGTGTTTACTATATTCACAAAAGAAAAATAAGACATTGAAATGGCTTGAAACAAGAAGAAAGGGAAAAGCAAACAGCATTCAGCGATCATAATCTCCACGGTGCTGTGAGGTTTTCCACTTTCACAATTTGATTATGCACTTGAAAAGTGGCTAAAGCTCTATGTCAAATAAATCTCTCATAGAATGGAACCGAAGTTCACAGTTCGATAGAAAAAAAAAAGTTTGCCACATCCACCAAATTAAATGCTGATAGACATGTGTTACTAATAATTACATAACTTTATTTCAGAACATATCCACTCACTAGCCCATGTTGTTTTTCTATAAAATTCTTATGAAGGCAATGTGGTGAATATTTGACCTACATCCACTTTTTTTTTTTTTTTTTTATACATCAGTCTTTTCTAAGCTGGAAAAATGGAACCAAAGGCACTTTCATGCTACAGTGCAGAAAATAAAGAGGAGCTCAATGCATCTCCTTCAACTTTTTGGTCTTTTCCTATAAGAAAGGCAAGATCTGTATGTCTAAATATGTCTTCCGTCTCTTAGAGTGAAAGGTCAACCGAATGGCCAGTGCTCTTTTATAAAGATGACTCGTAGGATTGTAAGGGGTGGTCACATTTGATAAACTGCAGCGAAATTTGGCGGACAAAAAGTCCATTGTGTATTCTTGCATCGGTGTATAAAGCACAGCTCACACTGAAGTCACTGTCAAACCAAGCATCTGCTCAGTTCAGCACACACACGAAAATAACTTGAAAAGGAGCAAAATCTGCATGGGAAATTTTTCCGCCTCAATGCGAATCTCCCAACCACACAGATTCCTATCAGAACATTTGATTTCATCTGCAAACTTTGCCTAGCAACAGTAAATGTGACCACACCTTCAGTGTTACTTTTTCCCAAAAACGACTGTGCTCATTCACATTCGCTTCATACACTAAGGCACTGTGCTGTATATTGTTACACTTTGGCAGGTTTGTACTGTACAACTCCTACAACAAGTGACGATAACAAGAAAGTCTTCCAGCTTAGGAAAGAGATCACAGTTTTAGTGGCATCTTTTGGAGTTCACACAACCGTTATTAAGGCTTGCAGTCGTAGAAATCGATTAGGCCACAGAGACGTGGGCTGTGTGGGGATGTCAAAGGCAGCGAGGAACTCTGGGACAGATTCTTACAGAGGATGAAGGAGTGCTCCGTGACGTACGGGTAATGTACAGCACATTCAGGGATGGGCTTCATAAAACGTGTGGCTTTCCCAGCGGTAAACACAGTCCAAGTGCTCGGGTCAGTCTGATGGATCGTCCATCAGCCCCTGGTAGTTAATGCAGTGCTTCTTGTTTCTAGAGTTACCTTTCACACAAGCGTGTTGGCAGGAGGCGTTTAGCTGTACAGTCAACAGTAAGGGGTCGATTCTCTGCATTTTCTTATTGCAGGTGATGACACATGAAAACAGACACAGGTTGGTATAAACATTTCATATCACAGTGCAGTAATTCCTCAACGAAGGAGAAAAAGTAGTTTGTACAGAGTCATTATTTTCAAGGGCTGGGCTTCTGAATTCCCTGAATGTTCGGAATGCAGGAACAGTTTGTTTACCGATGGCCACAATCATTTGTTTTCTTTTTCTTTTCAATAAATCAGTTACAGGAAGAAATTCCTCCAATACTTTTACTTTGGGAAAAATACCTACGTACGCAAGCATGTATATTCATCTGTACACCTACATCCTACTCACACACATTTATGGCTGCACTCATATATGTACGCTTTCAAGATAAACAAAAATACAATTCTAAATGAGGTCGTTTTCAGATTCATTCGAACTCAACCTAACCTTTAAGTTGAATGATACTGCCACTTTATATGTATAGTCTACGAATGAATGTTGAATCGCATTCTTTGACATTCTTTCCTGTGTTAAAACATAATACAACTGTACCGCGATTCACAGCTGCAATTAAACGTCAAACACATATTAATAAAGAAAAAATATATTTATATATATATATATATATATATATATATATATATATATATATAATTATAAGCATCACCCAAATGTGAGGGAAAAATCATCTTGAGTGAGTGTTGAGCTAGAGGCACTGCCACTGTAGTGAGGTCCAGAGTCTGTGTGAAAGAGCTGCTTCATTCCTTCACTAGTCTGTAGATGTGATGCTGGGCTCCGTGCTCGCTGTTTGACACTTCAAACACACAGGCCATGCACAGCAGGGTCTCCTGTGTGTCTCTGTTAGTCACCACCTGAAACAGAGAAAGACAGAGAGAGATGGCATTAATGCACAGTTGTACACAGTAAAAATGATTGTACTGTAGCAGCGATAGAAATGTAATGAGAAAAAATACAAATTCTAAAATTAAAGTTCTTTAATGCTGTAAAAGAAATATCTAAAAATCTACACATAAGATTTGGTGTGAGCAAATGTGCTGAACTGTCCTAAATACGGGGCAAAGCAAACAATATTTACAGTTCTAAAATAGTGTAGTTTAAGGATTTTCATGAGCATTCTTTTTTTTTGATTTTCGAGTTTTGGACAAGCTTTTTGTGACAGTCAGCTGTGCACAGATTCGATGCGTAAATGGAAACCATCAGTAAATGGTTTCAATAGTCTTTGATTTTTGACTGCATCACTTTACGTCCATGTCAAATTGCATGTCGATTTCAGGTACAG
Source organism: Carassius carassius (assembly GCF_963082965.1). Classification (NCBI taxonomy): domain Eukaryota; kingdom Metazoa; phylum Chordata; class Actinopteri; order Cypriniformes; family Cyprinidae; genus Carassius; species Carassius carassius. The sequence goes on along the minus strand of NC_081756.1, from coordinate 43,823,096 downwards.
TAAACCAGTTTTTTTTTAAAGCCAGAATCAACTGACAATGTATAAAACACTTGTTTTGCTACAATGGTGAGTAATTCTGGGTTGCATTAAGACAAATTAACATTTAAAAACAGTTTCAGTGACTGGATAATTTTTTACATACTGGATACTATAAATTTTTTTTGATCCAATGTTAAATATTGAATGGACGATGTGATTGGATCTCCTGAGATGGATGTTAGTAACAATGCCACCACCTTTCAACAACATATACTGTACACAAGCATTCACTATAAACACACACACACACACACACACACACACACACCCTCCCTCCGTCTCTCTATAATAACAACTAAAACCTCTCTATGGCAGGTGAGAGTCGCAACCCAAGAGAGCAGGTTCACAGATGCACAGCACCAGGATGTCAGGGATTGGGAAAGTGCATTAGTAAGACCGTCACTATTAGGGATGGGTGTTTTCTGCAAATATCACATTCGAATATTTGACCTCACAAAAAATGAATATTCGAATATTCGTTTATTTAAATTAAGTTTAATGAGACAGACGTTATTTTTCAGCAACATTTATTGTTTCCGTCATTTTGAACAAGCTTACACACAATAAGCTTGAACATTACACATTGTGTTTTGTAGCTGAAAACCTTTAACAATACGTGCAAACAAACAAAAGTACAGATTAAAAGCGAAAAAGAAAAAAAAAGTGAACAAAGAAAAAACGTAAAGCAAAACGTTTTTGCTTTTTTTCTATTGTTTTACATGTTCTTGTTAACAATAAGGCCGACCGCAGAGAAAACGCACTCTGACGTAAGCGGGACTCACAAATAACGGTGTGCTAAGCGATTAAGTTTTGTGAAGCGCTCCGTGTTTTCGTTCCACCACTGAATGGGATCCTCATCTGGTGGAATACATGGCTCCAGCAAGAACTGTTCCCACTCGTCTCGGCTGGACTCTCTGTAATCATCGCTGAAGAACTGGCTCAGCCTTTTCAGACGAGTGGGCATTGCATCCTCTTCATTGGGCATTGCATCCTCTTCGTTGGTGGCGTCGGCTGCATCTTACTTCTCTCATGTTTTCATAGAGAAATCTGAGATGTTTGTGCCGAGGATCTAGGGCAGTTTTCACAGCATTCTCCAAGTTAGCGGTGTTTATTCGTTGCTTGAGAGATGCCGCAACAATGTTCTTGAATTCGGTCACTTTCTGTGATTCTCCACAGCATATTTGAAGTACTGTAGAAGACCGCAGTTCTTATTCATTAATTATTTTTTGCTTGCATAAATCTTCAAATATGCTGTGGAGAATCACAGAAAGTGACCAAATTAGGTTTTATTGTGAACTTCCGAAATTCGAATATTATTTGTATTTTTTGAATAATTAGAACAGAACGAATATTCGAATGTTCGACTATCCGTGCACAGCCCTACTCACTATAGAAAATAATAGGGCTCTAATCCTGGTGTGTATTAAGGTTAGAGAAAGGGGTTCCTCCCCCTTTGCAGGAGATTATCAGGCTTTGCACAGCGCCACAGGAATGCCAGGAATGCTGGGCTGTCTCTGCTCAGAGGCCACAGGCTCCGCCCTGCACTGACAGCTCTCACTGATTGGTTTAAACATCACTGACTGACATGCAGACTCACCAATAAGATGGTAAAGTTCTCCAGGACGCTGTTCATCATGTATTTCTCAGGCAGGTGTTTGAGTTTGTGGATGAAGTTGATCATATATTCACACATTGGAGACCGACTTATCCGGTAAACAAAGCGTCCGTTCTCAAAGCGAGCGTACTCTGTCTGAGAGAAAAGAGAGATGTGTGTAAATGCACAACAAGAAAGTACCATTCCAGTCAAAAATGTGAAATATATTAATTTCGGTAACATTTTACAATAAAATTCCATTAGTTAATATTAGTTAATGTACAGTGTTTATTCATCTTTGTTAATGTTATTAAATGAAAATACAGTCGTTTATTCAAAATTATGCTAATTCACATTGCATATATATATATATATATATATATATACACACACACACACACAATTTAAAATATCTGTTCTCTTTTTTTAAATATATATTAAGATGTAATTTATTCTTGTGATGACAAAGCTGAATTTTCATTATCACTACTCTAGTTTTCAGTGTCACATGATCCTTCAGAAATCATTCTGTTATGCTGATTTGCGGATCAATTAATAATTGACTTTTATAATTCTTACTTTTGAAAACAGCTAATAAAACGGCTTAATATTTTTTTTATAAACCGTGATACCCCAGACTTCTAAGTGCTAGTGTATCAATGGTTCCTTAAAAATATTGAACAGCACAACTCTTTTCAACATTGATAATAATTAATGTTTCTCAAACAACAAATCAGCATATTAGAATGATCTCTGAATGATCATGTGACACTGAAGACTGATATTTCAGCATTAACATCACTATAATATTTTTTTTATATATTAAAATGATACTTTAATAATAATGTAATATTATAATATATAGTATATTATATTATTATAATATTATATTATTATATTATATTATATAATATTATATAATATTATATTATAATATTATAGTAATAACTGTAATAATATTTAAAACTATTACTGTTTTTACTGTATTTAAGATAAAACAGGAAGATTTTTAAACAGGAAGTCACATTGAGGTTAAAACCTCTTTTACAAGTGAGACCTAAAATGCATCCTTGGTGAACATGGGTCTTACAAAAAATTTTTTACTACCATGATACTACCATTTAGTGCAGAAGGTTTTTTTTTTTTTAAAACATGTTAAAAGTTGTAAAATCACATTACCGATCACAAAATCTCAATGTCTCAAATTGCGCTTAGATTAAGATTTCATAGTCTTCAATTAAAAATTTAGATTTCTCATAAAAATTCTCCCAAAACAATGCACGTCTTTTTTTTTTTTCTTCTAAGAAATTTCAGACTAAGAACTGAGAACTCCATTAAGTGTCCTGAGTAATGAAAGAGCAATTACATTTTCCTCTGGGAAACTCACATTGGAAGGAGAACATTTATTGCTGCATTTAGATCTGTACTCAGAAGCGAATATTTGAAATATACCTCCACTTTCTCCACGACCTGTTTGCCAAACGAGCAAACCTTTGTGGAGCAGGTGATGGTCATGTTCTCCGGGCTCTCGTACTGACTGCTCACTCCATAGAAAGCCCCAGTTTCATCCTGAATGTTGCAGTTCAAGTCAGCCTAAGAACCAATGAGACTGTAGCTTTAATATTCGATTTAATAAGCTACACTGTCAAATACTTCAATTACAAAGAAATCTACAGCATATACCAACATATAACATTCAATACAAAACTGCCATCTAGTGAAGATTGTATGCACAACTTAAAAAAAACCCTAAATGGAATATTTTCCTCAAATAGACATAGAGCATAGAACGCAGCTTGTATTGAGCTTTTATTATGCTTTTATGGTGCTTTTTGTCTTCCATCCACATTATGAAAAGACCACTATGGACCTTCTGCAATATGTTAGTGTTACATGGAAGAAACAGGTCAGTTTTGGAAGAACACAAGATTTTCATTTTTTGGATGAACTATCCCTTTAATAATGCATTATACCTATACTAAACTACCAATCATGGCTATTTCTCCATTTTACTCTATTCAACTATTAAAGAAAAAGGCTGTTTCTAAGGTTAGATAGAATAGATTAAGTAACTTTGAGTAAAAAGCCATTCAAAAAAAATTCTGAAAAGAGCGGAAAAAAAGAACAGCTCTTTCAGTAAGCTAGCACAATGTTCATTACCGAGAAAAAGCTCAAATATTCATTTCTGGCATACTCTCTTTTCATTAAGACGAGCCTGTTACATTTTCACATCATATTCAAGAGAGGCATTATTGTGCAGATCCAGAGTTTCATTTGAAATTCAGATCCCTGTGTCACTTCAAACGGAATTCGAGCAGCCTCGCTCTGACCTCGACGAGGCCCACTTTGTTGGTTGCCGCTAGTTAGCATTTCACAAAATGCATGCAATGTATGAATAGCTATTAGAGGAGCAACCAGGTCATCCAATTGTTTCACGATATTAAACAGAATAAGTGCGAGCTTTGATCTTGGACACTTCAGCTATGCTGTGCCAAATATAGCGGCGTAAACAGAGATGGCTGTCTTTAAAACTAAAGTGGCCCAGTGTCTTTAGGGAAATGCACAATTATTCATGCATGTAATCACTCGGTGGATAAATATTTGTGTTAAATAGGCAGTTGTATGGGTGGTAAACATGAAGTGTGGTAATTTCACTCTAATTAGTGTAGAATCCTGGGCATTCATTACACATACATGTTCATTTTTAAGCCTAAATAAACAAATACACAAAAGTTTTTCTTGGCCTAATTGATGTCTCCTATTGTGGATAATTGTCCCGTGCATGTTTTTTTTTTTGGGGGGGGGGGGTCCAGTGAACCACTAGACAGATGCTCGTTCTTTGCAGAGATTCACTCACCCAGAACTTTATGAGAAAGAATGAATTCTGAGGACCTTTGCCAAACAATTCCTTCAGCCCTCCCTTCTTCTCAGGGAATTTGTCGTAAATCTGACGTATGTCCACTGACTCAAGCAAGGCATCATTGTAAGAGTAATTAGTCTGACCGATGTGCACGAAAAGATGCTTGTTATACTGCACAGAAAAACAAAACAACAACAACAGCAACAAAAAAACAAGTTAGAAACAGGAAAACTTGCCAAAATGACTTGAACTAGGACTAGCAATCTGTTCTCTACTGTAAATTAATTTATTGATGTGTTAATTAATAATGCTAATTATTTAAAATTAATCAAACTAATTAATAAATATTATATTTAGTGAGAAACGCCCCCTAATTGGAAACAATTCATATTCACACTGTATATTTTATTATTGGGGCAGACAAAAAATAAAGACTGAATAAACATGACAGATTAATGTTCATTTATAAAAAAATAAACAAGTACATATACACATACATACACATATACATACATATATATATATATATATACCACAGCATATAAAAATATTATGGTGTTAGAGATGGTACTTTAATATGATTCAGAAAAAAATACTTTTTTGTAAGTATGATAACATCTGAATTTTGTTACAGATTAAAAAAATGAAAATAAAACAGGACATTGTATTTTGACATTCCTCAACATCAACATGAAATGGTATTCACAACTCTCTCTCTTTCATTGTATTACAGTCATATTATGGTATGATCATATTTCTGATCAAAACATTTTACTAAAATATTCGAAGAGCCAAAAATGTAGGGTGTCTATTTTTCTCTATTGGGAATCGGTTTGACTGTGAAAAATACAAATTTGCATACTAGATTGTGCGTTTTCAGTCAATTGTGGAGAACGTCTATCTAAACACACTCACTTTTGAGAAGGCTTTTTGTCTAGGAGGATAAAGCTTGATGAATCATGCAATAAGAGCAGGACTGTGTATTAGTAAGTAAACTGACTCTGTTTTAATTTCACTTTGACATACAGTGACATAAAGAAGCTACTCACAGAATCCGGATCTCTCTGGTGCTCAAGAAAAGCAGAGAACTCCACCAGTCTAAGTTTGGATGTGCCGATAGATCGGCCCTGCCAGGCGGGCATCGTGGGCGCCGGCGCTGTTGGGGGCTCATAACCTACACACACATACACACACACACACTGAATATTAGCTCTTCTAAACAAACAGAATGCTACATCTGAATGTGAATTAATCAAGAATGCATGGCAAACAATGACAGACATACTTGAGATTGTAGTTGTGACTGCTGGCTGGATGGGGTACGCTTGCTGAGCAAATGGCTTGATGCTAAGACATAGACAAAGAAGAATTAAGAACAGGAAAATGAGCAGCCTGAAGTTTAGCGGCACTACATACTGAAGAGATTAAGAGGGGTATACAGCAAAGAAGAAACAAAGCTGCACAAAGTATTTAAACTAGGATTCAATCCATCCCTGTTCTGGAATCTGCATTCACTAAATATTGGCTATAATCTAGGGCTTTTTGTGGCACATTAGTGGTAGAATTAAAGGATCTGTCTTGTAGTGTGCACTTGTCTTAAAGCAGCAGTAGATGCTCTAAACCAAACCAAACTTTTGATTATTATTTATTTTCATTTTTCATCTTAATAATACTAATAAATAAGTATAAAAATGTATATTATTACACAAAATAATATTAACAAATTTAATTTTGTTAATATAAAAAAAAAAAAAAAACACACCTAAGCATATGAGCAAGTTTGAGTCTAACCGGCCCATTATGGTAAGTGTAAGCAGTAAATTAATTGCTGAAGAATTAGCTGATGAAGAAGGTAAAGACAGTGGAGAAGATGTAGAAGGAAAGATGAAGAAGAAAAAGTGCAGAACAAGGAGAAAGTGAAGAATAAGGTGGTGATAAAGGAGGGGCAGAAGAAAGTGAGGAAGGTAAAGATAGTGGTGAAAAAGCAAGTGCAGAATTTGAAGATGGTGGTGGTGAAGAACAAGAAGGAAGAGGTGCAGAATATGGTGATGAAGAAGAAAAAGGTGAAGAACAAGGTAAAGAACAAGATGGGAGGAGGTGTAGAAAAGAAGGTGAAACGGTGGTGAAGAGGAAAAAGGAAGAAAAGAAAGTGAAGATGATCAGGGAGAAAGTGATGATGGTGGTGATGAAGAAAGTGAAGACAGCAACGGTGAAGAAGATGCAGAAAAGTTGGTGAAAAAGAAGTTTCTTACAATGAAGGTACAGAAGGTGAAGCAGCAGCAGAATAAGAATGTCTGATGTGCTTTTCAAGCACTGTAATAATAGGAAAAGCTTTAGTAAGCCAATGGGAGCAGATCTTCTAGTAGAGATACTCACTCTTGTGAGGATCCAGGCTGGCCCGTGGATATCATGCCCTGCCAAAACTAGAGAATTAGATAAATAAATAGACAACAAAACACAGCCTATCCACAGGCACACAAGTCTGTGCACTCTTGATACATCAGTTATCATGATAATTGAAAAATGAGGTGGACTATGTTGGATGCAGTCTAGTTTTCTTGAGTGTGGCATTAGTGGGCTTATCTGATGAAGGCAGGTGATGTGGGCATGGCTCTGAGGGTGTGTAATGGGATTGGAGCTGACGCAGGCAGCCTGGTGGCCAGCCATGTGGCTGAAATAAATGTACTGATAGGTGGGTGCCAGAGGGTGGTCTTACCCCTGCTGCTCCGGGGAAAGCAGGACGCGGGATGCCCGGAAGACCCAGCTTGTTGTGGATGGCGGTGGCAGAAACAATCTGCGCCGAGGACATGGAGGCCATACTCTGAAGAGCTTTGTCCTTCACACTCTGATCCTTCAATAACATTTTCAAAAGAAATCAGGATCCAGAAAGGGTTCAGACAAAGTGATGAAGGAGTTAAATGGTTTCTGCAACAACACGATTCGGTTCGGTATACACGTTTGTAGCACGGTTTTATCTCATGTCTAACAATACCAAAAGTCTGACACCACTAATGTAAATGCTTCTTGAATTGTTCTCTAATGACACTATTTATAACAAATTATAATACATTATCTAATTATAACAAAAATGTATACTACCAGTCATAAGTTTGGAATATACAGAGAGTAATTTAGTGAAATATTATTACAATTTAAAAGAATTGTTTTCCATTTTCAAAGCAGAATTTTCAGCAGCTATTTCTCCAGTCTTCAATGTCAGGAATCATTCTAATATGCAGATTGGGTGATCAATAAACACCTTACAATTAATGGTGAAATATTTTTTAGCTTCTTAATATTTTTGTAAATGGTGATAAAGTATACTACCATTCAAAATTTGTGAGTAAGATACAATATATATATATATATATATATATATATATATATATATATATATATATATATATAAAATTAAACAAATTAAAAAAATAAATAAAAATACATAAAAAATAAATATGTAAATAATACGTTTATTCAGCAATTTTGACAGTTGAATCTGCAAAAGGTTAATTATATTACGAAAATAAAAATGCATGTTATTTTATTCAGTACCGATAATTTACATAAAAGACATTTGCTTATAGTTCACAAAAGAAAATTAGAGATGCGTCGATATGAAAATTTTAGCAAATACAATAATTCTTTAAATATGAAAGCCGATAAATCTTAATCCTCATTTTTATATAATTTTTGAGAGCCTGATTACAAAAAAAGTCTCACCATTAAAAGCCATTAAACATGTCAAAATAAATCAAACATAAAGCAGCCTTACAAATAAATGAAATCATGCAAACAGGTCCATAGACAAAAAAATATTAATAAAAAATCTTGTGCCATGGATAAATTAAATGGAAAAGACTCTGCACAAACAATAATGAAATTATTTTAATTAAACCACATTGTTGATAAAATAATAAGATAAAAATAAAAGTGGGGGTAATTATTAATAATATATCAGTGATTTTGAATCATTTTTGGTCATGAAGTTGCAGCTCTGTTGTGAATAAGCTCTTCCAGTAACAACGCGCTTAAACACGGGCACACAAAGATCCCATAAAATTATTTAACTGTAATGTTCTCATTATATTATGACTTGCCCTGCACATGTTGCACTTTACTGTATTTAACTTTTCTAAGTGATTAATATTTCAAGCAATTAATAACCATCATGGCGAACAGTGTGCATCTGAAGTGTCTCTGCAGGAAAAAAAATATTATTTCTCGGCTTTAATATATAGGCAAAATGTTCTTATCGGTTCGATGACGATAACATTAAAATTTGGTCAGTACCAATATGGAAGCCGATATATAGTGCATTTCTAAAGAAAATAATAGCTACATTTATAAAAATGAAAAAGTATACATACACTTTATTCTTAATACTGTGTTGTTAAATGGATGATCCAAAGCAGTTTCTGCAGCTTAATGCATCGTTTTTCCTTTTGGAACATTAGTGAGCATTTGAACTTTTCGTAATAGCTGCATATGAATTCATCAGTTGTCCTCAGTGTGAAAAGATTGATCTCAAAATTATACAGTCATTGTTGGTAAGGGTTCAAATACGCAAAAGATGGAGAACTAAAGAATTGGTGCCCTCCAGAAGAATTTTTCTGAAAAACAGCGGGCAGTTTAACTGTTCAGGACAAACAAGGGACTGGTGAACAACTATCACAAAAAAAAAAAAAAAATCATCCATTTGTGGGACCTGAATGATGTTTCTGAAGAACAGCAGGCAGTTCAACTGTTATTTTAAAAAGTTTAACTATTATTTTCTCTTTTATGTGAAATATCTTTTTCAGATCTGTAATAAATAAAATAACATGCATTTTTTAGGATCCCTCTTATTTTGATTAAATAATTGTGTATGTAAGTGTATGTAAATTTTTGACCACAACTGTATATTTTTTATGATATATTAGATTCCAGTTTCTAATAAATGCTGTTCCTTTGAACATTTTATTTTATTCAAAAAAGTATCACAGTTTTCACAAAAAAATTAAGCAGCAATTATACTATTAGTAAAGTAAAACTATTAGTAAAAACTATTAATAGTTTTCAAAATCTATAATAACAAAAACCACTATTGATAACTGAGACTCAGTTGATAATAAGTAATCAGCATATTAGAATGGTTTTTGAATGATCATGGAACTCTGAAGACAGGAGTAATGACTGGTGAAAATTCAGCCTTGCCATCACAGGGAAAAAACAACAACTTCTGAATGGTAGTAAAAAGTGAAAATTATCTCCTCAACAGTTGGAGTGAAAGCTAAATTTATTTCAACTTTTCACTTAAATTGTTAGGTTAATTGTGAAAACTGGCTGCAATAATGACACTGATTAATGCCTTTCATTAATAGTCATCACAAAAATGGTGTAAAACCGAACTGAAACGGAATATAGAACCGTGATACAGACAATCACCCCCTGCAGTGAACACAGAATACAGGACAATAAAGCAGCCTGAGCCCACACCCACACACACACAAATCCACAGACAGAAAGCATGTTAAAAGATTTTTCAGAGCTATAAAGCCATTGATCTTAAGAGGAATGTGCTAGCATTAAAGACGAAAAGTCTGAAAAGAACGAAAGCTTCTAGCACAGAGCACAGGAGATGATGAAGTTTAATATCGAGCGCAAAGCTGAAAGAAAACTAAATCCAATGAGAACTGACCTCGATGTTATATATTATCCCGCAGCTCCTACATGTCTAATAAAATGCATTGTGTCTGTCAGGAACAAGGGTTAAGTAATACTAACTTTTCTTTTCTGCTGTGTGTAATGTTCTATTCTACAAGCTCCTATCAAGGTCATCAAACCGAGCCGAAACAGTACAGATGAATGCGTCAAAGAAAAGGGCCTGAAAGACATCACTTTCTCTTTTACACAACCTCCTTGTTATTTTCACAAGAAGGCTAAAGATGATCTCTCAGTATAGACTTTTAATAACACAAGGAATGCCCATGCCTAAAAGGGTTTCTAAAACTGGTTATTTAATTAATCGAGCTAAAGTGTTTAAGCCTAAACGTTACAAAGGCAAACATTCAACATGCAGACTGTATAGCGTGCACGACCGTAACAGGATGGAAGTCCTGCCTCTAAACACGTGAAACAGCCAGTGAACAGCATTGAAAAGGTTGCACAGGTTGAGGATAAACATGCTGGGAGCAGTGGCTAACGTATAGCTTAGAGAGAGGCAGAGCGGTTTAGAGCTCAAGCAGTTGTTTTGCAGCTGCTATACTGCAATGGCGACATGTCGATGCACAGTCGAGAGCACTGAGAACTCGTACTTACCATGCTTGTCACCTAAACGCAAACAGACAAGGTTTCATTGTCAATGTTCAATTTGCACTTTTTGGCAAGTTTAATTCAAACAGTCTACGTGGATGCTGAGAGATTTGTGTCAGGTCCACACATTTATAGAACTGATTTACAGATGTATTCCTGCTGAAAAGACCAGCATATGTTGTGTTTTGGATGCTGGTGTAGCACCAGGCTTTTTAAATAATTTAACTTAGATAGATTCCACCAGAAAGACCATGCTGGAAAATCTTCACCAACTAACACCATGTTCACACCTGCCACGTGGGACATGTCATGACATGCCAAAACTAGATTGTGTCTATTAAAATCAATGGTGCTGTCTACACTGCGAGTGCCTGATGTGGTGTGTCGCAATTCAGCTGACGGATGTCACATTTCTAACTTTGACATTGTGTATAGCTACAATAGTAATTTTATTTATTTAACAGTCATATATTGATGACTATTAAACATATTAATAATATGAAAAAAAATTAAAAAATAAAAAATAACTTGGCTTTTCGGCTGTCTCCATAAGCAAAGCTATTATTATATATATTTTTTAATTCAGTAAGAAAACAAAGTTATAGTTTCATTTTATTCCCAAAGTCTTAAGTTGATGTGCGTTTCTCAAAAGCATCATAAGCCAACTTTGGTCACACATGTAAGTTCACAGATTAGGCATTTCCTGAAACCATAGTTCCAACTAACTTTTGCAAACATATTGGAAAAACAACTTTCGATATGTGGTATGAAGCACAGTTTCGTGTTAGTATGATGTGGACTTATAATAATTCTCTTGAGCACAGTAATATGCTAACATGCAGCACATTCTATACATTCAATTTCATTTGAAAAAACAATATGTACACATTTCAATCAATATATTTTAGCACGTCAACAATCAGCACCATTTTTAAAGAGTGCATATGTGTAGAAATGCATAAGGGAACCCAGGAGTACAACACAAAAGGGAACCCGCAATGAATCAAACATCAAATCAAGCAAAACCTGATGGATTAATAGTGAAGTAGTCCTAAGATAACATGTTCATTACAGCAGCATTTCAGAGAAATTACGTATACTGTGGAGAAAGCTGCTGAATAAATACAGTGAACACCATTTACAGTACATAAGCTTTCTTTTTTTATTAATGAATGAACTATATACATTAATTATGAATTGATGAATTAGCAGAAGGCGACCAATATATTATACAGTTTCAGGAAATAGTCACAACTAGTTAGTTAAAAGCAGGTCAGGTCATTTGGTTCAAAAACATTTTTTGTAATGCTGGTTGAAAGTCTCTTCACATACCGAAAGCAATCCTTAAGTTAATTGATCTAAATGTATTTATTTGTAATGATATCATCTGCGGAAGGTGTAGGACCATAAAATGGTCATCCAATCATTTCCCTCAAACCGAGGGCTGTCCTACCTGCCTTTCAACATATGTATTTGCACACCTCCATGCACGTTCCATTATGAGCTTTGTGCTGTAGTATTTTCTCACCAGTGAATGAGACATGAGGTGATCTGACAGCATTGAATTCAACCCTCCAACAATGCCATCTCTCATCATGTCACTGTTTAGCCTCTGCTCGGTCATGTGTTTTGGAGGAGGCATGGCTTTGGAGAGTGATTATGCAGGCAGGGTGGAATCTTATGCTTTTAAAGCTAGCTTGCTATTGCAAACCTCTCCAAAATAGCCTACCCTAGCTTTTATTTCTTCAAAAATGCATTGTAGTATCAGCAGGTGAACATGGTGCTGAGCAGTACATAACTAGTCCTACCCAGCATAAACTAGAACTGAAATATCGGTCCATGCTGGTCTTTTCAGCAGTGATATAACACATGGACTGAAATGTTGGTTTTAGATTCAAGGAAATATTACTAATTTTGATTATGACCAAATTGTCAATTCAGTAATGAAAAAGACCTTTTTTTAAATGTATAATTATGATTTTAGTCATATCCTTCCCATGACATGCTAAGCCCTCTGAAGTCACACCGCACATGCTAATAGTTAAACCAAGATTAAGGACTCAGTGTGAGCGCTGGTCAAGCAGATGAACTGCAGAAAGCATCTTTGGGAAAGATTTATAGCTGATAATATGGCAGTTTGAGATCACTGTGGCTAGGGTTTCATTACAGACCAGCTCAAAGAGTGGCACCATAATGACAGTCATTTCAGTCAACATGTCTCAGATAAGAGCACACTGGGCAGGTTTACTATAATGCTATGCTGCAAATGGCAGGAGGAAGCTCAAATTCTTCCCCGCTCCTGATTTCTAATTTGCTTTAGATGAGAGTAGACAGAGACCCATACAAAAGCTGGCTGTTTTAACTCAGGTAGCCGCCAGTGTCCCTGAAAGACCAGCCATTCATGGCGGAAATGCACACAGATGCTCCACTAGGCACACAGACACACACACACACACTCTTACACACGCACACAAATGGGGGAGTCATTAATCTATCTGAGTAAACTGGGAACTGTGGAAAAGTGTGCTGGTCAAAAGGAGTTAGTCATCACCTCACAAAAAGAAAGAGAAAGAAACAGAAGGAGACAGAGAAGTCAGACCAACCTCAAGGTCCTTTCAGTAAACACAGACATTAGGAAACGACCCTTGCAGATGTATCTTAAATGACAGGTCAATTTATTATCAGATTATCCCTTCCACAAAAGGCCCCTCTTTTTGTAAGCCGCAGCCTTTGTGGATGAGATGCATTTGATGTAAGGTGATTATATGCTACACACTTTGCTGTTTATATGACTGAATCACACAGGGGGGGTGACGATTGGAAATGGTGGGAGAGAATTGGGGGAGGGGGGGGGTGATTTCAGTAGTTTCATTAATGCAGCATGAGAAAAGCGTTTGACGGCCAGTGGGTTATAGAAAAAAAAAGCCAAGAGAAAGAGCGAGAAGAGAGGGGAACGCCACAAAAAGCATCTGAGTGACAGCCCTAATGGGTCTCTTTGGTCCAGACTTCTTGTGCAGAGCGTTTGGGAAGAACAGATGACCTCATTAAACTCCAGGAGAGATAAAGGCAAAGCAGTGCAGGTTTTACTCTAGACTGTGATCTTCCTGTAGTCATGTGGCCGCTTGTGTTGTTTAAGCAGTGACCACAATCCCGCTGAACTCTGACCTCCAGCTCTAAGCCACTCTCACCAGCTGAAAGCGTACTGCCAGCACGAGACAACACTCCACACACGACACAAACATGCCAAACAAGACACACAGAAAGACATTCATATAACCAGCAAAGTGCACTGTGCTTCTGAGGCTTTGTTTCGTCATATAATGGTTTTCAAATGTTTATATCACACATCTTTAAAGGACTTTTTTTATTCGTCTCATGATAGTTGCATTTGCAGAGGCAACTATAGCTAGTTGATTTACCTGAAAGGGATGTAAAACCTTTCAAAACATTCTTGTTTTTTGAGCATCCTGACATAGTACCACTGAATGAACCAATAGTGTCGGTTTGGGGGCATGTATTTTTGTTTGCCTGACCAATGGCATTTTGTGAAGACAGTGGCATAGAAATAAGATTTCACCTTTCATATTAAACTTTTACTATGATTAGAATCAAAATTAATTGCAAAGATTCTACTTAACTAAAACTAAGATTTACCAAAATAAAAAAGCTAAAATGAACTAAATTAAAATGAAAACTAGAAAAACATCGTTGTTACTTGAAATAAAATTATATATATATATGGAGCTTTTATTATGTAACATATGCTTGTTTATTAATAAAGTCCATTTAGTAATTTATTAACTTTCATAAATTAATTAATAATTTAACTTTTTTTTTTGTCTTTCTACAAAGATGGAACCTACAGATTTAGTTTGTGAACTTCTAAAAATACTGTCCCCAAAATTACAGGGATAGAAAACTGATTTATAAAACCTCAGTTCCAATTTGGTGAGCAGCAAAATTGTGCTGCATTATGGAACAAATTTAATAGATGCCTTTGCTCTCCAGAGCGATTGAATTTCACATCCATATTAATTTCCAAAGTATATGCTGCTTTTCAGGTCTGCGGCATGTGCCGACAGTTCCTACACTCCTGCTATATTTAACCAGGAGCCGCCGTGGGACCTTTAGCGATAGACTCAGAGCACACGCACTTAGTGGTCAATGAGAGACAGAGGCCAAAGCGGCCAGGAAAACAGACAAGCGTAAAAGGAGGATGCACATCCGGGACGGGGTAGAGGCACTGAATTATGTATGCTAAACAGGCCGTCACATGCGAGGGATCTAAGTTACAGAAATTAGAGCAACAAGGCATTCATAGGAAACAGGAAGTGAGACGCATGGCAACCACAAGCCCAAAAGCAGAAAAGCGCATACCTTTAGCTTGGAATGAAATTCGCGAGATTTCCTTCTGGCAAGAACCTGAATGTGACTAGACACCTGCGGGGTAGGGGAGGGGAGGAAAACAAAGGAACAGCCTGTAACCATGGCGATGAAAAGCCCCCCTGCAACTGGGCAGAGCCAGACGTACCTTGATGGCAGCTTGGATTTCTCGAACTTTCTTTCTTGCTAAGACCTGTATGTGACTAGACACCTCCGTTTTTCAAAACGAAACAAGAAAAGCAAAAAGAAAAAGCAATAAAGAATTACAGACATTTTTAACAGGCATAACATTTGAGGAGGGCCTTCGTAAAAAGGAAAGCGTGGCCAAGCCGACAGCCGCCCAGCGCACCGGCCCGCTCAACTCCTCACTTAAGTGAGCTGATTAAGGAGAATGCAGGCTTCTTAAGCACATTTAGAGAGCGCAGATGTGATCTTCTGTGTGCTGAATGAGAATGGCTACGTCTAGTATTCTTCGGGGAGGAGAGCGAGAGCGGCTGCGCGGGCCCCGGGGCCCTTTAAAAGCCGCTCTGCATATTCCACCAAGTCAGAGTTCTGTTTGTGAATTATGTACTAATGGTGCATTAATAGTCATGTGAGGTGGGAGGTTGTGTGATGTTGTAGAGAAGCTCTGCTGTTCCTCGTCTTAATCAGGCCAATCACACACAAGTGGTTGTTGAGCGGGCCTTGCGCTCGACGCCGTGTGTTAATGAGGTCGGTGGTCTCCGGAGGCTCGCCACTCTCGACTCTCCAGCCTGGCAAAGTCACATTTACACATATCTCAGCAGCACAAGTGGCCCTTTAACCTTTCCAAATTAATTACAACAATCACTTCAATGGTTCAGGCTCAGCCAAATGAAATTACAATGGGATTGTTGTGATGTTTCAGCGTTTGGGTCGATTTCTGGACCTCTCAGTTTCCTGCGAGTTTAACAGGTGTCAATCTTTTATAATATCATACACATAGATTTATGTACGTTTTTTTTCTATCATTGATAGGTATGTTCTGGGTTACAAACAATTTACGCTCTGTCAACATAATCTGTGGGGTGCTGCAGATTACAAAGCCTAATGATTAAAATCCAATGTTTACTGCACCTTGCACTTTTTAATTGGAAGTTCTGAATTAAAATGCAGAAAAGTTTCTGCACTTACATGAACTAGTTGTAGCAAATATGGTCATTTATATAGTCCTAGACAATATAAATAATATACTTTACAGTATAGATCCATAAGTTAACGTCAACTAATAATAAGCAATGCATGTGTTACAGAGTTTACTAATCTTTGCTATCATTATTTAATAACAATACAAATGTTCATTGTTACTTTATGTTAGCTCAGGTCCAATAAGAATAGTGTATTAGTAAATACTGAAATTAACAGTAATATTAAGTACTTTTTTAGTACATTGTTGTACTAATGTACTTCAGGTCCATTTGAAATATCAACAGGTACAATTTAGATTTTAATAATGTATTACTAAATAATGAAATTAACACTATTTCATTGTTAGTGAAACCTTATTGTAAAGGGTTAACAATATTTGACCACTCAAAATTGTTTATTTTAGACGTTTAGTGAGACATGTAAAGCTTAAGTTAACATACTTAAATTAGCGTGATCATTTAGATATTGTGCTGCTAAATCACTTAAGGGGATTCACTGTTACACTTCTTGTTTGTTTGAGTGATCAGAAAGTGGCCTGGATACTACATAACCCGGAATATTCATATATCTAATTTAAAACAAAAGATGTCTTGAATCACATTCCCTGTCTGCTGTAGTAAATCTAGCTGTTAAAGCTTTGAGACAGAGCCATCTAAGCACGGCCCACTGAAGTGTTACTGCTGCACGAGCTCATATAGATCAACATCACAAATTACATTAGTCCAAAAAAACAAAAAACAAACAATTCATGGATTTAAAAAGACATTTCAGTTCTGAACAGTCCATTTGTGTAAAAACACGTCTATTTAATCTTATTCATTTATATATTTTTTAAATAATCATTTTAAAATAGTGATGATTTGTGATTGCTATTGTGTGAGTGAGTGTCTTGGCCATAACTGTTCAGCAGCGTGTTCTCATACAGCTGAATGAAACACTTGCCGGCTGAGCCCAGCATTCAAGGTCCATCTCTTCTACAATTACATTAGCGTTCTTGCACCCAGCCTGAACATGCTGCAAAGCTCCATGCTACTGCATGAGTGGCTATGTGTGTATGTGTGTGTGTGTGTGTGTGTGTGTGTGTGTGTGTGTGTGTGTGCGTGTGCGTGCATTGTATTAACCTATGTTTATGTGTGTGTATGAGCAGGGGTGGGCGATATAAAAAAATAAAAAATAAAACATTAGAAATTAGTCAAGAGAATTGGTTTTCCAATCACTTCAGCCGCCTAGATGTGCAGTAAAAGACGGAAGATGTCCCACTTGTTAATTTATTCTATTTCCAACACATCTTAGGTTTTTCTGAATATGTGTTCTATTATACAACCAAATACAGGAGCAAACCATTCATTTTTCAGTCAAGCTTTACAGGGCACACACACTTTCTATTCAGTAGATCTGACTGAATACAGACATTTTTAGCACTTCAGTTGTCAATTTTATAATATTTTTTTTCTAAATTTTGCAATTTAGATGACTGAGCAATATATATATATATATATATATTTTTTTTTTCCTGTAAAAATATATACAGTGTGTAAAGAACATGATAAAAAAAATAATTTTAAGAACACTGTAATAGACATTTTTCCTTACATCGCCCATCCCTAAGTGGGAGTATGTCTTTATTTCTGCTGGTCATTGTGTGAGCTGTAAGATTTCTTCCTGCAAAAGCTTGGAGAGCAGGTGCATTCAACAGTACTGGCCTTCCTGTTCAGTGACATGCATGCAAGAACAAGGATTCTCTTACCTGTTTCCTTGTCCTTGTCTTCCCAGTTCTGAGTTTAATGTATCTGGCAATCAGCTCATTCCGACCTATGGAAAGACAATAGATGAGATGTGTTAATGTAAAAACTTTGGAAATGGGATACTTTCAATTTAACCTAATCAAAGCAGGAATGCATGGCCTTGAGTTCGTATGCATGAGCCAAAATTTCTATAGCCTCAGTTCCCACCACATTAGTAACATGTAGCAATCTTAACTCCATTGAATCAACAAACATGACTAATTTAAATGAAAACTTGGCCGCGCGTGCTATTTACATTAAAATAGCCCAACAACTCTACAGCCTTTCAATTAAATCTAATTTAATCCCAGTATTTTCAAAGCCTCATGCTATGAAAAGAAACAGATCCAGTCTTTCATATGGTTAAAGCACGTAATGGCATAGGAACCATACCTATTCATTTAACACACTACTGTTCGCACTAAATAATAATTAAAGCATGGGTTTGTAGTGATCTCCAATTAATGGCAGCTCTACACATTCTTGCGCCCTCGGCACTGCTCTAATTACTGATGCTAGGCACAATGACCCCTGCTTAGCCTTTTCATGTGATAATAACATACCCCAAAACTATTACGCAAATTACAGGTAAAGAGCCACTCTAATTATGTGTCCAGCTTTAGCCAACGGTTGCCACAGAGCTCTTGTTTTTTTATCATTTTTGTTTTGTTAATAAAACTAGCTTTTTAAACAGCAGCCGCAGAATTGATCAAGCTGCAATTTACCTCGTGTCCACCTAATTTACATTGGAACCACATTAAACTGTATTTACTGCAAAATATAATTAGCATAAAGTAAAAAGAATACTAAATAGAAACATGAGATAGAAACACATGTCGGTTTGTTGTACATATGTAAATATATAAAAAATACTGAGAGACTGATTAAGTTGGTCAAAAGAAAGATGTCATATTTGCCATCACTCCCTCAGCCATTGTATTAGAAACACTCACGCAGCAGCATTAACCAGTTTCAATACAAATACAGTGTATAGTCTTAAAAATGTAGTACTTGTCAAAGCTCACCAAGGGTGCATTAATGTGCTCAGAATACAGTAAAGACACTGATATTGTGAAATAGTATTGCAATTTAAATTGTTTTCTGTTGTAATATATTTAAAAATGTGATTTATGTCTGTGATGCAAAGTTAATTTTCAGCATCATTACTACAGTCTTCTGTGTCACATGGTTGTAATATTCTGGCTTACTGCTTAAAAAACATGTCTTATTATTATCAAAGGTGAAAACAGTTGTGCTGCTTCATATTTATGCAGAAATCATGATATACTAGCATTCAAATGTTTTTTTTTTGGTGGGGTGGGGGGGTATGCGTTAAAATTTATCAAATGTGAGAGCAAAAACATTTATAATGCTACAAAATATTTTATTTCAAATAAATGCAAATACATTTTTTTTTACTTTCTATTCCTCAAAGAATCCTGAAAAATGTTTCCAAAAAATATTAAGCAGCAAAATGTTTTATTATATGTGTTTTTGAAAACCTTTTATTAAAACCTGATATTATATTAATAAATCAAATCTGCATTGGGGTTTCTGCTTTTCCCTACACCAACATAAATTATCCTTTATGAGTATAGACATTATTAAAAACTTTTAAAAATTACAAATTTTACAAATCTTTGACAACAAGTACTGTTTATTTAAAAAGAAATTACTTGAACTCAGCAAGACTTCATATTTAAATTCCCATTTAAATACCTAACAAATCACACATTAAAAGTAAAGGAAGATTTGTCAATAAAAAAAAAACAAAAAGGGAGGAACGGCAGCAGATGTGTTCTGGGTGAGGATTGGGGTGACTGGCCGTGGCCGTGGCTGGGCAGAGGTCTGTTGTTTGTGAAATAGGCACACACTGAGATGGCAAAGGCCCATCATCCACCTGCTGTGCGCTGGGCTCGCTGTGTTCAGGTGGGATGGGTAATCTCATGAGCTTCTGCTATTAGGCACACCTGTCGTGTGAAAGGGAATCTCTTTCTCACTCACCTCCTCTCTCTCTTACGTACCAGTCATTTTCCTTTCTGTCAGCAAAATCCTCATGAGCTTTAAAACCAAGAGGAATAATAAAGAATGAAATGCACCTGCTGTTGCTAGTTTTCTTTGCATGTCCTGTGTACGTTTTAGCACTTGAACAAATGATGCAAATAAGGTAATGATGCAAACATGCCCAAAAAAATCAGTGCTGAACATAATTTGTATAAAAGTTCTTCTATTGTGATCTGCATCCAAGTGTAACATATCATCCAAAAATACAATTATATTTGGTTCTATTCATCAGTTGTTAACTGGATTTGGTTATGTGGGCGTTGCACTCAAAAGTGTAGGAAGATAAGCATGGGTTTGCTGGAGCAAGTTCAAGTGGATTAGTTAAATGATTGGAGAAGACCTGCGCCCTTTATAAGATCTATAACATAACAACTATAACATAACAAAAAATAGATAGGGGGAATTTTCATTCAATGCCTTTAACTATGTGGTCATCAGCAAGTGTCTACATAACTCTGAAAAGCCCCAACTGGGCACTGAATCCTTGGAAGACCAAATTCTGGAAATACCCACAAACACGTACACATGTGGCAATACTGAGATGTCTATATGAAACAGTACAGTACAAACTCCTTCTATGAAGACCTTGTACTAACAATTGGTAGCGCTCCCCAACACAGCCTGAGGCTAATGAGATACATGTGATACATGTGCAGGCTGAATGGAGGGGCAGCTCTCTTTCTTCACATAGGCCATTCTGATAAGGCTATAACAACGGCTGGAGATCATGTGACCTTCAGGACAAATAAATAGCATCTGGGGATTTTCAGTCCCAGCCCACCTCCCCAGCATGCCAACACTGTAATCTCTCCCAGATGAAGCCAAGGTCTCGCCACTTTCAATAATTCACACACTGTGTACACATAACATGACAATAAGGGCATTCATGCAGAAGCCTGATTCCTAGATCAAAGCTCACAAGCGGCCAGCTGTAAGCATGCTTACTGCTGAATAATTCATTATTTTCACCGCCTTGGAAAAAAACCCTGCTCAGCGGGACTTGGCCAGCACACTTTCTTTCCTGTGTTTGCAGTACAAAAAAAGGTTGGCAAAGTCAAAAAAGAGGGTAATGACACACTGGAGGTCTTGAAACCCCAGGAAAAGAGCTTCCCCCCAATGACAGTAATAAGAGAAAATACTTTTTAAAGTAATATGTGTTCCAGTTTTATTCTAAAAGAGTGTGACCAGGTACCCTGTATGTAGCTGGACAGTGAAGGCCTGATTCTGGATACACAAAATTCATATTCAAATGTTAAATTAAAAAATTAACAGTTCAGGTTACAGAATCTCATATGCACTACCCAAAAATTAAAAAATGATTGTTTTGTCATATATTGGATTAATGAGTCAAGTCAATAAAAATATTTATGAATAATAATAATACAAATAATGAAGAAATTTTTCACTTTGTGTGAACATGTTGGAATGCACCAATTTAATTTAATTTAATTGGTGGATATTCATGGCGAATATATTCATTTTGCAATATGGTGAACATGAGAAGGACGGCAGAGCAGTGGGTGGGAATCGGGGAGGATGTGAACTCTTGCAAGAGTTCTCCAGTTGTCCGTCAAAACAGCAGGGAAAGGATTAGGTATGTATGGTCCTGCTTAAATAGCAGAGAATCGGGCAAAGAAGATATCCGTTCTCTTGAGTAGGAAAAGGCTTCCCTTAATTTCAAAGACACCAGAGACCATATCAATAGCTCCTAAAACAGCAGAAGCCACTCAGTGGGGCCTGCTGGCACCCCTCTTTCTAGGATTGTCCCCCACCTGACTCTTCATTCAATTAGCAATGCATCTCCACCCTTTGCACCAACTCCCTCAGAGGAAAGAGGAGTGGATTCCCTCCCTGCTTCCTACTGAGAGCTGTCAGCACTCCCACCTCAATTTAGACACTAACTCATCCTCCCCTGCTCAGACTTCACAGATATGCACCGACAGACTCTGGCCGTTGAATAGGGTGTGTCTTTGATAATTCCACAGTCTGGAGCCAAAGCGTGACTTAGCTGGACATTGGCTAAGCCAGAGAGCAATTAACAGTCCTGGAACAAGAGTTCACCATCTTCTTACATCCGTCCATTCCTTGGTTCCTGCATCGCCTCCTTGAACTGAGGAGGTTTACACAGCTGCTGCATTGGCCACTACTCCCCCCACAACCCCCCGCTGCTGCCCACTTTACCACATATTAACTCTCACCTCACAATGCTGCATCACACTTTTTAATTAGGATGAGGTTTCATTGCCTCAACTGGGCTGCTCTCAAAAGGTTCAGCACAGCAAGCATTTTCTCTGTTTTATAGCTGTTTCTCAGAGTTGCCAAAACACCCTAGCAGCAGTGGACTTTCAAATTACTAATCACCATTAATATGTCAAGATTCAATATATTTTCTCAGCTCACAATGACACCTTTCATCTTCAACTTCAAATATTAATAAATTATATAGAGAAAAATATATACAGAAAAATATATATATGTAAATATCTACTGCCGCTTGTGAAGATCAATGCTGGGACTTGATATAAAGTCCTGCTGAACAATCATAGGTCCAAGCTGATCTAGTTGATAAAGCTGGTCAGTGCAACTGGCTAGGAATATAGGAAATTCAGTTATAATGTCCTAAAAATTCAGCTTGACCACCCTAAGCAGGTAAGAGCATGTACAATAGGCCTGACGTCATTAGCTGGTTGATCAACTGGACTACAACTGGTAGAACATCTTAGACCATCTGGTTATACAGTAGCTGGTAGACCACCATGGAACAACAATAAACCAGCTGCTATGTTAAGCAGCTCCCTTCTCCTCCTCCTGACAGTTTGAAGTTATGAATCCATCCTCATCAGCCCTTACATTAGCATCCTCTGAGCCCTATGGTAGGTTCAAGCATGTCAAGATTACTGATTAACTGTACTGCGTTTTGGTGGACCTTTTTCAACCTGGTAGACCACCCTGGTCAAGCTTGATAGGGCTGGTAGACCACCTTGGAACAGCAATAAATCATCCAATGTTCCAAAAATCTGCTTGACCACCTCGTACTGCAACCCTCTACATTGCGAGTAAACCACTCGTATATTTGACTAAATCTTCACTCTGGGTGACTGAATAATGTCTATCATTAGCCATTGGCTAATAAATTCCTAGATTTTACTCACCAGTATGTGTGGCTAATTAAATTTAGAATAGATATATTTTCACTCTGTGAACACTGAGAGTTCACAGAACTCACAGAACTCCATCAAGTGATCTGTACTATTTGCACTATTTAATCTCAATGGATACGCAGTGTACCTGTATTTAATGTACCAAAAACTCTAGTGTGAAGGTGCACAACTCTTTGCTGATAGCACTGTTTCTCACAGAAGCAAAGAGAGACAGCGAATCTTACATACCACGCTGTATCGACGAGCTACATTTAAACAATAACAGAGTTCATTTAGAATTATTCAGCTTTTAAGAACAAGCAGAATATATGGCAGTTTTTTATGTTTTAGGGGGAACTAATGCGCAAATGGCAATCTGGCAAGCTAGCGCTCATCTATCATCGTTCGTGTATTGATTTCAGCAAATCAGTTCGCGCGAATGCAGAA
Organism: Carassius carassius; assembly: GCF_963082965.1. NCBI lineage: Eukaryota > Metazoa > Chordata > Actinopteri > Cypriniformes > Cyprinidae > Carassius > Carassius carassius. Next base: position 43,799,327 of record NC_081756.1, on the reverse strand, counting down.
AATGTGATAACTATTCATGAACCCAGCAGCTCATTAATCCTTAATGCATTTTATATTGTTATCAGTAGTAGAATTAGTAGTAGTATTATCTTTAAAAAATACTTCATCTTCTCTTTGACCAACAATATCGTAAGCATCGCCACCGGTCCTAAGTTCAGTTAAAATGACAAATAGCCTATGCATTTGCATATGGTTACCAAGTTTTACTTCTAATTACCAAAGTTCTATCATTAAATGGTGCTTTATAATCACAATAATATTATAATATACAGCTTGATTGACAGATATTAATAATATACATTCAGATATGTTAGAAGTTGTACCATTTTACAAAGATTAGCTGATTTGGTGGAATCATGTTTATATATACATATACATACACATACACACATATATATGTGTGTGTGTGTGTGTGTGTGTGTGTGTGTGTGTGTGTGTGTGTGTGTGTGTGTGTGTGTGTGTGCGTGTGTGTGTGTGTGTGTAAAATAGTATATCAGATAAACTAAAATATTTACATGCCAATGGCAACTACATGATCAAGGTGTGCATAGAGGTTTGTACTAATATGACCCAGTTTCTTTAACAGGGTAATGCAACACATGGCAGCTACCTTTTTCTCCACCTTGCAGTTTAAATGGGACCAAACCATCAATAGCAGTCTTTACATTAACACCCACTCAACCCTACAGCAGATTTAGTCTGGTTAGAATGGTTGATGAACTGGACTATCATTTGGTGAACCAGTTTTAGACCTGGTGAAAATCTTGATCAAGCTGGTTCGAGTTGGTATAACACCTTGGAGCAGCAACAAACCATGATTTCAAGTCCCAAAAATGAGTTTGACCACCTTAAGATGGTATGAGTTGTTTTTTTCTTGCAACTTGTGGCTGTGTTCTCCTCCTTACAGGTCTAACTGTGATGAAACCATCAACACCAGCCCATCCATTAACATCCTCCCAGTCCCTCACAGATAGCACTCCACAGGAGCCAAAGAGCCTCTACAGCAGGAGTGTGTTATATCATTTAAAAAGACAGCATAAAATTGCCATTGATTCCACACCGAGGGGGTGAAGCAAATAAAGCCCCATCATCCTTCCTGCCAGCATGTCATAGCAAAGATGATTTAATCAAAGCAAAATCCTGCAGCTCGGCTCAAACCCCATGCCATAAACATTGTCCTCATTTATAGTTATAGCATATTAAATCCTTTTAATGGCTTTGGTTATGCTGTTTGATTGCTAAAAACACATCACTTTTTTTTCTCAGAGCTTTTTAAAGGACTCATTTCCTGTTATACCACATTTGTTTAACACAGGCCTGACCGCACTCACATCTGGCCGGTTGGGCAACTATGATGTCACTGGATGCTGGAGCGTGGTCATACAGCCAGTAAGCAGTGAGAGATTTCTGACATAAAGGCTTACTTCAACCCATCCTGAATCTGTCAGTTGTCACAGCACAAAGGATGGTTTTAAATGAAGTTTGATCATTCTTAAAATAACTCCTATGAGATTTCATACTTGTGCAATAAAGCATTCTTGTTCGTCTTCTGAACAAATGACTTTAATGAGCCATTTTTTTCATCAACTGGTCAAAAAATGCAAACCGACTGAGCAATGTTATCAAATAAATGCTAGTTAAAATAACCAAAGACAAAATGTTAATGTTGAATGTAATGAATTGCGTATGAATTTTTTGGGGAGTACATTTTAATAAAGATTAACATGTTTGGTTGCTCGTAATTAGGGGTAGTGCAGTTATTGAGTAGCACTTCCACAGTCACTATGGACAATCTTTCACAAAAGCATGAATTCTTTGGGTTTGATATTCTCCTGGTGAGACCTGTGGAGACAGCAGCCCTTCTCCTGTGTGCAGTACAAGACACAATGCCCCTGCTTCCCTGTCACGCGTGATAGATGACTTGAGGGTCTCCAGCTTCCATTAGCATCACAATAGACTAAACCAACAATATGGAGGCATTCACTCCAAGGGTCCCTGGCTCGGCGGGCTGGGGGAAGGGGCCAGCGCAGGGCAAAGGGAGGCAGGCAGGAAGCCTTTTACTCTCAAGAACAACAGCATTCAAGGAACACTGCTTGCTAAGAGGGGAACCCACATAGACAGGAGACAAAGACAGAGATTTGTGCCTTGGAAGTTGAGCAGGTGACACAGAACTAGATTCTAGTGCACAAAGTGAGGCACAAAAAAGGAGGTTCGTGCAAAAGTTTTTCCAGGCAAAACGATTTTCAGGATTGTGACTTACTTCAACAACTAGGTACATTCACAACTGAAAATAATCGAGCATTCAAATTACAAAATGTTCTTGTACATTCTGCTTCAAGTGAAATCAGTAAATGTGACAATATATCTGGACTCGAACTTCCATCAGGATAAAAGGGCTAAATCTTAAAAGAGAAAGCACCTAACCTTAATCTAGCTATTGAAATCTATCTAGAAAAGACTGTTTATAAACATCTCACTCATGCAAACCAGCTTCCTATTTCAGGGGGCTTACATTTCCTCATTACATGAAGGGTCATAAGATAAATGTTTCTTTACTGGCATTATTGTTTCATAAAGAACTTTTTACATCAATCACACAAAAAGTCCGTAAGAAATGTACAACCCGAATTCCGGAAAAGTTGGGACGTTTTTTAAATTTTAATAAAATGAAAACTAAAGGAATTTCAAATCACATGAGCCAATATTTTATTCACAATAGAACATAGATAACGTAGCAAATGTTTAAACTGAAAATTTTACACTTTAATCCACTTAATTAGCTCATATAAAATTTAATGCCTGCTACAGGTCTCAAAAAAGTTGGCACGGGGACAACAAATGGCTAAAAAAGCAAGCAGTTTTGAAAAGATTCAGCTGGGAGAACATCTAGTGATTAATTAAGTTAATTGATATCAGGTCTGTAACATGATTAGCTATAAAAGCTTTGTCTTAGAGAAGCAGAGTCTCTCAGAAGTAAAGATGGGCAGAGGCTCTCCAATCTGTGAAAGACTGCGTAAAAAAATTGTGGAAAACTTTAAAAACAATGTTCATCAACGTCAAATTGCAAAGGCTTTGCAAATCTCATCATCTACAGTGCATATCATCATCAAAAGATTCAGAGAAACTGGAGAAATCTCTGTACGTAAGTGACAAGGCCGGAGACCTTTATTGGATGCCCGTGGTCTTTGGGCTCTCAGACGACACTGCATCACTCATCGGCATGATTGTGTCAATGACATTACTAAATGGGCCCAGGAATAATTTCATAAACCACTGTTGGTAAACACAATCCGCCGTGCCATCAGCAGATGCCAACTAAAGCTCTATCATGCAAAAAGGAAGCCATATGTGAACATGGTCCAGAAGCGCCGTCGTGTCCTGTGGGCCAAGGCTCATTTAAAATGGACTATTTCAAAGTGGAATAGTGTTTTATGGTCAGACGAGTCCAAATTTGACATTCTTGTTGGAAATCACGGACGCCGTGTCCTCCGGGCTAAAGAGGAGGGAGACCTTCCAGCATGTTATCAGCGTTCAGTTCAAAAGCCAGCATCTCTGATGGTATGGGGGTGCACAAGTGCATACGGTATGGGCAGCTTGCATGTTTTGGAAGGCTCTGTGAATGCTGAAAGGTATATAAAGGTTTTAGAGCAACATATGCTTCCCTCCAAACAACGTCTATTTCAGGGAAGGCCTTGTTTATTTCAGCAGGACAATGCAAAACCACATACTGCAGCTATAACAACAGCATGGCTTCGTTGTAGAAGAGTCCGGGTGCTTTCACCTATAGAGAACATTTGGCGCATCATTAAACGAAAAATACGTCAAAGACGACCACGAACTCTTCAGCAGCTGGAAATCTATATAAGGAATGAATGGGACCAAATTCCAACAGCAAAACTCCAGCAACTCATAGCCTCAATGCCCAGACGTCTTCAAACTGTTTTGAAAAGAAAAGGAGATGCTACACCATGGTAAACATGCCCCGTCCCAAGTATTTTGAGACCTGTAGCAGAAATCAAAATTGAAATGAGCTCATTTTGTACATAAAATTGTAAACTTTCTCAGTTTAAACATTTGCTATGTTATCTATGTTCTATTGTGAATAAAATATTGGCTCATGTGATTTGAAAGTCTTTTAGTTTTCATTTTATTAAAATTTAAAAAACGTCCCAACTTTTCCGGAATTCGGGTTGTATGATTTTAGGATTTATCAAATGTTCTTCAAAGTTCACACTGTCAAAATATTAAGTACCTTTCACTGAATGGTTATTTGGACAACCAAATAAAGTCTCAGCACCTCAAGTCGACCAAATTTGTCATGCACTTAGTGGTGCCCTGGGCTTTTTAAGGACAAAACACTAGCCTCTCACCCATCCTTTGGCTTGAACAAGCTTAGAGTTCAAGATTATGCACTTTGCCCCATGACCTAATGAGTGTGTGTGTGCACGTGTCTGGGTTTAGGCCATTCGGACGGGTCCTCTGTGCCATCTGCCACCTGCTGAGAAGGCAAGACCTCACTCACACACACTCAATCACATACATTTATGCATACATATATGATTTGCCTAAAGGCTCTTTGACTTGGGCAAGTGATGAAACACCTAGCAACCACAGTGAACACCTTAGCAAATGAACCACTGAAGACCCAAGTATGCTTCATTTTCTGCGTTCAGCTCTGTCTTGAGCAAAATTAAGTGCTGCACAAGACTTTCAACACATACTCCATTGACCAAGAGAGACATCTAGAGAACCTATTTTTTTGCTCAGATCACTTGTGCTGGTGCCCATGCAGACAGAGAAATAGAGCTGTGCGCAAATGGTTTGCATAAAAAATTTTGGGGACTATGCTGCTGATGAAAATTGCATCATGTGGACTCTACCTGTACCACTATCCACAAACCAGAGCAGAAAGTGAAGAAATAAAGTAGACTTTAGTCTATACACTTTCAGAAATTGGTACAAAAGCTGTCATATATACCATTTGGGGAAAATGAGGTACAAAGACCTACCTTCTGAAAGCTCCTGGCATCTTATTTTTTTATTAATAGATATTATAGTGTTTTTTTCCTCTTTGGGACACAATTCTCGGCATTATGAAGGTAACTGCTAGTCACATTTAAGCAAAAAAGCAGGCTAATTTTAGGGGTATCAGCCAGGTAAACGGAAGTACTTCTCCTGATATCCAACCTATGCACATATTTTAGAGCTCAAAAACAATACTGAACAACAAATATAACTAATGTTATATAACATTATTTATACACTAATATTATATAACATAAACATACAGAGAAATTCTTTGAATGGACCAAATAATACAGTTTTGGAGAAGTATTTAACCCCATCTTGTAAGGAGGCATTCATTTTGTCAATAATGCAGGATATCTCTCCCAGGATATAGGTACACTGATGGTACATCTTTAATCTTTAAGATATTCATTAAATCTAATATTCACAGGCTTTTATTTATTTCCAATCCACACTTGAGCCAAGGATTTCTGGCTTTGTCTCACAGCTTTCATATCTATACTTCTATATTTTATGAGCCATTTCTCAATACACATAAAAATCGTTAAAATCATTTAACCTTAATGTACAAAAAGCAGCTTCTGTTTGAGCCAATCACTTATCAGAAGCTCATGGGTGATGGCTTAAAATGATGGATTAGTGTGCATCCCCAGGAGACTGTAACACAAGACTGCATTCAATAGACACACTTGTTTTTGTGGTCTGCAAAGGACAAAAACATAGGTCTGCATGCCTGAAAAATGCTTCATGTTTCTTATTCAGCTATTACGTCTGCCTGAAAATTCCCCCACTCTATTACGGTCATGCAGTGCACTGCTGGTCTGAAGTGAGTGGGAATCTGGTATGTAACCAGGATCTACAAGCATACGTTGGTAATAGACCATCACTTCCATCCAAAGGTCTGCCAGAGACTGGAGCACACCTGAGAAATTACACTCACCTAAAGGATTATTAGGAACACCATACTAATAATGTGTTTGGCTCCCTTTCGCTTTCAGAACTGCCTTAATTCTACGTGGCAATGATTCAACAAGGTGCTGAAAGCATTCTTTAGAATTGTTGGCCCATACTGATAGGATAGCATCTTGCAGTTGATGGGATTTGTGGGATGCACATCCAGGGTACAAAGCTTCCGTTCCACTTCATCCCAAAGATGCTCTATTGGGTTGAGATCTGGTGACTGTGGGGGCCATTTTAGTACAGTGAACTCATTGTCATGTTCAAGAAACCAATTTGAAATGATTCGAGCTTTGTGACATGGTGCTTTATCCTGATAGAAGTAGCCATCAGAGGATGGGTACATGGTGGTCATAAAGGGATGGACATGGTCAGAAACAATGCTCAGGTAGGCCGTGGCATTTAAACAATGCCCAATTGGCAGTTAGGGGCCTAAAGTGTGCCAAGAAAACATCCCCCACACCATTACACCACCACCACCAGCCTGCACAGTGGTAACAAGGCATGATGGATCCATGTTCTCATTCTGTTTACACCAGATTCTGACTCTACCATCTGAATGTCTCAACAGAAATCGAGACTCATCAGACCAGGCAACATTTTTCCAGTCTTCAACTGTACAATTTTGGTGAGCTCGTGCAAATTGTAGCCTCTTTTTCCTATTTGTAGTGGAGATGAGTGGTACCCGGTGAGGTCTTCTGCTGTTGTAGCCCATCCACCTCAAGGTTGTGCGTGTTGTGGCTTCACAAATACTTTGCTGCATACCTCGGTTGTAACGAGTGGTTATTTCAGTCAAAGTTGCTCTTCTATCAGCTTGAATCAGTCGGCCCATTCTCCTCTGATCTCTAGCATCAACAAGGCATTTTCGCCCACAGGACTGCCACATACTGGATGTTTTTCCCTTTTCACACCATTCTTTTTAAACCCTAGAAATGGTTGCGTGTGAAAATCCCAGTAACTGAGCAGACTGTGAAATACTCAGACCGGCACGTCTGGCACCAACAACCATGCCACGCTCAAAATTGCTTAAATCACCTTTCTTTCCCATTCTGACATTCAGTTTGGAGTTCAGGAGATTGTCTTGACCAGGACCACACCCCTAAATGCATTGAAGTAACTGCCATGTGATTGGTTGATTAATTAATTGCATTAATGAGAAATTGAACAGGTGTTCCTAATAATCCTTTAGGTGAGCGTATATAGTTATCACAATTTATTAAGGGTCAAATTAACAAAAGAAGTCCCTGAGAGTTTATGACAAATGACAAAAAAAGCATATACTATCCTATGGCTGTAAGCTGTTTAAACAGCAGATGTTTCAGCACTCGTCACAATATATACACACACACACACATATGAAAAACAATATCCAACATTTTACTTTCCCTCTCAAAAAGATCTCACAAAAATTGAGTAGTATAATCCAACAACAATGTTATTAAAAAGAACCAGTTCGAAATGGCAATTGATTCACAAAACTGATCACCAGGGCAAAGTTCACCAGAAATCGGTCAGTATGACTTAAGAATAGAATTTGGTAATGCAGTATTTAACGCTGACTAATAGATGATCAGTCTTATCATAAGTACATCTACTAGACATCCAATCAATTAATTCCTCATAACACTGTCTTTAAATATAATAAATACCTCTTTAAAAATCAATTTAAAGTGTATGAACACAAAATGAGATCGATAGATAACTTCTGTGACCTGTGAGAAATCTAAAAGCTCTGGTCGGGCTTTAGGTCATGATTCAGAAAACCGCGGAAGGATTAACAGTGGGCATCCATTATAGGAATAGACAAGCCACCGGCAGAAAGCTGTGGGTCGCAACCTCAAGGCTTCACTGAGACAGAAAGGATTACGCTTGACGACCCATCGTAAATCCTCATGGCAAGGCGACAGGTGAGGAGGAAGAGGAGGCCTGGGCATCTTTTCTCTGTTCAGTCCTCTGTGTTTCCCAGCAGGCAGAGAAACACCCTCCCTCCCAGAGTCTGCTCGTGCTCCCATAGGACCAATTATTACAGCAAGTCCTCCACTGAATCACTCTATCAATTAGGAGGTTGTGAGCATATCATCACATATATTACTGCTGAGGCAGGCCTGGCTGTGGGGGTTAGGATGGAGAGAGCAGTGGAGATGGACGGATGGAAAGTGGACTGATACGCTAGAGCCGGTCGCCATTATCAGGGCTCCCCAGAGGTGTGGGACAACTCCACCTCCAGCACCGCAGATGTGTGAACACACTGTCGGCTGGCACCTCCAAGCGAGTGCATGATCAGAGCAAGAAAGAGGGTTAAATCAATATTTTCAATCTCTCAAGATCAATCCCGCATCTGAACATGAAGAAAAACCTGTTAGCAGTCACCAATATGTGTAAATGAAAAGCCAAACTTCATGACCTTGATAGTTCTCGTCTTTAAGTTCCCTGCTCCATCTCCTGCAATGCAGCTCTCTAACAAGCCCAAACTCAGCTGAAATGTTTCGAGTTTCAAGTGAACTGGGCTCCTGTACCACACCACCATCTAAAAACTTCCATCAGAATATAAACACATAAAATTAAGTTTCAAAGTTCCTTCATATTTTATATTTGCATTTTATATAATAATACATTTATTTTTTTATATTTGTATTTTTAGAATAAATTATACATTTATGTATGTATGTATCTATGTATTTGTTCAGTTATTTATTTAATACGTAAATAATTTAATAAAGGCATTTATGTATTTATTTTATTATTATTATATTATTATTTATTTGAACTATAACATTTATGAGCAAGAAAAAAAATATATAGGATTGGGGCTAAATCTAGATTTAATTGTTTCTGACTGAGCTGAAATACTATATTATTTCCCCCACCCATGCAGTCGGTCAGGCAGAGTTAAAAAATGTCTAATGATGCACCAAACAAGGCAAAAGACATTTGGTAAGACATTAAAAAATAATAATTTCATGTTGCATAATCAGAAATGGACAACGTCTACATCACATCATGATTTCAGCCTTCGCCCAGAATAGAATCTTTCTTGACTTTAAACTTCCAACGTGACAAAGGAATACTAAGTAATCACAATTTTAATTTCTCTTTAAAATGTCTTTCTTGATTCATTATTAGATCAGTTTTTAACCACAAAATGGGACCATTGCATAAGCTTTTACATTTCTGAGATGGAATTAAAACAGTCAATGTAATAAGGTCATTTGATAAAGCACTATACTAAAGCATTTGTCACTGTATAAAAAGTTTGAAATACTACTTTAAAAAAAAATAATACAAAGCAGTATTCAGTATAAGCAGTACACCAGTATGCCATTACAACATTAGCCACAATATGTTAACCAATGAATGCTGCTGCTTCTTTAAATGGATCACAGTATCCTGCTTCACTCAGACAAAAGCAGCCAATTGGAGAGATGAAATATGAGACCAGCCTCAGCACTGGCTGACTCTGCTCGAGCTGCTCTTCAGCAGTGAAGAAGACAGCTCACATGATCACCACAAATCTCTGCAGTCAACATCCAAAAAATGCAGTCAAATCTGTTGAGCCGGCACATTCATTCTTTCCAGGACATTCATTCTTTACAAGACAGTTTAAATACCTTAATAACTGGTATGAGGTTAAACTTAAAAGTTCAAGTGAAAAAGAACTAAATGGAAGCTGACCTGAATTGAAAACGAAAAACAGACCATTGGATTGGACCAGTGGATTTTTTGACATTCCAGATTATTCTTTTGATTTTGATATCCTTCAGAATCACAAAGTCATTTCCTTTCACACTAAAGATGAAATTGCTAAAAATTGACCACAACATTTTGCATGCCCTCATGCTCTCTGAACTTTAAAACCAGCTATTTGTGCAATCAGAGAAGCTGTCAATAGTATCATATCACATTGTGGTCAACAGATGGCAAACATGAAATGCTTTAGACGTTTGGCTTTCAGACTTGGCCAGTCAAGCATGGGATAGATTAGACAACCCAGCACTTCTTTTCAACTGGCAGGCCTGGAGAATGTCTGACCAGTGGGGACATGCAGCATAGGACCCCAGGTTAATTTAAACAACTCAGAAGGTCAACACAGGGGCATGTCCTGGCCACAAACACTAAAGATAAGCGAAGAAATCTGAACTCCATTGAAAACCAGCCTGTGTCAATACAAACTAAATTATATTTGTTCTCTGACAGGTCTATATGTTTACAACGTCTAGGTCCAAAAGAATGAAAAATTCCTCTTCATTCATTGTTGGCAAAAAAACAGCAGGTGCTGACAAGCCCCAACAAGGCTTGTCAGGCATAAGCTTTGTTAAATGTGACATGGCCAGGAGTCGTAAGATAAAGTCCACGTCCATCACTCTGAAAACGTGGCTAAATAGCTTCTGATCTGACAGATTTTGCTGCTACTTTTGTGTTTTCACGGTCAAACACATGCATATTTTTGTCACTACATTGCAAAGCCCCTCTCTATTATTTTGCAGTCAGACGGACGACAGTAGTATGAATTTTAGGGCACACAATCAATGACAATTCAATATGCTTTGTTAGAAACCACTCCACATATTTCAGCAAAATGAAAAATAAATAAATAAATCTCACAAAGCACAGAGAAAAAGGCACAGCTAGTTTGCATTATCCATACAGAAAATTAATGTAGCTGTTCCCCTCGGGAACATTTGACGGGAAAGCATTCAGCAGATTTTTACGCAAATAAGACAGCCAAAAAAAAAAAAGACTAATTGTTACACTACTTTGTTGATAAACTCACACAAACACGATGATGATAGGAAGTCTTTAATAAATCCACAGAAGGTAAATCCAAACAAAGGGAAAGCTTCAACACACATAGCATTGAGAGCAACTTAAATACACAAGCAGACACGACTAATTAATAACACATGAGAACAGAATAACACAGTTAACTCAATGAACAGAAATGGTGCAAAGGAAAACAAAGTCCAAACTAAATGATAAGGTGACATTACATCCCCTCCCAGAAAGGTGCAACCTCACACCGGCAGAAAAATGGAGGAGGAGGAGGCTCAGATGGAGATTGAGAGTCCGGGAGAGGGATCAAACGAAAAGTCCAGGGTGGTGAAGGTGGTATGATCCAATGAATGGCCTTGAACAGGAACAGGCAGGTGATGACCCATACCACAGTCAGGACTGTACTCCATGGTGGTGCCGCTGGAGGGAGAGCCTATGGCGTGATGGGAACATGCACTGCTATGACATGACTCCCTCTGCTCATGACTTCACCATGCCTCAACTGTGGACTTGCGGGCCGTCCGCTGGAATCGAGGGTGGGAGGAGCACAGGCGCAGGAGTCAGGATGAGGTGTAGCGGAGCCATCCGATGTTGGAGGTGGAGCCACAGGCTCCTCAAGTCCAGGAGACAAAGAGTCCTGGCTGGCCCAATATGGAGCCCCACCAATGAGAGGAGGAGACACAGAAAGACTGATGTGGAACAAAGATGAATGGACAGCAGGAGTGGCTGAGGACAATGAAGAAATGCATGAAATCCTAAAAAAAGTAAAAACTCTATTAAAGCTGTTTGGAGAGGAGGTGGCTCTTTCTGTCGAAGGGTTGTGAGTTCGAGTCTCGGGCTGGCAGGAATTGTAGGTGGGTGGAGTGCATGTACAGTGCTCTCTCCACCGTCAATACCCCGACTTAGGTGCCCTTGAGCAAGACACCGAACCCCCAACTGCTCCCCGGGCACCGCAGCATAAATGGCTGCCCACTGCTCTGGGAGTGTGTTCACGGTGTGTGTGTGTGTTCACTGCTGTGTGTGTGCACTTTGGATGGGTTAAAAGCAGAGCAGGAATTCCGAGTATAGGTCACCATAGTTGGCTGTACAGGGCTCCAAACTGCGACTAAAATGGTCGCATTTGCGACCATAAATATAAAAATGCGAGTGAAGTTTTTGCTGAGGTCGCCACTGGCGACTGACTAGGCCTATGTATTTACATGTTATCTTTTAAAAAATTGCATGTAATGCCTTTTTTCCTGATTGTTTTGCATCCACATCTTTTGTTATGTTCGCGCATTGAGAGAATGCGCATCGAAGTTTTAGTGGGAAAAAGAGTTTTAAACAGTCCTCATCTGCTGCGCAGCAGCGCTGACACACACCTGATAAACGCGCGCGAGAGAGAAATGATGGAGACTTGAAGAGAAAGTTCAGAAAAACAGTGTCTATTTCCTTCATAGCTTGAATAAACTACAACAGGTAAAGCTGTCAGCTGTGTGGATATTGGCAATATCGTAAACAATTCTTGTTTATAATCATAAGGCTTCTTCTTAACAAGATCTTAGTCCATGCTGTGCTCTGTTAATGCATGAACGTATTTGAAGTGAACTTGCCGTCCAGTAATCGCAAAAAGCTTTGTGCTTTGTTACTTTTTAATTTACAAAGTATCAGATTTAAAATTATTCCAAATTCATAACAAAATTCAAACAATAAATACAGTTTTGGTGCTCTTTAAGGGGCCGTTCACATATCGCACCTAAAAACGCGTGGAAAACGCTAGGCGCGCCGCTTCCATTATGAGCACGCACGCATACCGCGCGCCGCCTACATTTGAAATAACGAACTTGAGCGCGCAAAAGACGGGACATGTGAACGGCCCCTAATGTGGCAGGCGCGATCGCGAGTAGTGCCTCAGTTGAGGGCAGCACGTGAACCTATCATACCTTGCTCTTTACTACTAGAGTACATAATAAACATGAATTAACATCGAAAGGTAGGCTATTTTAGAAGAGATTCTACAGTACAACACTTTCAAACTGCAGAAAACGTGTAAAGCTTGTAAACATTGCAACGTAAAATTAACTTCAGTAACCTTTCGGTGTCCATAAGCTCATCAGTCAGCTAGAAAAATAACTATAAAGAGGAGCATTTTGCTATATTTATGAGCTATTGAATTTTTATATTTTTACTTAACCTGTTGTCTACATGATTCAACTCCTATAAAATTTAATTTTACTAATTAAGAAAAACAGACTGAAAGTGTGAAAGACGTGCCCTCTTAAAAATAAAGGAGCTTAAAAGGTTCTTCACAGAACAATTTTGGTTCCACAAAGAACCATTCAGTCAAAGGCTCTTTGAAGAACAATCTCTTTCTGACCTTTTCATAATCTGTTATTGTCTTCAAATGTTAAAGGTTCTTTATGAAACCATTTAGACAGGAAAAAAAGGTTCTTCTATGGTATCATGAAGCACCTTTATTTTTGAGAGAGTATGACAACATTTACAGGATGCATTGAGGAGGACCCCAAACTATACTCAGGGGCCAAGTGATGCTTATGGTCCATGATATTGGTACAGATTTTGTGTAATAAACAATGCATGACTGTATGTTTCAAGTTGGAAAAGACATTTAGCTCCCACTTTAAGTGAACCTTCATTCCCAGGTCATCTACAAGATGGATTAAAATGCTGATAAAGTCAGGAAAAAATGAGACATAAACACTTCAGTATGATTAAAAAGTTAAAATGTAAAATAAATAATTTAAATAAAACGCATAAAACATTTTTATTCTGTGGCACCTAAAAAATCATTTGGCACCTAAGTTTTTTTCTTATAGGAGCCAATGGCTCCTTACTCGATTTTTTTGTTTGGAGCCCTGCTGTATGTCACGTCACTTTCACACTTTCACTTTCACTGTTTCTGGCTGGGCACTGGGCTTGGAGGGGGGCTTGTGTCATCATTAGCTGGTCCAATGGTCAAAGATGATCCACAGGATACCAGCAGCCACTCAACAATGAGCATAAGCAGTTGTCAGGGTAGTGGATGAGAGGGGCTAGAAACAGGAAATCCTCCGCATGTTCCTTGAGGGAGCGAGTTCCATGCTCAATGCATAACATTACAACAGACGCATTGTCCATGATGGGGAAAAAGTGAATCCAAAAATAAAGGGGAAAAAATGCACACAAAAACATGAGAGTCACTAACTATAACGTGAGGTGTAATTACTTCTGGGTCAGGTCATCTGTTACACTACTGTGTTGATGAACTCGATGATGATGGGCAGTCTTTAATAAATATACAGAAGGTAAATCCATACAGAGAGAGGGCTTGCAACACACAAAACATCAACGAGACTCGACAACAATGAACAGAAAGAGAGCAAATTAAATACACAAGCAGACAAGGCTAATTATTAACACACACCTGAGCAGAATGACACAATTAACTCAATGAACAGAAAAATGCTGCAAAAGGAAAACAAAGTCCAAACTGAATGATACCTAAACATTTTTTTTTCACTCTGTTTACTGCATGAGAACAACCCTGGTGGTATTTCTGACTCATTTTGCGGGTGTAAAATGTAATCGTTTTGTAATCGGAAATGTGTTTCTTGCAGGTGTAAAATCACAGCAGCATGTCAAAGCTACAATTGCGCACAAACAAAAGCGAGGGATTATATTGGTAGACTAAAGTTCTCCAGACTCCATTCTGAGCGAATGCAGGAAGCAGGGGCCTGAGCGGATCCCAGAATTCCTCATTATCTTCACAGCGGGTAGCTAGGGTGCGCCAGCGGTGCGAGCGAGAAGCGGCCCGCCGCTGAGGCAGGTCTGGGAACAGAGCTCTGGCAGCCCCACGGGGGAGGCCAGGCTCGCTCATTAGGCCTAAATGATCCACGGCAGCCCTGCAAACCAAGTGCCACTTAGTGCTAGTCTGAGACGCCAGTCCGGCCCTGATGAGATTGCTGAGCACACTGCATATCTGTAATAACACAGCTAACAAAAATGGCCTCACAATGGCAACAGTAACTCCAGCAAATGGGTCCAGCGAACGTTTGGGTGATAATGTGGCAGAGCACACCTTGGAAATGTCTTTCATCCTTTGGTCAGGGTTGAAATGACACAATATGATAAATGTTTGCCACCTTCAAAGCAAACAGATGCACTGTGGGAGCCGCTCTGGTGGCGAAAACCTCGGCAAGTGTATCGGCAAGTGCTACGGCTACTAAAAGCAGCTCGTTGCTCCTGAGACAGATGATCGTTTCACACGTAATAATTACAACAGCCTTATGTATTCTCACGCTCCTGTCACATTGTGATATTTACACTGCTTTATGGTAATAATCTGACTGATTATACTAATAAATGTCATGAAAACTTTCACAACACACATGTATGAAACCCAGTGCATTCTACTTCTATGTCTTAACCAGCGGTTTTGTCATCTTTTTAGGCAAAAATATCTAAACATCCTTAAAGCAATACAATAAACTTGAAAACCTAAACTGTATAAAATATTAAGACTTGAGATTTATATATATATATATAGAGAGAGAGAGAGAGAGAGAGAGAGTTTACCGTGTTTTAAATATATTTTTTATTTAATAGAAAACAAAGCATTACTACTGTTTTAGAGAATTATTTATTGCATCAGACACTGTTGGATTGACCAGTCTTTAAAAGGATAGTACATCTAAATCAACATTTTCTCATACTCATGTTGTTCCATGACACAAAGGATGATATTTTGAAGAATTTTAGTAACCACAAACTGATATTTCTCATAATATTACTTCTTTTATGCCCCACAGAAGAAAGACATTTAAGCTTGGAATGACGTGGGTGAGTAAATAAAGACAGAATTTGTATTTTTTGGGGTGAACTATCCCTATAAGATTGTGTACTTCTGTCCAGTGAGATTTTGGGTGAGGCTACCCAGTGCAAATGTTGCGGCAATGGCTCATTAGAACAAAAACTCTAGCAACATGCAAGATATAAATGTTATCATTTGATGCTTTATGCATTTTTGTAATTAACACAGATGAAGTTTTGGAAAACGAAACTCAGAGTTTCTACATAGTATGCATTACAGTCAGCATCTTGCTGTGGCACATTATTCTTAACAATTTGACTTAAGGCTCTGCTGCATGCACAATAACACCCATTAAATTCAATTTCTGGGAACTGAATGTCCCATTGTGCATTTCTTGTCATTTTTCACATCTGGTCATGTGTTCATTTATATACTCCGGAGGGTATGCAATCACGCAGGGTGTGCTGAATGGAGGCTCGCAAAACAGGTGAATTATGTAAGTGCTGCGTCTTCACTTCTTTCTGCTGGAGGGGACCGCCACTTTCTTCCAGCCCTTTTCATGCTCCTCTCATCACAAAGCAGCTGTTGTGATGTTTTTCACCGCGGTCACAATTAACCTCTGAGGCTGGGCAGGGAGCCAGCCACGGGACAACTCAGGGCGCTAGAGAGCCCATCAGGTAAACAGTATGATAAGCTTTGCTGCAAAAATTAGACATTGTTTTGAAGTGAGAGGCAGTTGCTATAGTGACTGTTGCTAATTAACTGCATTCAGTCAGGGGAACAAAGGGCTTAAGGGTACTCAGGACGGCGTCTCTCACAGAGAGCTATGTGCAGCGAATATGTGCGATCCCGTGGGTCTCTCTGCACCAAAATACCTGCGCCTCTGCTTCTCTCCTCCTTGAAAGAGCCAGGAGACAAGCGGCGGTCATTTTATCAAGGCAAAAGGCTGTTGGACGCCAATTAGAGAACTGTGTGAATCTCGATGCCATCAGGTTCAAAGTGGCCCTAAAACAACAATAATCACTGAATCCCCAGCCAATCAGGGTGCTTCATCAGCATGGAGGACCTCTCAAAGCAGATCTCATCAGCTCCTGTGGCATTCTAGAGAGTGGCCTGCCAGAAAGTGCATTTCATTATAGCGGTCTTACACAATGGAGAAGTAACACAGAGACACGAGTCACAATGTTGTAAGGTCACTGTTCCTATTTGTGTGACCTGACAGGGTTAAGAAGGTATACTTGAATATCATTAGATTTAAAAAAGATTTGCAGACAGACTATTAGATCAATGGATGCTCACTACTGAAAAAAATAAATATTTTCAGGATTAGGCCAAACAACTAATTTACAAATCAGGAAACCTGGATTTGTTTAACTAGGATAAATGTGCACATGCAACTCTGAGAATGTGAGAATGTTTTCACCATGATAATTCAAGGGCGTTCCGAATACCATTTTTTGAGCTTCGAAGCTTTGGTAGTAATCAACATTGAATATTCGAAAGCTTTGGTATCAGGCTTATGTGGAAATACAACTGTAACTGTACCTGACAGTCCTTAGAACCATTCAGCCCGATAGTAAAAAAAACGGCTATATTAGAGCACGAATGAAGACCATTTTGCGGGGGATACCAGATGTTAATATATATATATATATATATATATATATATATATATATATATATATATATATATATATATATATATATATATATATATATATATATATATATATATATATATATATATATGCCAATCCACCGAACGAATATTCGAATATTCTGGTCCAACAGTTACAAACAGCTTGCTAGTACTGCTATAAAAATGACATTAAAAAAAATAGAAAAAAAATCTACTCAAAATTAGGGTTGTGCATGGATAGTCGAACATTCGAAATATTTGTTCTGCACTAATTATTCGATAAATAAAAATGATATTATTCGAATTTCGCAAAAAAAAAAAAAAAAAAAAAAGTTCACAATAAAACCTAATTTGGTCACCTTCTGTGATTCTCCACCGCATATTTGAAGATGTATGCAAGCAAAAAATAATTAATGAATGAATAAGGGGCCGTTCACATATCGCGCCTAAAACCCCTTGGAAAAAGCTAGGCGCGCCGCTTTCTCCTTTCCAAAGCGCTCGGGCAGAAGCGCTCCTGGGGCGTCTGCTGTTGCTAAGCAACAATGACGCGCTCCCTCCATGAAGATGTGGAAATTTCAGCAAAGGATAAATGGATTTGCAGCACAAAAAATCACTTTCAGTAGCTCTGCTACTAAATTTATTTCAAAATGGCAATCAATATACAGCTATGATCAGCTGTTCCTTCATCTTGGCTGAGCAACGTTGTTACGGGAAAGGATGAAGCTGAATGTTTAGTTCTTGTCACATGACCTGCGGTGCGCTTGCGGCATTTCTGAAAAGTTGAGATGTTTTTAACTCGATGCGGTGCGGACGCGCCTGGAAAAAATGGGCGCGTCTTACCGCGTGCGCATCGCGACCGCGTCGCTTCCATTATGGACGCGCATACCGCGCGCCTACATTGGAAATAACGAACTTGAGTGCGCAAAAGACGCGATATGTCAACGGCCCCTAAGAACTGCGGTCTTCTACAGTACTTCAAATATGCCGTGGAGAATCACAGAATGTGACCGAATTCAAGAACATTGTTGCGGCATCTCTCAAGCAACGAGACGAGTGGGAACAGTTCTTGCTGGAGCCATGTATTCCACCAGATGAGGATCCCATTCAGTGGTGGAACGAAAACACGGAGCGCTTCACAAAACTTATTCGCTTAGCACACCGTTATGTGTGAGTCCCGCCAACGTCAGAGCGCATTTTCTCCGCGTCCGGCCTTATTGTTAACAGACTAAGGAGCCGACTTTCCCCCAATCATGTTTACATGCCCGTGTTTCTTAACAAGAACATGTAAAACAATACAAAAAAAAGCAAAAAAGATTTGCTGACAGTTTAAAAGTTTCAAAGTTAAGTGTAGGCTACGTTCTACAATAGCCCAATTGCTGCAGGCTGCTTTACTTTTTTCTTTGTTCATTGTTAAAGGTTTTCAGCTACAAAACACGATGTGTAATGTTCAAGCTTATTGTGTGTAAGCTTGTTCAAAATGACGGAAACAATAAATGTTGCTGAAAAATAACGTTTTATTAAACTTAATTTAAATAAATGAATATTCGAATATTCGTTTTTTTGTGAGCTCAAATATTCGAATGTGATATTTGCGGAAAACGCCTATCCCTACTCAAAATCACTTATCACTAGTCGGCTGTCTGACTAGATCATTGAATATGTGTTTTTACAAAAATCATTGTAATTTTCACTGTAAAATACTGTAAAAATGAAACAGAAAAAAAATGCTAGTTGGTTATTGTCAAGTTTCCTTACTAATTACAGGGACTCTAAAAGAACTAACACAAAATTACATATACATAAAATAAAAGCAAATTAGTTGATAATTTTGCAGAATGACATCAAAAGAATTTCAGCCGATAAAATTTTTGGATTTCAAGAGTAAAGCCTTTTATGTCTACTTTTTTATATGGGCCACAACAGACACGCAAAACAACCCAGGAGTCAAAATAACCTGCATAAAAAAACGGCCCATTAACCACATTCAATTCACCGAAAATGCCAATCAAGTCTGTTTCTCTAATTTGTCCCGGAACCCCACTGACAGACGCATCCACTTGTTTTGACAGTTGCAACGGCCCTTGTTAATGGTTGATTGAGTGAGCAGGTCACAGTTCACGGTGTGATGGCTTTGGTACTAGGACCCAGTGACAGCTGCAGAGCTGAAAGACGAGACTATACAAAGACTCTGCGCTCAATCTGCTGCCTTCAGTGTCATGCCAAACTTTATAAAAGCCCAAACACTGCCTTTCAGAGTTCTACTCCGATACTACAGATACTACACTCAAAAAAAAAAAAAAAAGGCTTACATTTCCAAAACATGTACCATATTTTCCGGAAAACAAGACCAGTTTTTTTATCATCTGAAAAGTGCTGAGACTTGTATTCCAAAACAACTTATATCATGCACTTAATGCCAAGCACACAAAACTTGGATTCATGCTGAACCACACGCCAGTAGTTTTGCTTTAAATAACCTGTTTACTGTTTACACTGTAAAAAATTATTTTGCAGTTTAATTGTTTCAATTATTTTTTTGTAGTTTACACACAGTTCAGTTTCTGAGTTTGTTCATTCAACTTAACATTTTACATTTTCACTGTCTCAACTAGTTTGTAAATTGACAGAACTAGAGATTTGCCCCTCAACTTAAAAAATGTGTTGATAACAATGTCATGTTCCCAATATCACTTATCGTTGGAACTTATGAAGACCATTGCAGACAGAAGACGTTCGTCTTCCATCTTGGTGAGCTACAAAGTCTACAAACTTGTTAAGTAAATTTTTGTATATATTAGTTTTGGGGATGCACCGGTTGACCGGCCATAAATCGGAACCAGACGTTTTTTGCTTAAAATACGTGATTAGCAATCGGACGGTTTTTGGTCTTTTTTCGTCTGATTTTTACGGAAGTGCGCCCGCGTGCACAGACTACATTGTAATCATTCGCTATCATGTTATTTGTGTGGAAGTATTTCGAAATCTGTGGGCAGGACACGGGCAGCCGTTCACTGGCTCGAAGTACAGAGCTACATGTCTAAGGCACAGATAGCAGGAAGCAAACAGCTGACTGCACAAAATAAGAGTCCCTTTCCTGCGCGCACTGAAGCTGCGTGAGCGTACTGTACCTGTTCACGCCCTGCACACGCGGAGGCCGTGAACAGATGTTCAGCTCAACTTCTCGCGTGTTGGATGAGAAACGAAAACTGACTAAACTGTGACAAAACTGAAGGTTTTTTTTCTTTTTTTTTTTTTTTGTAAATTAGAACTAGCATACACGTTTGAGAAGCCAGAAGTAAACGTCAGTTCTGCATTAGGATGATTATTTTTATTTTACCTTAAAATTACATCGACTTAATTTGATTTTAAAATCACCTGCTGTGCACACTGAAAAAAAGTGTTTCATTCATCCAATTAAAAAATTTAGATTAATGATTCACATCTATATTTTTTTACTTGAGACAATAGTTATTTATTTTTCATTGGCTCAAGTAAAAAAATATAGATGTGAATCATTACCCAAATTTTTTTTTTCTAATTGGATGAATGAAACACTGTGCATCTTTGTTTTATTCGCACCGATCGGTGCACACCGATCACATCGGTATCGGAATCAGCTAGTTTGCTTGTAAAAAATCGGTATCGGAATCGGCTATGAAAAATCATGATCGTGCATCCCTAATTGGTTTAAATAAATATTATAATAAAAATTCTCTCATGTGGTACTGAGCTGAACTTATCTACTTTAGAGAACAATAAAAATACAGTTTGATATTATTTAAGCACAGTGTATTACTTGAGTCCAGAAAAATCGTATTTTCTTACAATAACTTCACCGTTCTGTAACAGATTATGAGCACAAAAACCAAAAACCTCCCAAACAAACAATCTTGAGGTCTTCATTTGAAGAGTTACTGAATCAATATGCTTGTATAGCATCAAGTCTAAACTTTGCTGTCAGTGATTTATGTACAAATCTGATTTGTCTACAATTTGTGTTCATCAGCTTGTAATACGTATTACATGTGTAACAATGTGGCCCGTGACACTGTGCTTTTTTCTTGTTGTCTCTGCCCGTGGTCTGGAGGACTGTGAAACATTACTCCTGAGGCTATGATGGAGATCGCTGTTGAGTAAACATGCAACCGGACACCCTAAACAGCTGCCAAAGCTGACCTCTGGTCAATCTCTGCACTCTCAGACAGGTCAGCAACCCCAGCACTGCACACCAGCTCTCTACTGGTCACACTCTCAGGTGATTTTGTCATTACAATTTCCTGTTGGATCTATATTGGCTCACATATTACTTCCTCTGTACAAATCATAGCAAACCGTAATAGAAAATTCAGGATTGTTTGAGTGACTGTACAAAATTATATTCATGAATGCAAAAAATCCTGTTCTTAGTTCTTTTTGAGTTAAAATACCTTCATTTAAAACAATATTATTTAATGTGAGGCAAAATTGTATGTTACGATTTCTTTTCAAAGAATTATCTTAAAAATAAACTATAAAAGTATGCAGTTCCATTAACGGTTTGAAATATTCACCTTAAAAAAATATATATATTTCTATGGTTTATGTTAAAAAAGCAGCCAGTGACAAATCAGCTAATGTGACAAAAATGTAAGATACATATTAATTATTTAAATGGTCATATATAATGTTTACTTTATACATACTCCAAAATTAAGCAGCAAAAACATTTTTTATTACATTAATAAGAAGAAATGGTTGGGGACCAACTGTAAATATTAACTAACTATTAACTACAACTTTTGCCTCAATAAACTCCTAATTTGCTGCTTATTAATAGTTATAGGGTAGTTGTTAACTATGAGGAAGGATAAAAGGGATCTAAAATATAATTTTAATTTTTAATTTAATTCATTACATTTATATAGCGCTTTTCTAGGTACTCAAAGCGCTTTACATTGTGAGGGGGTATCTCCTCATCCACCACCAGTGTGCAGCATCCACCCACCTAAAATATGCAGAATAAGGCTTTATACGTACTATTAAACATCCAATATGCTAGTAATATGCATGCTAATATGCAACTAGTTCATAGTTAGACTTGGACCTTAAAATAAAGTGTTACAGAAAAAAGATTTATTGAGAACAAAATCAGAATATTAGAATGATTTCTGAAGGATAATTCATCAAAGAAATCAGGTATTTTATTTAGTTATAATATTTCACACTATTAGGTTTTTTTAACGGTTTCATCAAGATTCCCAACTTTTGAATGGTAGTGTAAATCAATTGTTGCTTCTGCATTTACTTATATAATGTAATGCAGAAAACCACAAAATAAGCCCTCTTTAGGGCTGTAAAAAAAAGTGAATTCCGAATATATGTCGAATGAAAAAAAAATCCACATTCGAATACAAAAACGTTGCATTCGAATTTTAGGTCTGCGTCAGCCGTCAGGCAGCCTTTTCAGTGGCACACAAAATGTGACGACGATGTAAATTATTTGCATTTTAACGCTTTAGTTAGTCTATCCAGATGAACCCACTAGATGTGGCGTTGCTACATTGTTCATTCAATATATTGCGGAAAAGGAGAGCATTAGTGTGGAGAAGATGCTGTTTACGTCAAAACTGAAACAAAGATTGTCATGTTATTTTATTACACTTTGAAGAAACATAATGCATAATATGCATAATATTTTGCTCAATGCACCCTCATGTGGCCTCAGTAGTCCAAAAGCTTTTTTCCCCCTAACTGAAATTATTCCTTTTTAATTGGAATATAATTCGAATTTTGATCATATTTAAGTAGAAAATTCGAATTTAGTTTTTCAGTCATTTCGACAGCCCTAGCCCTCTTTATATCAGGGAGCACTACTGAATCTTGCACTTGGACATTAAAAACTGGTCAGCCAAACCTATTTTCATGCTTTAATCCTGAACAGAGTGAAAGCAAGTTTGAGAGAAGAGGCTGCATATAGTGTTTCTGTGGCAGTGAGCGCCAAAATGCTTTTTGTAGTAGCAGCTTGAGAGGCTTTGCTGCCACTCCTAAACTTTACATTTGATTTGGCCGGAGGGGTCACATGACAGCTGCAAACGAATGCCCCGAGGGCCTTCTGCTTTCACTTGACACTGACAAGCTGTGAGAGACTCCGACACCGTGGAAATATTCCCTCTTTCCATGACATCATCCAGTCTGGAATGGAGGAAAGGGGGAGGACGGCAGGAGCAGGAGAGGAGGAGGAGGAGGTGGCACAGCTGGTGACAGCCGCAGTACCATCTGCTCCTGACTAATAGTTTATGCTGCTTTACTTACACTCCCACTACTCAACAACTAGTAAACGAATGGGAAGCCTGCTGCAGAGGCCCGCGAAGACTTTGGAGATTCCTGATTGACAATTATTCTCATCTTCTCCACCACTTCACTCTCATGTGATTCCTCAGAGCCCCTCCGTTTCACTTCTCACCTCCAGCGATCACCTCTGGGACGATCCAAGCACCCTGAGCGCTGAGGCTACATCGTAGGGAATTGGTCTTGTTACTTGTTATGTGTCTTAACCAGACGCAACTTGAAGTTACCAGCAACAAGTAATATCTCTGTCCACAGTAAAAGTGACATATTTCTACATATTTAACACAAAAACAATATTGCCAATCCATTTTACTTTAATAATGGGATATGTAATCAAAATGCGTGTTTATTTAAATGGAATGTGTAGACTTTTTACACCGATCTCACAGTAATTTGTACATATTTTAGTTGGTGGCTTATTCGCTTGAATGACCACACCTCTAAACCTACCCCTCAAAGAAATCATGCAAAATTATGATTTATAGAGCATATACATTTTATGAGCACGTGCGTTCTTTGGGATCGAACCCATGATCGCATGATTACATATAGTTGCATAATGCAATACTTTACCAACTGAGCTACACGAAACCGAGTACAAAACATTAATATGAAAACGTCCTGTTGCCAATAGGGGCACAACTGTAGTATACTCTTATTTCAGGGATTTGGACAAACGACCTCTACGAGGATATTGGTTCGAGGACAGGTTGGAAAAATAGGAGGGCTTGCTGACGTCAGTAAAAAAAAAAAACAGTTTCAGAATAAAGCAGATTACTACATTTTGACAAAAGATTATGAAAGAAACAATTCATGTACCAATTATAAAATTGTGTCCATCACTGATAAGGTAATAATTATTCATTGTGATGTTAAAATGTGACAATATTTTTTTTTAATAAATTAAATTAAATATGTAAACACTTATTTTAAAAAGTATATTTTATTGTAACAATATACCACTCATTAGGTCTGCACAAAATATGCAGATTTTTTTTTTTTTTTTAAAAATCAAACTGATTTCAAACTAATTTCAAATCAAATTGAAATTATTTTCTCTGGGACCACCCACTTCAACAAAAATTGGAAACCAAGGGATCCTAAGTGACAAACTGTTGTGATCAATGGCTGTAACTGCTTCGGACAAACCCTTAGATGACCATTAAAGAGATATAGCATGTGCAGCTGGTAAGGGCAATGTGTTATTTGGCATTTTATAAATACACCTTGCATTTCTCTCTCTACTCTTGAAACAGATAAACTGATTTTGCCCGTATCTTATAGGGAACAGTCTGAAAGAGCTCTTACCATACATCTTGCCCTCATCCGAGAGGATAATTTTGCGGCGTCCACAGGGCGGGTAGATAGCCAGTGCCTCCTGGAAGCTCTGCTCTATGTCAGGACTCCACACCCCTTCAGCATCATTGTCAATGGGCTTGTCTGCCGAGTCACTCATCCTCTCAATATCCTCGGCAGAGCTTTCACTGCCACTCCAGCTGTTGGGATCAATGGCGGCGGTTGGGACCTCCAAGCCGAAGCCTGGAGCAGACTAGGGTGAATCCTGGAAGTGACAATAAACAAAAACTAGTTGTGGTTACTCTCTCTGGAACAGATTTCTGTCATTGAGATATCAGGTGATACAATTGTTTGGTGGTAGGATCATGCTCAGTTCATGACACTGGTCGAGTTTAACATTTCCAACCATTCATAAAAACAGAGCCCAGTTTAAAATAGGTAGCCCTCTTTGGTGAATTCAGTGAATGACTTACTCATAGTTGTCTCTACACATTAAACTGGCATTAGACAACGAAGACAAAATTACACACTTCAGCTTTAACTACATAGCGACGCAACACTGAATTTGTTATTTTCCTTAAAAAGTCAAAGTGGGAATAACAAAATGAAGGTAGTGTTCCTTAAATTACTCTCCTTTGCTTTTAAGGATTTCTTTTTTGTATGCAGAATTATGACTATGAATTTTGAAGACATCCATCTAAGATTATTGTAACTGAAATCCAATTGCCTGAGGAAAATGTTTCTGACTAGAAGGATTAACCTTCAAACATTTCCTAAAACCACCTGGCATCTCCATAGAATTGCATAAAAACCATAAAACTCCTCTGTTGAAAGAAGAATATTAAACCCAACTGCCTGGTCTCGAGTTGCCCCTTCTTGTTAACATCCAGGGCAATCATATTCCTATGGAATTATATGGAAATAATGACCTAACATCTATTTTTGCAATGTAAAGTGTCCTGTAATGTGCTGTAACTTGAGCAACATACAATAGTGAAATCCAATTAAAAATAAACAGATAAAATTATAGAGGAAGTGGATAAACTTAAATGGCCTTACAAAAACTTATGTACCGTATTTTCCGGACTATAAGTCACACTTTTTTTCATAGTTTGGCTGGTCCTGCGACTTATAGTCAGGTGCGACTTATCAAAATTAATTTGACATGAACTGAGAGAAATGAACCGAGAGAAAACATTACCGTCTACAGCCACGAGAGGGCGCTCTATGCTGCTCAGTGCTCCTGTAGCCTACACAGAAAACACAGAGCGCCCTCTCGAGGCTGTAGACAGTAATGTTTTCTCTTGGTTCTTGGTTCTAAATAAATGCGACTTATAGTCCAGTGCGACTTATATATGTTTTTTTCTCATCGTGACGTATTTTTGGACTGATGCGACTTATACTCAGGTACAATATGAAGTCGTGGCCTAATGGTTAGAGAGTCAGACTCGCAATCGAAGGGTTGTGAGTGCGAGTCTCGGGCCGGCAGGAATTGTAGGTGGGGGGTGTGCATGTACAGTGCTCTCTCCACCTTCAATACCATGACTTAGGTGCAACTTTTTGATGTTGCTCCGTGATCTGATGCTTGAGGGGGCAGCTGCGCTGGATGACAGGGGACACTCTAAAACGCTTAACAATGCTTAATGTACTAAGACAGATATATTAACAGACCAAACTCACTAAAAATCATACTAATAAAGTATACTATCTATAAAAAAAATCAGATGAGCCCCGAGTATAAATGCAACTCGTTTAATAACACGTTAAGCCTTTTCCTCCCATAGAAAACCGTTATAAGAAAACGTTTAATGTGGCTTAATGTACTAAGACAGTGATTTTTAAAAACCAAACTCACTAAACATTATACTAATAAAGTAGTATACGATGTACAAAAAACAAAACAAAAAAACAGATGATCCCTGAATATGAATGCAAGTCGTTTAATAATAACACGTTAAGCCTTATGATGGTTTTCTATGAGAGGAAAAGGCTTAACGTGTTATTAAACACGTTGAATTCATATTCAGGGATCATCTGATTTTTTGTAGATAATATACTTTATTAATATGATGTTTAGTGAGTTTGGTCTGTTAATATCATTGTATTGTATTAAACCACGTTAAGCGTTTTAGAATGTCCCGATGACCTCAAATTAGATGTATTGCCGCGTCACAGGAACCTTTTTTGCAGCACATTTTGCATATCGGCTCATCTATATTCGCTGGCTCGTCCTTTTCATTGGGTTGAAAGCCAAAATGTTCCCAAACTGGCGACGTGACATTAGGTTTTGGGACGAGATCGAGCGTCTCCCATCGTTTCAGCCAGCCTATTCAAAACAAACAAAGCACCATAAAGCTACAAAGGCTCGCAAGAAAATTACAGTCGTAACCATATTGTATCATTAATTTATTTAACATTGAATGCAATAAGGCCACAGCCTCATAAAAAAAAAAAAAAAAAACTGAACACTGCGGTTGCCGCGGTTTCTGCGGTTGCTATCTTTCCTCTGCGGTTTGCTTGTCAATAGCGCGGTATTACAATATTGCGGTTATCGCGACAGCCCTACCGGGCGCCGCAGCATAAATGGCTGCCCACTGCTCCGGGTGTGTGTTCGAAGTGTGTGTGTGTTCACTGCTGTGTGTGTGCACTCTGGATGGGTTAAAATCAGAGCACGAATTCTGAGTATGGGTTACCATACTTGGCTGTATGTCATGTCACTTTCTTTCTTTTTTTTCTTTTCACTTTCTAGTCATTTGGCAGATCTTTTAATCCAAGTGTGCCTTTCTTAAGGGCATTTTTTTATAAAAGCAACTGAACAAGTGACTAATCTGACATATTTTAAAATGAAAATAAAGATTTTCAAGATCAAAAGAGTTTTGGCCACTACTCCAAATCACCCCACAAACCGCGATCATAAACCATGAGAATGCAATTTCCTTCTTAAAATGTTCAATTCTCCACCCAGCTTCACATGAACTGACGAGGATGTCCAACACTCAACAGTTCTGAGGACTTTAATTCTTAGAGACTTTCCCCCGTTACTCTGTGTGCCACTCCACCCCTTCCCCCACCCCCCCGACAGCTTCTTCTCTCCGTGCATGCTTCCATTCAGCCAGCACAAGCTGTTGTGATGTGGGACTAGCAGCATATGTTTCTTCTAGAATGTCAGTTCACGAGGGGGGAAGGGAGCAGGCTGTTGGGAAAAAAGGGGGGAAAACGGTCTGGGAGAGTGGAGGGAGCTTTTACTGAATTCCGTTTTTGTGTGCTGAATGCTGACACTGCAGAACAGACTCACAGACTGATGAGAGAGGAAAAAAGCCTCCCCTTTTTGACCACTAAATGGTTTGCTCCCCCCCCCCAACCTAACTGAATAATGAACTTCACTGGTAATCACTTCCAGCGCTGCTGCAAACATAATGTGGTTGTTCAGTGCAGTACCTCATCCTGGAACCGCTTTCTCCCCCAACTTTCAGATATACAAACTGTTTAAAGATGGCCAGTTTCAAGGGAACGCTCAGGAGCTCAGCGTAGATAAACATGTTTACCTCGGCTATTCTGGACGGGCTGACTCCCATATGCTAACAGAAAGCCTTCTTGAAAAATGGCTCCCATGGATCCCTCGGTCACGCGTGGCCTAGGGGGATCTAAGGCCAATGTTTCAACATGTCAGTTTCACCTGATGGAGTTTGATTTCCCTTTAGAAAAATACCAGTGACAAGAGGGTGTGATTTCGAAGTGACATGAGCAATCCTATCTCAACAGGTAGATTTCATGTGTGTTTTCCTCCCCCAACGTGCACCATGTTATTTTTTATGCCCCTATTTGGTCCTTCTTGTTTCCTGTTCCCTGATTTGCTCCTGTGTATTTAAAGTGTGCTCTGCCCCTCATTTCCTGTTCGGTATTGTATTTGTCAATGTGCTTCGTATGTGTCTGCCTGCCCTGTGTTTCCCTGAATTGGAAGATTAAAGACTGTGTTTTTGAGTTAACTCATGTATCTCCTCGTCTCCTTGTTCCTCCACAATCAGCTCTGACCACAGTCGAGAGATGGCTCTATCCCCAGACCAGCATCAAGATAGGGCTGCAGTTCCCACTTTCAGCCCATTATATTATATGCCCTTATTTGGTCCTTCATTTTTCCTGTTACCTGATTAGTTCTACAACCCAAATTCCGGAAAAGTTGGGACGTTTTTTAAATGTTAATAAAATGAAAACTAAAAGACTTTCAAATCACATGAGCCAATATTTTATTCACAATAGAACATAGATAACATAGCAAATGTTTAAACTGAGAAAGTTTACAATTTTATGTACAAAATGAGCTCATTTCAATTTTGATTTCTGCTACAGGTCTCAAAATACTTGGGACGGGGCATGTTTACCATGGTGTAGCATCTCCTTTTCTTTTCAAAACAGTTTGTAGACGTCTGGGCTAGAGCTGAAACAACGAATCGATTTAATCGGTAAAAATCGATTATTAAAATAGTTGTCAACTAATTTAGTCATCGATTCGTTGCTAAATAACTTTTATTTGCCGTAAGCGGCTCATTTCGTGCATATTTCAAATCTGCGGTGACCAAAGTGTGGCAGTAATGAGCCACCGGAGGTTTTACTCAGCCAGTACAGCAGGAGAAGTAGCGAATAGCCAATAGCTGGCCTCGTTTTATGTGACGTGCTTCCCGAACAGCGTCTCTGCAGCATTTAGCGGGATGTGGGAGACTGGGAGTACTTTACTTTGAGCCTTCAAAAAAGAAGAGTAACCTGTAAACTCTGCACTACTGAACTGTTTAAGGGGACGATCACATATCGCGTCTTTTGCGCGCTCAAGTTTGTTATTTCCAACACCGCACCGCATCGAGTTAAAAACATCTCAACTTTTCAAAATGCTGCAAGCGCATCGCGGGTCATGTGACAAGAACTAACCAATCAGCTTCATCCTTTCCCGTAACAACGTTAAAAGCTCAGTCAAGATGAAAGGAACAGCTGATCATAGTTGTATATGGATTTCCATTTTGAAATAAATTTAGTAGCAGAGCTACTGCAAGCGATTTTTTGAGCTGCAAATCCATTTATCCTTTGCTGAAATTTCCGCGTCTTCAAGGAGAGAGCACGTCATGGTTGCTTAGCAAAGGCAGACGCCTCAGGGGCGCTTCTGCACGAGCGCTTTGGAAAGGAGGAGAAAGCGGCGCGCCTAGCGTTTTCCACGCGTTTTTAGGCACGATATGTGAACGGCCCAGACTTTTATTTGTGCAGATTCTCCAGTACAATGTTGTTTGCAAATGTTTAGTCGTAAAAGCTGATAACATTGCTTTTTAACAGTTAACATTTAAAGCTTTACAAACATGTTCTGTGATCAGTTTGTCGTTTAACAGTTCAAAATTCAGTCGTGCAGCCTAATTATGACTGAATGAGAGAGGTAAATGTTTAAAGATATTTGAAATGCACTTTTTTTTCTAAGTATTCACTGCTCTTTTTCACACAGCAGGTTTTTTGTGTGTGACTGTCCAATTTTTTTTTTCTGGACAACCTTCTGATGGATTTTACTTTAAATTGTGAGTTCCATTCAGGTTTCATGCCACTGGCACTTTATTCGAAGGATTGTTTACAATTTCACAGCAAAAGCTATAAAGCTGTTTCCCAGTAAATAATAAAATACAATGCACTGCAATTTTATTCTGTTTTATCCTTATTCTTCGTGAAAATATGTTCTGAAAGATTCCTTAAGCTTCGTTCGGGATGTTAAACTACTTTAGGAGCTCTAAGGACTGCCATGGTGAAAACATTATTTTAAATCTTGTGAAATTTGCTAGAGTATGGGTCAGTGTTCTGATTGCAGAAGAGTTCGACAAAGGATTACTAACACAATAAAACAACTCCAGGTATATTTTTGATTAGGATATGACAGTGCAAAATGGT
The DNA here is from genome assembly GCF_963082965.1 of Carassius carassius. NCBI lineage: Eukaryota > Metazoa > Chordata > Actinopteri > Cypriniformes > Cyprinidae > Carassius > Carassius carassius. Next base: position 43,768,608 of record NC_081756.1, on the reverse strand, counting down.
TAAAATCTCTTAAAAATCTATGCTGAAGGATAAAGACCATTTATTAATAATTTACTTGGGGGAAAAAATGGAAAAAACTAAAATATAAGTACATAAACCGATTAATCGATTAATCGTAAAAATAATCGACAGATTAATCGATTATCAAAATAATCGTTAGTTGCAGCCCTAGTCTGGGCATTGAGGCTATGAGTTGCTGGAGTTTTGCTGTTGGAATTTGGTCCCATTCTTTCCTTATATAGATTTCCAGCTGCTGAAGAGTTCGTGGTCGTCTTTGACGTATTTTTCGTTTAATGATGCGCCAAATGTTCTCTATAGGTGAAAGCACCCGGACTCTTCTACGACGAAGCCATGCTGTTGTTATAGCTGCAGTATGTGGTTTTGCATTGTCCTGCTGAAATAAACAAGGCCTTCCCTGAAATAGACGTTGTTTGGAGGGAAGCATATGTTTCTCTAAAACCTTTATATACCTTTCAGCATTCACAGAGCCTTCCAAAACATGCAAGCTGCTCATACCGTATGCACTTATGCACCCCCATACCATCAGAGATGCTGGCTTTTGAACTGAACGATGATAACATGCTGGAAGGTCTCCCTCCTCTTTAGCCCGGAGGACACGGCGTCTGTGATTTCCAACAAGAATGTCAAATTTGGACTCGTCTGACCATAAAACACTATTCCACTTTGAAATAGTCCATTTTAAATGAGCCTTGGCCCACAGGACACGACGGCGCTTCTGGACCATGTTCATATATGGCTTCCTTTTTGCATGATAGAGCTTTAGTTGGCATCTGCTGATGGCACGGCGGATTGTGTTTACCGACAGTGGTTTCTGAAAGTATTCCTGGGCCCATTTAGTAATGTCATTGACACAATCATGCCGATGAGTGATGCAGTGTCGTCTGAGAGCCCGAAGACCACGGGCATCCAATAAAGGTCTCCGGCCTTGTCCCTTACGCACAGAGATTTCTCCAGTTTCTCTGAATCTTTTGATGATGTTATGCACTGTAGATGATGAGATTTGCAAAGCCTTTGCAATTTGACGTTGAGGAACATTGTTTTTAAAGTTTTCCACAATTTTTTTACGCAGTCTTTCACAGATTGGAGAGCCTCTGCCCATCTTTACTTCTGAGAGACTCTGTTTCTCTAAGACAAAGCTTTTATAGCTAATCATGTTACAGACCTGATATCAATTAACTTAATTAATCACTAGATGTTCTCCCAGCTGAATCTTTTCAAAACTGCTTGCTTTTTTAGCCATTTGTTGCCCCCGTGCCAACTTTTTTGAGACCTGTAGCAGGCATTAAATTTTAAATGAGCTAATTAAGTGGATAAAAGTGTAAAATTTCTCAGTTTAAACATTTGCTGAGTTATCAATGTTCTATTGTGAATAAAATATTGGCTCATGTGATTTGAAATTCCTTTAGTTTTCATTTTATTAAAATTTAAAAAACGTCCCAACTTTTCCGGAATTCGGGTTGTATTAGTTCCAACTGTTTCATTAATTATGTTCATTTGCTCCTGTGTATTTAAAGTGTGTTCTGCCTTGTTTCCCATCCGGTATTGTATTCATCAATGTGCTAAGGTTGTGTCTACCTGCCCTGTGTTTCCAAAATTGGAAGATGTGTTTTGAACTGTGTTTTTGGGTTAACTTGTGTGTCTCTTTGCATCCTCGCTTCTCCACAGTAGCGGAATCATGACAATTAGCTGGACCAGCCAGAATTATTCCCAATTTGAAATACCAAGGAGATTTATTTGCAAGACTGGAAATATCTGCCTTTTTGGTTTTCCTTAAAAGGTTTTGCAATATTTGTGCTATCCATCCTTTAGTATGCAAGATAAAAAGTATTAGTGCATTGAAATTAGTATGCCAAAGTTTGGTGGATTATATACTTTGTTTTTACTCTGTAAAAAAATAAAAATAAATAAATATATATATATATATATATATATATATATATTTTTTTTTTTTTTAAGTTGTAATAAAACAAATATAATTAGAGTATGCGGTCATGCAAATTAAATAATTAATATTTGCTTTATTATTATTAATAAACAGCCAATATGCTAATAGTTATTAGTAATAGTTAATAGTGAGATTTATTTCTCTAAAGTACTCCTGAGTATGTTTTCTAGCTGACAATTTAATATAGGGGTCCAATTCTTAATATTAACTAGTTGCTTATTAGCATGCCTGTAATATAATGGCTGATTATTAGTGCTTATAAAGTACATATTCTGCATGACCATATTCTACATCCCTAATCCTAACCAATAACTAAACTTAAAAACTACCTTACAAACTATTAATGAGCTGCAAATTAGGAGTTTATTGAGGCAAAAGTCGTAGTTAATGGCAGGGCTCCAAACCGGTTCAAGGAACGAAAATGAAAACCGGAAATGGAAACGAAATCTAATTTTATAGTTCCGAACAGAATCGAAAATTTGAAATGGCCGATAACCGGTTAATAACGTTATTTTATCGTTCCATTTAATATTTGAAATTTGCTGTCAACCAATCACGAATTCCAGTAGACTCCGGCATATGCAAATATGACGCTGAAGTCAGCGAGTGAAATGTCCGCTCAGCTGAGAACTCATCATAGGGGAGCTCTCAATGACAATAAACCGCCTTCAGGGCCGGATTAAGAATAAATTAGGTCTCATGACGCAGCACAAAAAGGGCCGGTATTTCTTCCACCCGAACCGGTTTTGGAACCGTAATAATATCAGAGGAACGCAGAACAGAAACGTTAAAATATTGATTCTGCTCGGAGTGAACAGATTGATTTTTTTTCCATTTTCAAGCCCTGGTTAATAGTTTGTTAATAGTGAGAATTTTAACTAAAATTAAAGTGTGACTGTTTTCTAATACTATTTCAGCCTTTATTTCTGTATTCCTGTTTAATTCAGCGTTACTTGCTGTTTCTTTCTAATAATTTGTGAAATTTACTAGCAATTTCTAAATGAAAATTGTTTCTACACCTTTTTTTTGTGCATGCATGAGTTTCAGCTAATAATGGCAACAAACCATTGTGCAATGGATGAGGCAGCATCAGTGATGGTTCACTTTTGGCATTTTCCAATCTTACTTGACTCCATAGTTCATATTTCTAAAAACTGCAATGGCAGCTTCAGCCTTCCTCATCACTTTTTACACTTATGAACCAGGAAGCTGAGTAAGAATGAAATGTAGAGAATTTGGAAAGATGCTAACATGTAATGTTTACAGTACAAGACTGATTGCAAGATTACATTTTATGATGTGGCAATAATGTATGTCCCAATGCTGTATTGCAAACAATTTATTACTACATACTCACAGGCCAGAATAAAAGTACACACTGTACTTTTACTGAACTGGAACTGGAAACATGAGCACCTTTAACAATGACACAAAGTCACATACTTATTAGCGACCAACATTACAGCAACATGCCAACCTATAGCAAATCGTTATGCATTACATACATTTAATATAACATATGGGGAAAATTAGTTTGTAAAAAAAACAGATATAAAGCATTCAAAATAAAGCATTTTTGATAATATTACAAACCCTACTGAAAAAGTACAGTCATTTGTCTATTTTAAATTATACATCATTTAGGGAATGACCATATTTTCAAAAGATTATTTAAGCCTTGGTAGTAAAATGTGCTAGCAATTAAAGCTTAATTTGCACAAGATGAATGCCAAGCTTAAACTGCATGAGATGGATGCTCAGAATAATACTACACCATGGCAATTTCTAACCACTCATTGCTCTGAGTTCTATCATCAGACCAAATGGATCTACTCTGAATTTACATTTCCACTTACATTAATTGGAGGTTATTCTGCCTTTGATGGTAATGGAAAGTGTAGTAGCTGGTTCTAGATAGGCAGGCGCTCTTTAGTGAAGAGAAACAGTCGCTGGACTGGGTCATACGGTTGGGTTAAATGTTAGAGATCAGGCCATGGGTTGTATCTTTTACATTTAAAAAACAATTATTTACAAGCAGTGTTTGCTGTAGCAGATCAATTTTGAAATGGACATGCATTTTCAAAAACAAGTGTTAAAGAAAAAAATCAATAGCCTAAAAACAGACTAATCACGCTCCATGGCTAAAGTCCCCCGATGATCATTTAGCCTTCGATACATCATCGTAACTGATTCACCTCTGCCACTATTTCATGCAACATCTCTCATGGGAGGCCCAGATCAATGCTGCCTAAAAGATAATGATAATTTCCGCCTAGTTCGAGAGCACTGCATTATTGGATTACTTCAACATGCACAAAAAATGGGAGTTTGATTAAAGCAGGATTTTATCTTTCAGCATTTTCCCCTGCGATTGATAATAAAGCAGTCATTCATCAGATGGGACCAAAAAAATCCATTGCAAGTCTTACAGCGCTGTAAGAGGAAAACAAAATACTTGCTATAAAAGTGAACAACATTTAAGAAGACAACACTATCAGGTCTCCGTCTTATGGTGAGTGCTCTCTGAAAAATTTCACAGCGAACTGTAAGTTCTTACATGTCTTTTCTAAATAGAGACAAACAGCAGTTAAATGTTTGCTGGGACCATTTCTTTGCTCCTAGGAGGGAGCTTATTAAATTTATGTTTGAGAGAAACAGACATTCATTTCCAAAGAATTATGAACAAAGAAAGTAATTCTTACACTTTAATATTATCTAAACGAATGCTGTCACAATACTAAAATCTGAGAAGATTTTAAAACAGACTTAATATTGTTGGAATTTGCATTTAAATTAGTTTCACAGTTTTTTTCTGTACACTTTTTCTATCACTTTTTTATCACAGTTTTTTATCAGCATTAAGGATGTGCCAATATTAAATCTGGTGATAATGATATTGATAATTATTTAAAACTAAAATGAATTTATTGTATGCTACAAATGAGTTTAAATATATGAAAATGAATATTTATTTTGAAATGTATATAAAGCATCATTATACTGTATAATGTATATGTAATGTATTAATAACTCAGCAAGAGCACATTTTGACCATGAAGTTAATTTGATTCGCACATGCAGCCGTAATGACAAAACCTATATATAAATGAGTGACTGGTATAGTTACATTTTTAATATAGACTTAGAACTGTCACTTTGCTTACTTAATGAAACAACTAAACTACCGCAAAGACTACAGAAAGACAAAGTGATTTTTCCTTATGGCGCAGCAGCCCAAAGACACACAAACAGCCAAAAAGCCTTGACAAATGCATTTTGGCAAGAGTGAATAAGGATGTAGCTGGAAGCCTCTCCATTTTGATTCATTAAAATTGCACTATAATGGAGAAACAAGTGCTACTCTGTGCTTAAACAATGTGAGCACCTGCAAGTTGCTCAGAGGGCACGCTCACACATAATACATTAAAGCAAAAAACCTTTTCACTCATTTTCCTTTGAATATCTTAAAAACCAAATTTTGTTTCCCAGACCAAAATTAATTCACAGAACAAAGTATATCACATATTAAAATATTTTAAATAACATTTTCTTTCATCTGAATGTCTACATTTTGTATTCATCTTGCTGAAGCTATATAAAAATCTTTTTAATATTATTATTTTAATGGGAAGCAGAAGATCTTATTGCGAGATCTAACAGCATCAGGCCTGGCCTGGTTGTGTTTAAAAATGAGAACACTGCTTCTTATAATCATCATATTGCCTGACTTTAGGAGACAATTAGGGCTCAAACGATTCCTCGAGTAACTCGATTACAAAAAATGATCGTAGCAAATTCCTCTGCCTCGAAGCCTCTTTTAATTTATTTTAAATCTCACGTCAGGTTCTTTCGCAATGATTTTTTTTTTATGTGACACAACGCGTTTACGTCACCCACAAAGCGGAAGGAGACACAAGCGCTGCGTCTGAAGTCGCATACTGCAAGGAGTCAGCAGTGTTTTGATTTGAGGGCGCGCAAACGTAAAGAGAACGTCGTGGCGTGTGTCCATTGTAAGATAGAGCTGGCATACCACAACTAGGGCCCTGTTTTTATGCGATGCAGAAAACGCGGAGGGAATCGCAGAATCCAGTCATAAAAACAGAATTTACAGTTTAACGCGGTATGGCACGGAATTTGCCCAATTTTGAATGAATTAATCAAAAATAGGTCATTGCACTTACATCAAATCACAATATGGACTAATATCTGTAAATATTAAGCTGGAACAGTCTGTTTAAATATGAATCCTGCATGTTCTGCGTGTCTGTGTTAATGAATGGAGCAGAAGCGCATCTTCCTTTATTAACACACATTGAAGCTTGCGGTGATTTCAGCGTCTGCTGTCTCACTAAATAAGGACGTGAACACATGAACAACATCTCCAGAACTGCTCTAACAGTCACTTCATGAGCATTTGACCGTTTGATTTAAGTAAAACTAGTGTCACATCACATACACAGAACTGTAAAGGTACGTCAACCCGTCAAAATAAAAGTCCGGTTAAAGACTATTGTTCAGCAGAATGTACATATCCTACAACTAAAAAAAAAAAAAATCAAACATTATTTTTTTTAAGGTTTAATCTCACAACATGTCTTCCATGTTTTATTTTTAATAGTAAATCCCCTTTGTTTACCAAAAAGTTAAAGTTACTTTTCAATAATTAAAAGATAAATTAAATGGATGTTTTATGTGTTTAATGTTTAATGTGCATCTTAGAAAATGCTTTATTTAAAACCCAACTGAATGGCACGTAAATGCACTTAATTCATCTGTCAACTTTATTGTCATTGTTCACAGTACAGACAGAGAAACAATGGGTAATAATTAAATGTTTATTTTTGATGTATGCATTGCATTCTATGCTTTTAAAAAATAAAAATATTATTTTTCTAAAAAAGGAAACTTAGTTGTTCATTTTAAGAGACCCAGGAGTCTTATTTTCTCTTGCATAATTAATATTACACTTTATTTAAGCAAAAACACATTTTATCCGATTACTCGAATAATCGATGGAATTTTTGGTAGAATACTCGATTACTAAAATATTCGATAGCTACAGCCCTAGAGACAATACAATGTTCAAAACCTGTGTAGTATGAATAATCATGATTGTGATCATACAAGCTCACAGTTTCCTACAGGATTGACTGTTATTTTTAATTCTTCATACATTATACAGCAGCTGCCAAACAAGCTGTAATTCCCTGTACTGGCCTGAGGCACTAAACCAAACACCGTTAACCTTCTGCACACATTAGAGACTCGTTCACTTCTATACCTCTCTATGCATGCATGTGTGTGTGTGTGTGTGTGTGTGTGTGTGTGTGTGGTGTGTGTGTGTGTGTGTATGTGTGCAAGCTTTTGTGTCTATGTGCTCAAATGTGTCAGCACATTTGTGTTGCATTATATGTGTGTGATGCTGATAATACACCAGCAGACCTGAGCCAGGATGTGCCTGAACATGCCTCCCTCACAACTCGATGCCATTATATACTGTAGTCTCCTTCACAACAGGATACTGAAGAGAGGAAACGTATGAGAGGTGACACGGAGGGTTTTGAACATGTATGTGGGGGCGTTTCATCATTGCCAATAAAGTGAACACATGCCTGCATGCTCCAATTATTTTGATTATTTAAAACCAGGCAAAGAGAGTCACGTGTGGGTGAACAAGTTATTAGTGAAGTACTGTATAAATGTGCACAGTAACTACTGTGAGTACATAGATTTGATGCTTTTCTGCTGCGATATAATGAATATATTACATTATTAACATAATTCTTGTGCTTTTTCATATATCGGTTAGGAATCTCAAATAAGGTTTATGAATGCGCTCTTTAAGGGGTTACTCTTTTGTGGTGGGAATTTGCATTTCAATAGCATATTTGTGTTTGCACATCTCTTATTGTAGTGGTGTGCGCTCTGCTCCAAGTCTCGTAAGGCATCATGCTTCAAGCGCTATGGCCATTTGAAACATTTCACAATGTTTAATACACCCATTTGCATGTTCATTAACTTGTCATCATTATATCAAACTATTCTGAAAAATGATAATATACAGGCGAACTGTGTAAAAGTTTAGAATAGAGACATGGATCTGGATCATTTTTTTTAATTTTCTGCGGAAGAATTTTAAATCTGGTAATATGCATTGAATGAGGTTGAGAGGACTACAATATTATTAGAAAAAACATTATATAGTCATCTAAAATATATTTCGAACATGCAAGGGGTAATGGACATGTAGAATTATTGTCAATGGTGAGCTTTTGAATTCTGTGGAAATCTGCAAAGCTTTCTATGTTAATTCTGTGGATGCTGTTTCCAAGCAAACCCAAACATGAGGGAGTTTTTCTTGAGGGATGCTTGCTGGGAATTGCAAGCCACTAATCACAATAAAGCTGCTTTGGATTATATATTCTAAAGTTCTATACAAATATATTAAATGGAATTTAATAAACAGGTCTGTAAAGAGCTGATAGTCTTAAATTCTAGATTTATTTTCTCCAAAAAGGTTTCATTTAATTTCAGCATTAGTAAATGTTATCGCTTTTTTGCTCTTCAAGATAGCTAGAACTAAAACTATTAAAAATATATTTTTTCTTAAACTGATTAAACTGAAAATAAATATTGCATGGAAGAATTACACAAAAAATTTTTATTTTTTTTAATTTAAATAAAAATAAATTAAAGCCAAATAGATATTTGAAAAAAAAAGTAAAGAAAGAAAATGATAAAAGCACATAAAATCTGAAAACATAAAGAGATTAGATTTTAGATTAGAAATTAGATTATTATTTTTTTTTAATTGCTGACATATAGTAAGACCTACTAAATTAATTAATTGAAATCTGAAATGAATTGAAATCTGACTTTTGATTGCTGATTAAAAAGTGAAAACGTGCAGTTGCTACAATCATTAAATTTCACTGATAAATTCAGAACAAAACCAAGTCAAATAGTCATTTTGGCAGCCCGCAAATTAGTCAACTTTTAAACTATGTAGTTTTTGAGCATCTTGCTTTGAACTTGAACTAGGCGAAAGCAACAGCACCGAACGGGTGCGAGATAAGTGGCTCTCCACTAACTTTAGTGAGGATGGCTTCCATCTCTGCATCTGGTCACAAGTCTGTTAAAGTCAAAGTCTAGTGTGCCAAAGCCTGTTAGAACACTAATTATCACAGCTTCTAAGAGGCAGGAATGTCACCTGTAGAAACAGTTGCACAGCCTTAACAAATAATTGCATGTTCCTATCTGCCCGTCTCCAGCACCATGGAAATGGTCTTATTAGCGAGATAAAGGAGGAAGCAGGCAACAAGTGAATGCCATGGTGAGAGCGGCCCGTGGCTGTGACATGGCATGATGGGAGATGACACTTATCGACAGATTACATAAACCACTCAGGTTCTAGCTAAGCAGGAATTTTGCTCCCTAAATGAAGAGAACCAATTTCAGCCATCATACAGGGCTGAGGTAATGAAATAGAAGACGAGAGGTCTGAAATGTAATTTTCCGTGCGGACTCCTTTTGTGCTGTTATCTCTGAAGGTGCAATAATGGTTCGTGAACGACTTTCACTGACCCCATAATGACCCACGGTGGTTATGGCCTCTGAATGAAGAACTATAATTACCATATAATTACTAAATACCTCATATTGTCAATTATTTGCTGTGGGGAATTATTTCAGTAATGTCTGAAGTATTTCAAAGTGAGCTTGTTTGGAACAAGCTGCATCAAATTATGCATATTCATAGCAGCGAGACATAACTGAGATTCCGTGTGCCTCATCCGTCCGCTAACAAATTCATTATCGCAGGAATGTTTGAAATGACTTTAGTACAACGCATGAACCTTGAGAGGCAATTTTACTAATTTTTAAGTTGAAATTGAAAAGGACCATTCAGATTTCATTAACATTGTTTGCATAATAACATATTTTTATAGAAACCAAAGTCTGCAATGACTGAAATTAAATAAAAAATGCTTCATCAAAATGCCTTGTCAGCCAATTATCAGTTTTCTTGTTGCATATAACTTTCTTTTAATATTGAAACTTTTCTTATTTGTTTTTAAAATATTTTTTTGAAATGAAACAAGTATCTAAACATCATTAGGAAGGCTTTTCGAGTTTTGCCCAAGTCTATGAACTCTCCAAGAATCTCTGTTTGCACGGAAAGAGAAAATCAATTGATCTGTTTTGTACTGGATCTTTCTACTGGTTCCATGAATAAATCTAAAGTCCCAGAGCACTGATGAATCAATGATTGAGTCTCTCACGACCAATCTCCTAAAGCAGACAGCAAAGGTCCAGTGGAGTGGATGGCCACTGGCGCTCTCCTGCTGGCAAGACCCAAGCGTTTATTTCATGCCTCTTTAAACCGATGGGGTTAGATGCGGTGAAACCTTCTGATAGTATCCAACTCAAACCTGAGGCCCGAAGCTTACCGCCCGGTGCTGCAACTACAGGCCGCTCTGGGATCAATTTCTGCTGGCCGGAGTGCTGGATTGATTTACAGGGGCTGTCAAAACAACTTTCTCTACCTGCCTCCAATGCGCCACAATCATGTGAAATGTTTGGCCCATCACATCGATGGCACATGGTTTTGAATAGACATCAATATAATTATCAAGGATAAATAATGTAAATTAGATTGCATGGAAATGACCGAATTCTGCTCTTTTTTGTTCCAAAATAGAAAACAATCAGGGCTGCATTTCCCAAAAGTTTTGTAACCCTAAGAAGTTCGTAAAAACAATTGTACGACTGATCTTAATATTATGTTGTTTTCCAAAAGCATTGAATTTAAGTAGCACTTAATGCATTTCTTTACATACTGTAGTACAGCCTCAAAAAATAAAGAGTCAACCCTCAATATTGCAAATAAATCACTCAAATATGCGATTACAATTTTCACTCTGTCTGACTTAATGATGTCTCTCATTTGCTATGGCTAATAAATTCTTAGATTTTACTCACCAGGGTGTGAGTTGGAGACTTCAAGTATAAGTTTAGCACAGATATATTTTCACTCTGACTGAGTGCTTCAGAGTTTCAGTCTCCATCAAGCGATCTGTGCTGATTTTTTATTCATCTCAATGGATGCACAGCGTACCTGTATTTGGCATACTGTAAACTCTAGAGTGAAGATGCACGACTCACTGTCGCTGCACTGTTTTTCACACACACGCAAAGAAAGAGAGAGAGAGAGAGAGAGTCTTACACAAAGCGGAATTGACCAGCTACATTTAAACAATATTCTTTGTTGTATTTTCCTGTCAAAATATAAGTTCCTTTGATATTCTTCAGCTTTCAAGAACTAATGCGCAAATGCCAATCTCATTGGCTTGTGCACACATATAATCTTCCATGTATTGATTTCAGCAAATCAGTTCCAGCAAATGCTGACAGCGTGATTAATATTCATGAACCCAGCCACTCATTAATACTTAGTGAGATTTAAATTGTTATTAGTAGTAGAATTCAAAGTATTATTATTCTCTTATCGGTATTGTTATTTTTACTTTTCTTATTCTTTTTTAAGAGAAACACTGAAAGACCAACAATATCTTAAGCATCACCACCAGTCACATATATATATATATATATATATATATGTGTGTGTGTGTGTGTGTGTGTGTGTGTGTGTGTGTGTGTGTGTGTGTGTGTGTGTGTGTGTATTTTTTATTTATTTATTTGCAAGTAAACTAAAAAAATTACAAGCCAATGGTGATTCTATTGCCAAGGTGTTTGTAGAGGGTTGAAGAGTTCAGTATTGTTGGCCTTATTCATGCTTCTTTAGAATGCATTAGTTGTGTATCACAATATGAATCAAATTCCACCATCCCAACTTGTGTAAATGTTAAGCAAGTGTGGAAATAGTGCATTAAACCAAGTAATAAAAACTGTGAGTAAATCCTGCTCGTGATAAGAGATTTCCCAGCTAGAGCCGAGGACACGGGCCGAGCGACATGCGGTGAGGCATGAAGAATGAAATGGCAGTGATGAGCAGAGAGGCCATCTGCATTTCACAAGTCCCAGCATGTCAAAGACAGCATCTGTTAGGAGTGCACCTCCATCTGTCATAAATCACTTCTTCCCACCATAGCACTAATGGCGGAAAGGTCACATGGAATTTTCTGATACACTGTTTGTTTGTCATCCATCAGCAAAGGGATGCACTAGTGTTTATTGGTGCTTCATGAGCAGCGGAGACCAGATGAGACCCATCCACAGAGCTCTCCACTAACATGCTAGTAAAACCGTCCGGCTGGTCAGGTTGAGCAAAGCTAATTAAAAATAATGTTTTGAAAGCGTATCGCTTCAAAAAAGTTAACTGAAAAACAAACCTGACCGTATTACAAAATGTTAACGTTTCTTAGAACCTCTAACAGTTTCCTTAAAGGGATAGTTCACCTAAAAAGGAAAATTCTGTCATCATTTACTAACCCTCATGTTGCAAACATATATGAATTTCTTTCGTTTGTAGTACACAAAAGATATTTTGAAGAATGTTTAAAACATGTTGACTTCCGTAGTATTTTTCCTTGCTGTGGAAGTCAATGGCTCCCAGCAACGTTTTGGTTAAGAAAATACTTTTAAATTTCTTCGTTTTATGTTCCACACTAGAAACAAACTCATACAGGTTTGGAACAACTTGAGGGTGAGTAAATGATGACAGTTTTCATTTTTGGGTGATTTCTTTAAGACGCCATTAAAATAAATTTCCCTTTGTTGTATTTAGGTTGATTCAGTAATGTTTAGCAATATTTTTTCAGGCTAATATTTTTCTGAATAATTTCTACAATGTAAATGTTTTAAAAAGTATATTATGACATTCCAAGTGTAATACTACATATAAATCACAGTCCTTTAGCTTATACTGTTATAATATAAATACTGAGGATCTTTAGTATATTCAGCATAAACCAACACTGCAAAATTAAAAAAATAAAGTGTTCATTCAAGTCAAAAATTTTATTTTTAAATCAGCCTTTCAAATTAGGTTAGACCATTAAGTTAGACCTTTTTCTAGTGTATTTATAGCTTTACTTGACTGTTTTTAGATTAAAGTTTAAAGTATAAACCTTATAATCTCAAGTGTGTTATTTGTTTGCTAGTGGTGAGCCACTAACTGTATTGCAAAAAACTTATTCAGTCTGCCATTGTTCGCAAAACAGGGAGTACCACCCCACACTCACGCCAATGGCTAAGCCAGAAGTAGACATGTTGAGCAGCTCAAACAAACTGTTTAAAAAGCACCACAAGGTCAGTTTTTACACAAATGCTTTATTTAAAGGTGTCTCTATGTTAAAGGGATCATTTACCCAACAAAAGAGAACACTATTGTCATTTACTCACCCTTGTGTAGTTCCAAACTTGTATGCCTTTTTTTTTTAGAAAACAAACTGAACAGTGAAATTAATCAAATGAAATTAGTTAATTGCACTCAAATAATAATGAAAGTTCATTGGACTTAATTTAAATAAGTCCTGTAAACTCAAATTTTGTTGTAGTAAGGTCAACTTAAAATGATTGCGTTTTCTAGTTCCCAGCATGCTTTGCATCAGAAAACAAGGAAAGTAAATGTAGAAATTAAGTGTTATTTTGTGTGTTTTTACACAATATTAACATAGAGGGACATAAGTTAGTACTTAAATGTTGTGTTTTATTAGAATTTACAAAGGTTTCTGTTATGTTGGTTTTGTAGTGTTACCGTTGTGGTGAAGAGTAGAGCCTGTGGTTAGGCTGAGGATGGACAGCAAAAGACTAAATTTGAGTGTATTTCCCACGTTATATGAGTTGAAAAATAGAGAAAATTTTGAGTGAATTACTCCCTAATTATAAGTTGAGAAATATCAATATTTATAAGATAACTGAGTTAATTTAAGGCAACTGGAAATGTAATTTTTTATTTTATGTAAACTTAACATCACTTAAATGTTTTTTGTGTAATCTGTTACAAAATATTTTTTGAGTTCTGTGAACTTATTAGGGTTACAGTGAAGAAATTTGAAGAATGTTGGGAACCAAACAACATTGAAGGCCATTGGCTTGAGATATTGAGCCATTTCTCAAAATATCTTGTTTTATGTTCCAAGGAAGAAAACCGTTTTGGATGGAATATCCCTTTAATATAAAAAAGATGCACTTCACCTTTAAATCAACGGATGAATACTATAGTAATTGTTTCCAGCAACTGTAACGTTTATATAAAAACCCTGTAATTTAGTATTTGCATAAGGTATTGGAGAGGTTAAGTGATGTTTACAAAGCTTAATGCCGCACTGTAGCAAGATTTCAAACTCACTGAACATGCCCACTTTGCACACTAATGTCCAGAGGTAGCTTAAAGTCTGTATCTTTTCCCTGTAAATCCAGGCCAGCTCCAGGGCAGAGGGAATCTGCCTGGGCTCCGCCGCTCATGATAACAATACAGCAGGAATTAATGAAAGGCCTGCAAGGGATTTATTACGATGGAGGAGACCAGAATACGGTGCCAGAGATCCTGGACGCTAGACATTTGAATACAGGCCACAAATTATAAACAGTTTCAGTAAATGAAGTGACTGAGTGTCTTTGTTCCACAGACGTACATCTTCCTATTGCTAGCAAGGAACAGGGCGCTCTAACCACTAGCGTGGCCAGCTCTGGGAAAGGAAGTTATTGAAGCCTGGATTTCCTGCTTTCAGCTGTGGCCAAGAACTTGGAGGTTTATGGCGGTTTCAGGAACTGACTAATCTAATGATTCATGGATCAGAGATTGCTTTTTACATGTGTCTGGTCATGGAAAAACTTGCTTGAATAAGAACATATAACATTTTGGTATGCCAAGATGGCTGAATGGCACAATATCATTAGATGTAAACCATACGTTCTTCAGAATAATTGTTGTTTGCCATTTCTATCAACATTAATTTCTTCTACTGAACTGACTAAGCCCTCCATCTGGTTTGAATTACAAGGCTATAACTTTGAAGTGTTGGAACTTGTCTTGCTCGTCGTTTCAATTTGAACAACAAGCAAAAAAATGCTCTTGAATTCACAGAAAATCTCTTCTACTAGGAATGTTTACTAGTAGAATACTCCAAAATCATGCAACAATTAAACTTCAAACTAAACTGGTCTCAGTGTTTTAAATGTACAAATCACTCCAAAGCATATTCGTGCATCATAATCCCTACCACAGCTGATAGGCCAAGTCTGAATTTATATAAAAATACAAAAAAAAATTATATTACCAGCGGGGGGCAAAACACAAACAGTGCTTGCAGAAATGGTCGTCAGGACAAAGTACGCTCCGTGGTTGGGAGTCATTTTATGGCAGTTGTCCTGAAGCACATTTACTTACATGACGTCAGCGGCTAAAAGCCAGCTTTTCATTTGGTGGCAATTTACCTCAGCTTCTTTAAGGGCTTGTTGTTACAACTAAACAGCAGACCACACTCAGTTATTCCCTTGGAGAATCAATTTACATCGGGTCGTGCTCAGACTCCAGGCTACCAGTTTTGGTTAGTAACACAATATTAAACAACCACAATTTATTTATTTTTTGAAAGTAGCAAATGATCATTCGATTTAACCTCCGTTAGATCAGTAAACATAAAAACAGCGAGTGACACACTATATTAAAATGTGACTTTTTGAAGTAGAAAGATTATGTTTTAAGATCATTAAAAACAACTTTAAAAAAATATTTTTTTGTTGTTGTCGTTGTTTTAAAGTACTAAATGTTTACTTGAATAATTTATTTAAAAATTTGTATATTTTGAGAAACTCAGAAATAAATGTACTATCATTTTTAGAATAATTTATAAAAAATGTATATACCATTTTGTTATACCATTATACCATTCCATTATTTTATTTTATTAAGTGCTATATTAATATTTAACTTTAAATGTATTAAGCGATCATTTTTGTGTGGTATCAAATTATTAAGAAACATAAAATATTTGGTTTACTTACTTAAATTGTAGTGTTTGGTATTGTGGTATTCGGTATTTTCGCTTTTGTGGGTTCTTTAAGTGGGGTGGTGTTTAACTTTCTTTAAAATGCTTCTCGCCGATAACAGATGCGGCTCCCTACAAATACAAAAAAAGTATTTGTGATAAAACTGATGGAAAAGTAAACCAGCTTGGGCCGGGTTTCCCGATAACGACTGATCTTATCGCTTAAGAACGTTTTGTACAAGTAATTTTATGATCGTTCATTATTGTTTCACTTGCGTTTCCAAAAAAATGCATGTAAAGCAATCGCACGTATCTGTGCTTTAAGTGCTATTTAGGAGTCGCTATCCGTTTGTCAAGTGCTGAAATGTCACCTTATAGAATGGCTCTTAATTGTAGTACACAATCGTTTGTTGACGTTAACCTAATGTTGCATTCCAGACAGACAACTTGGATATAATAACTATAATACAATACAATATTATATTATATTACAGTGTATAATATTATACTTTATATAATAATATATAATATACTTTATATTCCGTATAGAGAGAGAGAGAGAGAGAGAGAGAGAGAGATGTTATTTCCAGGTCTAATACATAGCTGGTTTTCGTGCACTTCAGCAAGTCAAATGACATATCAACCCCCCACCCCAGTCTTTGAAGCATTTCCTACATTACTTCTTTTATTAATTTTTTTTCAGTCATTTAATTTAGATGTGTATTTCTGTTTTTTTTCTGCCCTTTTTAATTATTTAATTTATAAATTAAGAAAAAATTTAAGAAAACGAGTCATAAAGTGTACAATAAAGGTCAATCAAATCCTTATATTATAATCACATAATCTGACGATTGTCCTGCAGGTGACTGCATAAATCTGCCTTCTTATTATGCACTTAGGGCTTTACGATTACTTTAGAGCAGCCGTAGATCTACGATGATTTTCAAGTGCTACTTAAGTTACGATGCTTTGGAGAAACAGACTGGAATATTAAGATCAGTCGTACAATCATTTTTACGAACTTCTTAGGCTTACAAAGCTTATGGGAAACTCAACCCTGACTGTTGAAAATACTTCCAGGTATAGTCTGACAAAACCAGGGCCAAAGGCAGTTTATTTTACACAAATGCAACTTAAATCAGTTCATGTGAATGAATAGTGAGAAAGTGAATAGAGTGAATTGAGTGAATTGAGTGAACGGTGAACGATACATGATGGGCGTTGATTAGTTTTAAAATGTCACTGTAGCATCTGTGGGTTTGATACTTGCGGTAGCGAGCTGCTAAAGAGTAAATCATTGGTAAGTTTGATGTTAATAACCAACGTTCAACCATTATGACACATTTTCTTTTTTCTCCATCCAACGTATGTGATTTATTTTCTACAAAACATTGCATTGTGTTACAAACAAAAATGGAGGGTCCATCCAGAGATCATAAAAACATCTACTGAGTTCATCCATCGGGAAAGAGTAATACTTGGGTTTGAACAAAACAGCATCTGATCAGTTCAGCTCTTCATTTAAAACAGCTGTTTCCATTACTTGAAGAATACACTTGTGAGTAGAGACAAGAATATTGCTGCAAAATGCAACATCCTTGTATTCACTAAATCCTTGTATTCACTAAATCCTTGTATTCACTAAATATATTACAGAATGCAGAATTCCATCTTAACGTTCACCTGCTATAATTTAAAATAAAATCATTAAAAGCAGGACCTTCCAAGGACCTCATATTTTCCATGGCTTTGATTTTTCTCCCCCTCCCGGCGATAATCTTAATTCCTGTTCGACCACAGACAGATTCTAATAGGAAATGATGCCTAGTATGAAGAGTAAAACACACAGGACGTGGCTGTTTGTGTTGGTCTGGGTCCCAGCAGAGTTTAGTAGTTCACATTACCCCTGACCACAGAGCACAGCAAAGTGAGTTAGCTGCTTCTAGAAGTGGCAAAGGCACTTTTGTGCGGTTCATTCATATCTGTTGTAGCCTTGTAGTGGTAAACCCTATTTCATAGTGTGTCGCCATTATAAACCTATTTGTTTCACGTTCCCCGCCGAGTGAACATAAATCACATCCAGTCAATAAAAACATCAACATACGCCTAGCGAGGCCGAGTGCATTTGTGAACACCTATTGCTTGTTTTTAATGTGCCAGGTTTTAATTCAAGAAAACCGCTCATTTGGACATTATTCAGAACAACTCTTTAAATGATTCAGTAGAATGATGGTCTTCTTGTCAGTACAAAAATGGATCGACCATAGGCTTTTAATATAATAAGTGACGTGACATTCAGCCAAGTATGGTGACCCATACTCAGAATTCGTGCTCTGCATTTAACCCATCCAAAGGGCACACACACAGAGCAGTGAACACACACACACACACACACTGTGAACACACACCCACAGCAGTGGGCAGCCATTTAGTTGGAGGTTCGATTCCTTGCTCAAGGGCACCTAAGTCGTGTTATTGCCGGCCCGGGATTCGAACCCACAACCCTAGGGTTAGGAGTCAAACTCTCTAACCACTAGGCCACGACATCCCTTTCAGAAACCATAAGTAGATTCTGATAGCAGTGCTACTAAAAATATTGAACTTGCATATACTACATAATCCTATTCCATCTGATTTCCATCAGTACACAAATTTTAAAATGGACTCTTAGCAAACATCCCACATGGGAACATAAAAAATACAGACAGAGGAAATGCTATTGTTTAGTATGCAGGATGTCAGTGAGACTAGAATATTATCTGACTTCGGTTTGACTATTTGATCATTCTTTTCAAAGAAACTTCTTACGAACAATTTGATGGCAGTCAACAGAAAGTTGGTGACTCAAATATGAAGCGATTTAAAATGCCATTGATAAGCTAAAGTGAACAGATAACTTATCTGAAGCATACATGGGCCATATGGTGCCACGGCCGCTGCCGTCTGTCGCTGGCATAACAATAGTAATGGCATAACGGGCACAGCATCAGCTTGGATTCCCAGAGCAGTAAACGTGAGAGCAAACGTTCATATTTGCATTTTTTTTTCTCTTACAGGTGCAGAAAGGGTCTAAACCAGATGTCTGCTTGAGCACAACACTGTTTGCCTTCTACAATTCAACAGCCTCACACACACACTCCTCCCCGGCTCTGCAACAGGAAAAACAATAGGTTCTCTCTGTGCGCTCCCGTTCCCCCACAATCCTCCATACCCAGAGGTAACCCAATCCACTATGCCTGGGCAATGCACCTATTCTCTTCTCATTTCACAACTGAAAGACTGCTTTCTTCCTGATCCACGCCGGAGAGCACCACTGAAACAGAAAGTACTGAAATTACTGTTTTTTCTCTCCTCGTTCAAATTCATTATTTATGGTCAGTGACATGTGATTTTCCTTAACAGAGATTGTCGCCCTATTTTTGAAAAGGGCAACCCACTACTTTTAGAAGCTAAACAAACAGCTTCAATTGAAAAGGAAACGGTAAGAAAATCAGCTTCAAAACTCCTTTAAGTTTTCTCGGTTGTGTTTTGAGCAATAAGTAACTATTTAAAACTCCCCTGTATGTAACACATACTCAATTCACATTTTAGATCTACACTAAATGTGAAAGATGCAGAACTCTTTGTGATATGAAAATCGCTCTTCATAGACATAATAATATATTAACAACACACACTAACAACACATAACTTACAATAATAACTACATTCAGGCAAGCCAGTTAACACACAAGTTAGCAATAAACTAACAAAAAAAACATTAAGTAAAGGTTAAGTTTGAAACTATTTAGTCATAGCATCAAAATATATTTGTACTCTGAATGTAAGGTTTCTTTTTATATATGTAGCTAATGAGCACTTTGATAAGGTTCCTCTATTTTCAAACCATCTGATCAAGAGTGTTTGACATTAAGTGATGGATTCAACGTGAGACAATGTTTCATCCGCTCACTTGAAAATGTCAAGCAAGCGTGTGTTCAACAGGTCTACGTGTGCACTGTATAACACTGAGCACAAAGCACTTATTGCTATGCCAATTTTACACAACGAGCAGATTTGCTTCTCATCGCTGTGATACTGTATTCAGAGGTTACATCTGCTAGAAGTTAATCTGTTTACTGTAGTACATGATAATGGGCCAGTTAGAGGACACAAACAACAAATTGTGTCGCTCAGACCCTTCTTTAAAAAAAGGGCAAATGTGAAATATAAGACAATAATTAACTACAAGGAAAGAGGCATTTTCACAAAAAGACACAACAGAGGAACTTGCTTCCTGTTAAGTATTAAAGTCCAAAACAGGCTTAGGGGCTGCAGTTTTAAAGCTTTTGCATTAGAAAGACAATAAATACATAGTATGCTCTTTATTGTATACTGTAAAATGTGAAAAAGTGCAGTGGACACCTTTACCTATTTCTACCTACGCTGTAATCAGTTTGTTTCCATCCATTCGCAATCATGTCTGTCATTTCTACTCAATTTTGTAAGTATGTCATGAACTCCATTTTCTTTCAAAATGACATCTGAATTGGTCCAAAAAAGTCAAATGACCTGCAGGTTGTGACTTGGGCATCACTGATTTACTTAGCACATTTTTAGTGCTATAAACAATGCTCATCTGTTTTCTAGTTTCCACTAAAATACATTTAAAGCTGTAATAAATCATTAGGGCTTTAATTTCAAGAAGGTTTCACAAGCTTTTTCTGGTGATTAATACTAAGTTACAGTTTTATTACAATAGTAATAACAGCACGGCTGTATAATGGATGAATCATAATTAGCTTGATTATATAGAATGTATCACCTAAAAGTGAAACTCACAGCTCGATTTATTTTTGGGGTTTGAGCAGATGGATGTGTGAATGAAGAACAGACGCATGTGTGATTTCACTATGAATGAATTCACAAAAGAAGAGTGAAATGGTTAAATACGTCAAACATTGTAGAATAACGACCTGTACGCCATTAGGCAAAAGCCTGGATAGTTAGTTGAGTTGGTAAAGCCTAGTTCTGATGACGTGCTAAGCTAAGCTACGCTGTCCCGCTGTTATACTCTCGTTAAGTTCATAGTTTCGTTCCGTGTGATAATAATAAGTGGCTTTAAAACACAAAAACTGTGTTTTAACTGGCATTGTCGTTTATAAAGTCCAAATACAACGCGCCAAAGCACGACGTTACTCCAGAGGAAAACAGGGCGGGCAAATCCCAACAAAGGAAATGACAGAGGAATAGCAGCCAGATTCTCCCATGCAATCTTTCTGGAACAAGCTGATACATTAAAACAATGTCAGCAACTGCTGCGACTGTAGCTAGCAGCTTTGGACAAACAAATGGGCTACTTTTACAATTGCACAAGCGTGAAGTAGGCTAAAGTTTCTCCAGAGTAACTGGAAAGTTCAGTGCGAGTACACAGGTTGTTGTTTTGAAAAAATAAAAGACACAAATATTAAAGCTTAGGGATGTGGTGTGTTGTCCACGTCATTCTGCGTATGTTAAATAACGAGACGATCACTGTGATATAACTAAATAAAGACGCCAAGAGTTGACGTAAGTCAGATAAATAAAGAGAAGAAAAGTCAAATGCGTACTTACGGGTGAGATGTGAACCGAAGCTGGTGAATAAACGCCAAAGATACGCGAGCAACAAGTCTCTCTCCGCGCTATATTTGTGCTCCGCTCCGAAATGTGCGGCGTAGCCAACTATGGAGGAGAAAACAGCAACATTTGGATCCGTCATCTTGTCCAAAATTCTTTTCATGCAATAATCAATATCCAAAAAAAAAATGAAAATGTTCCCCCAAAACGACGCGTATTGTTTCTGGGTGTAAATGTACAGGACTTACTGCAGAGCACGAGCGCGCGAGGTCAGCTTCTTTAGCAAAAATGTGAAAAATGTCAAAGATTTTCGTGCTATGTCAGACTGAGTCACTGGACAAAGTGAAAGCACCCTGTTGCTGCTGCAGCGTCGAACTAAATCCCATTGAAAAGATACTTTGAGCCCGACCACTCTTGATACATGCCTATCAATAGTCATAATCGTGCAAAATAGTTTTATATTTGCTCGTCTGCTTTAACTTAATCCTTAAAATCGTTTGCTCTTAAGCTGTTAATTACCTTAAAACTTACCTTAACGTCCGCTTTATTTATATCAACATTTAAGTTCGGCCCCTTTGTTTTGTTCTACTGTGGGTTTGTATAGTTGTTTGCGAACTGTGTAAAGTTATTCTTGTGTTTTGGGGCCGGCCGGGAATGTGAACGGGAATCTCCGCCGCACCGAGAGAGATGCGAAGAATGCTCGGAATGAGAGCAGGAATGAAATGAACGCGAGCCGCGTCGAGTTTGCAGCAGGGCGGAGCCAGAGGGTGGCGTCATCCCGCAGCTTCTCCCACATCCATGGGGATGACCTCACAGGACACGTCCAAGCCGTCCTCCAATGGGAGACAGCGCTGGCTTGTTTATACTTTCGTACCCACTTGTTTGCAATCTATTGATTCGGATGAATGCAATAGTAGCGCTTTTGAGGTTTTAATGGCTCACTGTCTTTACTGTAGGCATGCCTTTATTTAGATTAGGTAAGTGTAATGAAATATTTAATCATATTAAAATAATTAAAAACATTATTATACATGTATAATCATTGTAATATATACAATGTATATATATATATATATAATATTTATATATATATATAATATTTATCATAGTAGGCCTATGTGGCCCATTCGCCAATTGGAGAGGCAGATTTTTGTAAACATAAATAAATAAATGCATCACATTTAAATTTGTTTAATGTTCTATACTCAGTCAAATGAAAGTTTTTAGGACCTTTTCAGTTTTAATTAATTTTAGTCAAATATAGGTGCTTGTGCTTATAAGCGCTGGTGCCATCTGCTTGCAGCACGTCTCTAAGACAAATTACAGACTATATTTTTCAAAATATTACCCTATATAGTAAGATTAACATACCTTTATTTATAGATTTTTATAATATTTCTTTAATGTTTTCTATTTTAATATATTATTTAAAGTAAGAAAAAAATGTTTGATATATTCCAGTATATTCAAATATAAATACAATCATATAAAAATATATGATTTTATCATTTATTTCTGTGAAAGTAAAGCTGAATTTTCAGTAGTCATTACTCCAGTCTTCATTGTTACATGATGCTCAGTTGTGCTTTATTAATATTGATGCTGAATTAATAATGATGTTTCTTATTATTATCATCAATGTTAAAATGAAGAAAAGCATTAAGAATATATATAAATCTTTTGTATCATCATAAATGTATTTACCCTTACTTTTGATTGATTCAAAGTGTCCTTTCTGAATTAAATTAATTGATTTCTTCTTATTCTTCTTCTTCTTCTTTTAAATAATACATACCTTAAACTTTTAAATAGTAGTGTAATCCAGCATCCACTAAAATATTTAGCACCACTATTGTTGTCAACATTGATAATAATAAATTTGCCTTGTTCACCAAATCAGAATATTATCGAAATAATTTCAGAAGGATCAAGTGACACTGAAGACTGAAGTTAAAAATGGATTCATGAATTACTTTAAAAAAAAGAGAGAAAACTGCTAAAGCCCCTAAAGTTTAATTACTAGTGAATAATGACTTTTGCTTAAGTGCAGTGCTTCCCTTTCCTGCTGTAATATCAGCATCCCTTATGCTTTCCAAGTCTTTGTTATCTTATCTGCCGCTTCTCATCCTCGCGAATGGTGTCTGTTCCTTCAATACCGTACTATTAAGCATCAAAAGGGAAAGCTTATCTATGCAAATCCAGCTCGCCCTGGAGGAGCCAGCCTTTCGCTTCAGCTAGGCGCAGAGCTCCAGCACCTGAGTGCAGTCACAGCAGTGATTCATTCACCGTCATGGGTCATCTGCCAGAAGGTTTTCACAAGCTCCTTGTTAAACATTAGCTCCGTGTATCCAGGAAGTCTCAGCGAAGGATCCCGGCATAATAGAGGACCGTAAATGGCTTCATAGCCTTACATCAGAGCCTGTTTTCATTGCCTTATCTAAGAGCTGAGCTGCCCTAACAGATTGGATTGGTGGAAAGCAGCCATATGAAAATCCCTCCATGTCTGTGAACCCAGGTGGAAATGTCGTTCAGGAAAAACAATGCCAAAGCAAATGGTTACCGTAAAACACAGAAGGCATACTGTATATCTTCGAGCTGCCGTGCTCAGCTAGCAACATTAAAGGCCATGTTTGGCTCTTTGAGGAACAAGTACATCAGTCAATAATGCATTTACAGATTTTTTGGCAGCACAAAATCCAAGTAAATCAATGCCGCTGTTGGCTAAAGTAGCTTTAAATCGTCTCGGTGTAGTGCAGAACGTGGATCTGTTCATGTCGCAGGCAATTTAAGAATCGCACACAACCTGTAAACGTATGAATGAGCTTACATATTTCATGATGGCATGGTTGAGGTGCACACAGATAAAATGATAAAGTGCATCATTTGAGAAACCAATAAGCATTCCAGCTTCATGCAGCATTGTGCACTCTGATTCAATCAATTTCATACAAGGTACAATTGAGCAATATTCTCGCAATCCCTACCAATGCCCCAAGGCTGATCATTCAACCACAGTTTGATGTATTACGAACAATATGAGAACTTACACAATTTGGTGGAGCCTTGGCCTAGTTAAGAAACTACGTTACGCATATGATGACTCACTGTAACACAGAGTTTGTAAATGCACACCTGATATTTGTTATAAAAAGATACGTTTATACAGTAGCTCAACCATATATTATTATTAGATAAACAATTATCAAATATGTTGGTACCAGCAGAGACCCTCAGGCAAAAAAGAGGGAGCTGTGGACAAATCAAAAGCTGTATGTTGCTTACTCTAAAACACACTCTCAGGTGTCAACCTCAATATTGTGCCTCACACACACACACACACACACACACACACTCACTCACACACAGGCTTCTGCATATGCTCAAACAGCCAGTGCACACAAGCAGAGCTCACCTGAATTAACACTGGGTGTGGCTAGAGAACAAAGCGCCTGATGCACAGCGGAAACCCGAGAGTGCCTGTGTCAGAGAGGAAAAAAAATAGAATTGATTTATTCATTTTTAGCTTTTCATCAACTCATAAACCCAAGTTTGGAAAATCCTGGTCTGATAAACAGATGTGACACACGACGTGTGTTTAATCTTTCAAATATTTGATTGTGCATTGTGTATATGGACAGAGGAATAAAGACTGTAGCTCAGCTGTAACTTTATGATATTTGGGTCCCCAGATATACTTCTTGGTCCCTTCTTTAATGTGAATTCAATGTGATCTTTCCACCAGGCAAAAAGACATATTGCTTTAAAAATGCTGATACACCTTTCCTCAACAATCTGCATGATTTGAGATATCATTCACTTCGGAAGCACAAACAAAGCAGGAAGGATTTCTTACTTAAAGTGATGAAACATGAAAATTATGTCATCAATTACAAACCCACATCATTCCTGTATGTCTAACTTTCTTTCCCAAAAAAGGATGAGAATGTGATAAGAATGGGTTTGGAACAACATAAGGGTGAGTAACAAACTATACCTTTAAGTATACCTTTATTACATATTATTTAATTAAACATAAGGCAAAATGTTCAGCTGCAGCAGGGGCTTAAATGGACATTAACAAACACGTGAAACAAGCTGTAGCTCCTTTGCTTGATTGAGTGTCTTTTCCATGTCCATTATCAGCAGTGTAATCTGATGTCAGCAGATCAAGCCCCAAAGGCCTCGTTTATGTGTGTGTGCGCACTTTGAAGACTGGAGTGTGTCAGCCTTTTTGCTCCAGGGGGCTAGATGTGGAGCAAGGTAGTACAGCTCTGGTTTAGTTTACTTGGCTGTTGCCCTGTGACCTCACGTAATCAGGGGCCCCTGCGAGGCCAGGTGCAGAGCAGACCCGGCCATAGAGCTGTACTCTGCCTATTCACAGCCTCTCAGAGCTTTACTAAGAGATAAGGGCCAAGTCAGCCAGAGCCATTCACTGATAACAACACAGAGCTAAATTTCAATCAAAGCATGGAGCACCAGGGGGAAAGAGGTCCTAGCTAAATCAAAGTCACCACATAAGGCTTTTCATCAGATTTTGGGAATGTGTCTTTAATGGTAAAGACTTTAAGGACCTTTAATTAAATGAAAATTCAGTAGCGACTTTAAGATGCCAGTGTGGAAAATTAGTTTTAAACTGTGTCCAGCTGGGCATGAATTGCACGTTGAAATAAAATGTGTTTTCATAAAATGTCTGCGTGGACAAAAGAGCTTCAGTATGATGCTGGACGCATTCCAGTTGTAGTTTAAATATGAGACTAAATACTGTATATATGGAGTCGCCACCTTGTGGTCAGTGCTGGGGCCTCAGAGGTCATACTGTCCTCAAAAACACTTTTTGAAAAGAAGTCATTTTATCAAAATTAAATTAAAATAATTTTGATGACAAACAAAAGAAGCAAGTATTTTGACGCCTGAGAGCTTATTTAAATTTTGCGGTATGGGAATTCAGAGTTACATAGATTATTAGAACCTATTCATAAACAAATAGTCACTCAAAAACCAGAATTTTATATTTGTAGTAAGTTCGTGGGAGGAAAAGAAGAGGACAAAGAGGTCGGCTGGACTGCTGACGAATTTATTAACTCAAAATAAAACTTAAACTTTACAAACACCAATGGTGACTTTTACTCTGACATCAACACAGACACGATCGCACAACACTTCTGGTTTACTCGTTCCGGTTCCGTTTCCGGTTCACGTCAGCAGTCCGTCTCTCTCTTGACTGCTTCTGTCTCTCCTGGCGTTTTATACTCTCTCCGCGCCAATTACTGAAACAAGAAACAGGTGTTGATAGTTTTTTCCCAATCCACTCACTTACCGCTCGTCTCCTGATTCTCTCTCCCGCTGCAGACTTCACTAAACCACGCCCCCCCCTGCCACAGACCCCCACCGTCCGTCTCAGGCCGGGGAGCCATCCGGCCTGCAGCCCCCCCCCTCCCATTTCTGGAGAGGAAGTCGGCCACCGCCATCTGAACACCCGGCCTGTGGATCACCTTGAACTTAAAAGGCTAAAGAGCCAGATACCAACGAGTGATCCGCGAATTGGTATCCTTCATGCGGTGGAGCCACTGCAGCGGAGCGTGGTCCGAACAGAGGGTGAACTCCCGTCCCAGGAGATAATAGCGGAGGGTGAGGACGGCCCATCTGATGGCAAGGCACTTTTCTCTATGGTGCTGTACTTAGCCTCTCTCTTCGAGAGCTTCCGGCTAATGTACAGCACCGGGCGTTCCTCCCCCTCTATCTCCTGGGACAGGACTGCACCCAGCCCCCTGTCCGACGCGTCTGTCTGCAACAGAAAAGGGAGAGAAAAATCAGGAGAGTGTAACAACAGCCCGCCACACAGGGCAGCCTTGATATGGGTAAAGGCCTGCTGACGCGGCTCCGTCCACTGGACCGTATCTGGCACCTCCTTTTTAGTAAGGTCAGTCAAAGGGCTGGTGAGGTCCGAATAATTAGGAATAAACCGTCTTATATATCCCGCCAGCCCCAAGAACTGCCTTACCTCCTTTTAGGTCTTGGGACATGGGCAGGTCGCAATAGTGGCTGTCTTATCAATTTGGGGACGCTCTTGTCCATGCCCCAAGTGGAAGCCCAGATACCTTACTTCCACACACCCAATCGCACACTTCTTTGGGTTGGCCGTGAGTCCTGCCCCCCTCAGCGATCTCAGGACAGCCCTCAGATGCTGCATATGCTGCTGCCAATCATTACTAAATATAATGATATCATCCAGGTAGGCGGCCGCAGAATCTTATCCATGAGGCGCTGAAAGGTAGCCGGTGCCCCGAACAACCCAAATGGAAGGGTAACAAACTGGTGTAATCCAAACAGCATTGTGAAAGCTGTCTTTTCTTTGGATAATGGAGACAAGGGAATCTGCCAATAACCCTTTGTTAAGTCCAATGTTGAATAAAAATGAGCCGTGCCTAGCCGATCAAGCAACTCGTCAACCCGCGGCATTGGATACGCGTCGAATTTCGACACAGCATTCACCTTGCGGTAATCCACACAGAACTGGACTGAGCCGTCCGTTTTCGGAACTAAAACTATCGGGCTCGCCCAGTTACTATTGGATTCTTCTATTACCCCATGTCAAGCATAGCGCCTAATTCAGCCTGAACTACTTTTTTCTTGTGCTCAGGTAAGCGATACGGCCGGCTGCGAACTACCACGCCCGGCTCGGTCTCGATATGGTGCTGAATCAGGTTAGTACGGCCCAGTAGGGTGAGAAGACTTCGGCAAACTCTGCCAGTAATTTCATTAAATCAGTGAGTTGGGACGGCGAGAGGTGATCTTCCCCTGGGGCCAGGGCGAGGGATTGTGGTTTGACATTCGCCTCTAGTCCGAGATGATCCTCTCCACCAATCACTGTGCCAACATTACTGATTCCGCCTCATTCCGTTTTTTTAGGAGGTTGAGGTGATAGATCTGACGGCCCCAGTCCTATCGGACCGTATTACCTCATAATTGAGATCTCCGACTTGTTGTGCGACTTCAAACGGTCCCTGCCACTTAGCCATTAATTTAGAGCTCGACGTTGGGAGTAATACAAGTACTTTCTCTCCCGGTGCAAATTTGCGTAATCTAGTTCCCCTGTCATACCATTGGCTCTGGCGGTCCTGGGCTTGTAACAAATTCTCCATTGATAGCTGCCCCAACGTGTGGAGTTTTGTAAGTCCAGCACATACTGAATTTCGTTTTTGCCCTGAGATGTTCTCTCCTCCCAAGTTTCTCTCAGTACATCCAACACCCCTCGGGGCTGGCGTCCTTAGAGAAGCTCAAAGGGGGAAAGCCCCGTGGAGGCTAGTGGGACTTCTCGCACAGCGAATAACAAGGGCTCTCGCCACCTATCCCAATTCTTGGCGTCTTCATGAACGAACTTACGGATCATGGATTTAAGTGTGCCATTAAACCGTTCGACCAGGCCGTCGGTTTGTGGGTGATAGACGCTAGTTCGAATCGATTTAATGGCCAATAATCCGTACAGTTCGCGTAGCGTAAGTGACATAAACGGCGTGCCCTGATTGGTGAGGATTTCTTTAGGAACCCCAAACCGGGAGATAAGACGAAACAGGGCATCCGCAACACTCTTAGCGGAAATGTTGCGGAGGGCCACTGCTTCAGGATATCGTGTTGCATAGTCAACTATGACTAATGCAAAGCGATGTCCTCGTGCAGATCGCTCTAATGGCCCGATGAGGTCCATACCAATTCTCTTGAAGGGGACCTGCATTAAGGGAAGAGGGCGCAAAGGCGCTTTTGGGGCAGCCGGTGGGTTCACCAACTGACATTCCGGACAAGACGCGCACCACCTGCGCATGTTGTCATGAAGGCCCGGCCAAAAGAAACAGGTCATGAGGCGATTCAGTGTTGCTGCCTGTCCCAAATGGCCTGCCATAGGATTAGAATGAGCCGCATGGAAAAGCACTTCCCTGCGGCTCTTCGGAATCAACAACTGGGTTGTATTCACTTTTGTCCGAGTGTCTTGGGTCACTCGATAAAACCGATCTTTTAAAATGGCAAAATACGGATAGGTGAGCGGGTGGGCAGGTTGGAGAGGCTGGCCATCGATGGAGCGGACCTGTTGAAACGCGTGTTTTAATGTCTCATCCTGAGACTGCTCCAGAGGAAAGTCATCACGCTCCGAGAGAATCAGTCTCCCGATTTCGCTCGGTTCCTCTGAAGCAGAACCCAGCGGTCCTGGCTCAGTTTCTCCCACCTGCACCCGCACGGTCTCCTTCCGTGCCTTATTTCCCCAAGAGGCATCCGCACATAACGACCCCAATAAAACCCTAAAAGTGGGCCAATTCGTTCCCAAAATTATCGGATGCCGGAGGTGGGGACTAACCGCCACCTCCACACTATGCTTTTGTCCCCGGAATTGAATAACAATTGGGACCACTGGATACTCCACCACATCCCCGTGTACGCACCGCACCTTAAAGGAACACTCCACCGTTTTTTGAAATAGGGCTTATTCACATTATTTCCTACATTTAGATAGGTGGGCAAATGCATTTTTGCGTCAGTGCATGCATTGTTTTAGTTTGACTGGGTCGGCGTTAGCTTAGCTTAGCACAATGAATGGAATCCTTTGTTGCCAGCTAGCATGGCCTGAGTAAAAGTGATCAAAAAAATTTGAAAAACCCACCTAATTACTTCTTGTGGCCTGCGTATTCACAACGAGTACAAATAGCGATCCAGATTAACACTAGGCGATTTCCTAGGCAGATATGGACTTGGGACTATATTATGGGGAAGCACAGGCGAAGCACTGCTGCTTAGACGAAGCACTGCTACTTCTTTGCAGAGATATCACGCAACACATGAAATCCCACGACTTCCGTCAACATACCGGTGTGAATAGTAGCTTCCTGGCTATTTTCCTTACAGTACACGAATGGCGATGAACATGGCTGATTTTGAGAGAGATGCCAATGTATGCCGACGGAAATAGAGTGTCTATGCTGTAGAGAGTGGGACATGTTTTTGCCATTGATGACCAGGCTCAACACGTCAGATCAAGATGAGCGTGCCCGAAGTTGTGTCACATCTACAGAGGATTTCACGGCGCTGATCCATTCTGCAGTACTCAATTTTTTGAGTACCCCCCACGCCGAATGGACCAAATGGAGAGCTGTCCACAGAGTAAGTGATTATTTTAATCATGACGCATGTATAGTTCGACCCATATTATAGCTGTATTCACATAGAGTTGATGTTTTCACAGGCAATATAGGTTATATAGGGAGAGAAATAAAAGACAACTTACATGTGCACTTTGTTCTTCCTGTGTTTTCAAAGTAGTCCTCTGGTGCAAAATGTTCTTCGCAAACACGATACTGCTTTATTTTGTTGAGAGGCGTTGAACTACAGATCTCCAGAGCTGCTAGCCATTTATTTCTCAGTTCCACATTAGGTGGAATTCTGTGAAACATTACATTCGTGTATGTCCATTGCTTGTTCTCACAACCTTTTGCTATGCAGGTAATAACCATGTTTGCTGTAACTTCTCAAAATAAATCATCCAAAAGCGAAGACACTCGGTGCAGGTCACGCCGGTATGTTCTTCTTCTTCTGTTTTTTTTGACGCGTTGCACGCCGGTATGTTGACGGAATTCGTGGGATTTCATGTGTTGCGTGATATCTCTGCACCGAAGTAGCAGTGCTTCGCCTAAGCAGCAGTGCTTCGCCTGTGCTTCCCCATAATATAGTCCCAAGTCAATATCTGCCTAGGAAATCGCCTAGTGTTAATCTGGATCGCTATTTGTACTCGTTGTGAATACGCAGGCCACAAGAAGTAATTAGGTGGGTTTTTTTTTATTTTTTTTGATCACTTTTACTCAGGCCATGCTAGCTGGCAACAAAGGATTCCATTCATTGTGCTAAGCTAAGCTAACGCCGACCCAGTCAAACTAAAACAATGCATGCACTGACACAAAAATGCATTTGCCCACCTATCTAAATGTAGGAAATAATGTGAATAAGCCCTATTTCAAAAAACGGTGGAGTGTTCCTTTAACCACACGGCTTGTATCCAATGTCCCCGGTTGAATTAGCCTTTGATGGATTGAGATTTGGTTACATCCTGAATGCACCAAGGCCGGATATGTACCCCCCGTGATACTCACAGGTAATTGGTACTGCCAGTCTGACCGGGGGTGGCCTGTGGGACATCCGGGACCCGCATCATCGTCCCCACCTCCATCACTGGACACCTGTCCACGAAATGCTCCGGGTCCCCGCAACGCCAACAGGCCAGCCCAGACCTCCCCGCTGCCCCAGTGGCAGGGAGTGGATTGGAGAATTGGCGCGGAGAGAGCGGAGAAACGGAAGCGCTGTCCCCTCCGGCAGCCATAAGCCCCGCCCCCCTGAGCCCTTGGATTCACAAAATGCCAGCAGGGCCTGGTGTTGCTCCTGATGTAGGGCCGCGAGGGATGAAATAACGTCCGCAAATGGTGTAGAGGAAGGACTCTGCATAGCGGCGGCGCTCCTTCTTCCTTTCCCGGGTTTCGGCACCAGTGTAGTAAGTTCGTGGGAGGAAAGGAAGAGGACAAAGGGGTCGGCTGGACTGCTGACGAATTTATTAACTCAGAATAAAACTTAAACTTTACAAATACCAATGGTGACTTTTACTCTGACATCAACACAGACACGATCGCACAACACTTCCGGTTTACTCGTTCCGGTTCCATTTCCGGTTCACGTCAGCAGTCCGTCTCTCTCTCCGCGCCAATTACTGAAACAAGAAACAGGTGTTGATAGTTTTTGCCCAAACCACTCACTTACCGCTCGTCTCCTGATTCTCTCTCCCGCTGCAGACTTCGCTAAACCACGCCCCCCCTGCCACAATATTTATTGAAGAAAAATGTGAGAAAGTTGGCCTCAATATTGTTCAGTTGCTCTGAACTTTTTTGTCGCTGCTGAATCATTTTTGTCTAAAATATTTACTTGAAGCACCTGAGATGTCTGAGATTTGAAATTAATATTTTAATAACAAATCATTTTCACACACTCACGTTCATGGCTTTCTGATGTCAGTTAATGGTTCTGGCAAAATTATTTTAATTAATGGTATCGACATGCAATTAAAAACGTTACGTTTTTCCAATTTTAAATATATAATATTACAATACAAAAATTGTGTTTCTTTTAGAGTGTCTATTTGTTTATGAATAGGTTCTATTAATCTGTGTATAACTGATTTCTCATACCGCAAAGATTAAATAAATTGTCAGGCATCTAGATATTTGCTGCTTTTGTTTGTCATCAAAAGTATTTTAATTACATTTTGGTGATGTTATTTCCACAGCAATTTTGCATGTCAATTATTACTCTGGTGTTCAATGGAGGAATCTGATGAAAAGCAACATCAACAATATTTAATCAACATTTCTCATTAATAAACTCTTTGTTAGAAGTATCGGCATGTGTACAATGCTTCCTGTCCCTCTGATGAATTATTTTACTCATTGACCGGTGCCAAACAAATTCCCCCAGTGATTTCAAATATTTTCACTCCTTCTGCCTTTTTATTTTTAGTTTATTATTCTCAAAATAGTTTGTTTGTTTATTTATTTATTTATTTTAATTTTACATGTTTAGTATTTATTAATTATTGGCTTTTCAATAAACTCACGAACCCCAGTTTGGAAAAAAGCAGCAAGTCAGCTTATTGAAATTTGAAAATATGGGAAAGCATTGTTACACAATCTATTCACAAATAATCTCTCTAGATCTTTACATTTTCTAAATTAAACATGGGCAGTCCTCATAATAAAAAAAAAGACTCGCCACCACAATGTTTGGATGTTCTGGATGGTTGCCAAAGCCTTGCAATGTGGTTGCTAGGATGTTCTGGTTGGTTGCTAGGGTGCTCCGGGTGGTTTCTGGAAGATTGCTCACTGGTCCAAGTAAATACCTTTATTAGAAAATTAATAGCATGCCTCTCCTCAACAAGTCAATCTTTGTGGCATAATATATGTCCATAACAGAACATTTAATAGTGCTTATGCACTGTGACAGCAGAATAAGAAATCCATCTGAATATGTACTCTAAGGTTTTGAGATGTCACTGTGTTACAGTAGGACTACTAGCTGCTGTGCTCTGGCTGAGTACCAGGAAGAGCAGCAGTCTCCAGGCAACAGCTGAGGTTTTTGATGTCCAAATGTTTGTGGACTAAATGTCTCTTTAATTCAATTCTGTAATGCAGTGTTTGAAGATATGGATCAATGGCTACTGCCTTTGATGGTCCTCCTGGTACTCAGAGGCATGTCATTGTGACAATCCCACACTGCGGGGACGCAACAAATAAAGCTATGATCATATTCTGATGCTGATGTTGCTCTAAGAGAGAAAGGAAGGGGGGGTTAATAGCCAATCCTTGCCAGAAAAGGATTAGCCACACATGCTATACGACAGACCAGCACGCTGAAAGGGGCACATCATATTGTTCTTTTGTGTCCTCCCTATTTCTAAAAGCATGTTATTAGGTTAATGTAAGAGGAGCACAGTGAAATATAGAAGAGGGAGATTTCCACCTAATGACGGTTCATTCATCAATGTCACTTTAAAATTATTTAAACATCGCAAGTCTTTATTAAGACACGATTTTACCACGAAATGATTTAATTAAGGAACTTATTTCCATTTTATATTACCAAAAGCACTGAATGGTGAGATTCAGCAGGAGTTTTCAGGAACAAAGAGGATCTGTCAAAGCTATCTTAAACCTGAGATAGCTTCTGGCATGACTTATCCATTAAATACGATTAACACCAGATGTGAGGGATGATTAGATCAGTGACACGGGGCTACAGAATTGGCAGAAAGTAGGTTTTAGCAGCTAATTTAACCACAGCATGGGCAAAATGAATGATTTTTCTTTGTGTGTATTTACCAGTATTTCATTTATATATTTGAAAAGGAACATATAAGCATAAAAGTACCGATCATTTGTTATTGTATTGCAGTCTGTTATTGTAGTGAGATTTAACCGCCCCTAAACACTATGTTAAGCAATGTTAATGATAAGCAACATAAACCGTGACTATACAATTTACATGTCAGTCAGATGGCCTGTTCCTGTCTAACAGGGCAGTTCTTGGCAAATCCCAGCAGCTCTGTAGCAGTGACATATTTTTGTAGGCCAACCGAGGAAGTGTGTAAAAAACAAACAAAAAAAAAGGTTTTTCCATTGTCTTTCGAATTATTGCAGAAAATAAGCTCTGTGACTAATACATGTTTTGTTCATCATGACATAAGTCATAAATATAACTGCCAGAAGTCAAAAGCTAAATGTAGGCTATCAAGGAACTACACTATGATCACATGACTTCAAAGTAACCGCCATTAGGCTTCTAGTCTCACTTTTATTGGCCAAGGCCCGCCCATGAGGCCGTTTGACCGACGGTTTTGGTCTACCAATCACAGTTCGTTTCGTTCGGCAGCACGTTTCGAGGTGTGTAAAACTCTCGAAACGTATTTTAAAGATTCTATGTTGTGAACTAACTATGTCGTTTAGTTGATCCTGATAAGCGCTCGTCATCACAGTTGTAGACACTACGGCTTTCTTTTATCGTGAGGGGGTTTGGCACCACAGTATCTTTGTGTCCAGGTGGAATG
The DNA here is from genome assembly GCF_963082965.1 of Carassius carassius. Taxonomy (NCBI): domain Eukaryota; kingdom Metazoa; phylum Chordata; class Actinopteri; order Cypriniformes; family Cyprinidae; genus Carassius; species Carassius carassius. The sequence continues at coordinate 43,733,468 of NC_081756.1, read as the reverse complement.
TTAAAGAAACTGACACACACGTCTCCCGGAAATCCAGTATAATTCAACCAATCCGATTACGACTTCGAAACTCCTGAAGTGTTTCCATTTTTATGTCCCATATGCATCAGACGTTTAGCCAACGGTCCATGAGTGTGACATCTGAAGCTGATACTATTAGGCTTCTGATGACTGTTTAAGTCTTCATTTAAAAAAAAATTCTCTTAAAAGTTTGAGTTAGACTAGATTGCAAGAATGCAATTGTATGCAGATGAGTTTACCTGTTCGGTGTGATGAAGTTTAATGTCCCTGACAACCTCTGTAGTCGCATTTAGTCACTTGAAATCAACCATATGTGTAAAAGCTTCTTTTTCTTTTTCTTTTTTTAATCACACAGGGGTTTTAATGATACATTTTATGTCATAGACTAAAACATGGAAATATAATGAAATTGTGTTTACCACAGACTTTGTTTCAGGCACTGAAAAACACACACACACACACACACACACACACACACACACACACACACACAGACACACACAGGTGACTCAGGGACGATGGAACTGGAAGCTAAAATGCTAATTCGTTTAACATATGTCAGTACATCGTGCCTATACAGACCTTTATCAGACAAATGTCTTGCTTCACAAGGCAACCAAACCCTTGACTTCATGATTTTTCGCTTTAAAATTTCATAGGTATTTTGCTAATAAAATTGGAGAAAAACATGAGAAAAGCTTCAAAAGCATTCCCTGGTGGGAATAAATGCTAGGCGCCTTCTAATAATTCTCTAAAGACACTGCTTAGATGCTGGAATCAATTACTCGTAATGACCAGGATCTTTAGTACAAATCAATAGAAGCTCAGATCAGATGCTTAGCCAGTGAAAGTCAAGCATTTAGCAGCTATTTCAGTGGCTCCTTGCCTCACCCTTTTGTATTTGTGAGTAAACAGCGGTTCTTGCTTGGATGAAGCTGGAACGAGCTCATGGTCTTGTTTGATATTATGAAGGGAGGGATCAGAAGGAAACTCAGGGGAAGGTAATTGCAGTGGGCCGCTAATGGTGGAGACACCGCTATTCAGGACACCTTCGCACAGGACGCTCGATTGCACAGGTGTTCTTCTCTGTTATTTCTGCTCTCAAAGGTGCTTCTCTGATGAAGACACACTCGCCACTTAATCCCCTACCTCTCATAATAATGGGGCGGCAGAAAATGCGTCAGAACAAAGGTTTATCGAAAGGCATTGTTGCAGACTCCCCTAAACACATGTTTTGTATTTAACACCGGCACTTAACACCAGCCAAAGTGTATGATAGGAGAACATTATTTTTCAAAACACCTCATATGCTGGACAGGCTGCAGTGTGGCTCTGCAATTTAGAAGCTTAAAGGGAAAGAAGAAAAAAAAAAGATTAAGAGACAGACAAACTACAATTTTTTAAGACTGCTATGATACTTCTGTGTTTCTCAGTTTGAGACTTTCTGTCAAATTACTACAGAAAATATCTTTCTATACTGGAGTACACTGTTTGTTTTTGTCTCACCACTCTACATACACTTTAGAAAGCAATAACCGTAAACAAATACCAACACTTAAATATGAGTGAAATGTGTCTAAATAAATAAAATAGACTTCAAACATGCATTCAGTGAAACCTGAGCAAATTGAATAGACCCTAATACCCTTCTTGAGTAAATCATTGCATTCAGTTCGATATCTAGGAATAACATACAACTTTCAGCTTTTGTTTTATGTATGAGGCCCAATGTCACTATAACCTAGACAGCTATACCATCAGCCCATAGAGGTGCCTGCAGGATTTAATCTAAAGAAACCTGAAGTGTAGGCCTACCCTTACTGTGTACTGTAGTGTAGAAGGATCAAAGGAATTATTTAACACCTTCAAAAGAACATGTTTGAAAAAGCAACACCAAAAATTTCATTTCAATTTTGAATGAAGTAACCAGTAATTCAACTCAAAATGTGAAACTTGTGTATTAAATAAAACCAATGCACACAGACTGAAACCTTTTTAATGAATTGTTGGCCTTCTAGAAAGTTTGTTAATTTACTGTACATGTACTCAATACTTGGTAGGGTCTCCTTTTGCTTTAATTACTGCCTCAATTTGGCGTGGCATGGAGGTGATCAGTTTGTGGCACTGCTGAGGTGGTCTGGAAGCCCAGGTTTCTTTGACAGTGGCCTTCAGCTCATCTGCATTTTTTGGTCTCTTGTTTCTCATTTTCCTCTAGACAATACCCCATAGTTTGCTGGCCAGTCAAGCACACCAACACCATGGTCATTTAACCAAATTTTGGTGGTCAGCAGAAGGAAGCATGAAGTGCTCCAAAATTTCTTGGTAAACAGGTGCAGTGACTTTGGTTTTCAAAAAACACAATGGACCAACAGCAGCAGATGACATTGCACCCCAAATGATCACAGACTGTGGAAACTTAACACTGGACTTCAAGCAATTTGGGCTATGAGCTTCTCCACCCTTCCTCCAGACTCTAGGACCTTGGTTTCCAAATGAAATACAAAACTTGCTCTCATCTTAAAAGAGGACTTTGGACCACTGGGCAACGGTCGACGTGATTTTGCCAAGTAAGACATGTTCCTGGATCAACATCTTCTGATGATCCTGGATCAACATTATTGTCCAAAAATATAGACTTAACCCAATCCCTACCCCTAAAACTAAACTTACCCATAATTTATTCCTAAAATCAGTGGGAAATAATAGCTGATTAACAAGGGTGTAGACGCACCTAACTCTGATTGAAGCCTAAAACAGATATTTTCTGAAAAGTTATATCTCAATTCTGATTGGTTGATTGAAATGTTGTACATGTTGTACAGCTAGCCACTGGGCAACAGTCCAGTTCTTCTTCTCCTTAGCCCAGGTAAAACACCTCTGAAGTTGTCTGTGGTTCTGGAGTGGCTTAACAAGAGGAATACGACAACTGGAGCCAAATTCCTTGACACGTCTGTGTATGGTGGCTCTTGATGCCTTGACCCCAGTCTCAGTCCGTTCCTTGTGAAGTTCACTCAAATTCTTGAATTGATTTTGCTTGAAAATCCTCATAAGGCTGCAGTTCTCTCGGTTGGTTGTGCATCTTTTTCTTCCACACTTTTTCCTTCCACTCAACTTTCTGTTAACATGCTTGGATACAGCACTCTGTGAACAGCCAGCCAGCTTCTTTGGCAAAGAATGTTTGTGGCTTACCCTCCTTGCGAAGGGTGTCAATGATTGTCTTCTGGACAACTGTCAATTCAGCAGTTTTCCCCATGATTGTGTAGCCTAGTGAACCAAACTGAGAGACCATTTTGAAGGCTCAGGAAACCTTTGCAGGTGTTGTGAGTTGATTAGCTGATTGGCATGTCACCGTATTCTAATTTTGTTGAAATAGTGTATTAGAGGGTTTTTGTCAAATGTGAGCCAAAATCATCACAATTAAATTAACCAAAGACTAAAACCACTTCAGTCTGTGTGCATTGAATTTATTTAATACACGAGTTTCACAATTCAAAACAAATCAACTTTTTCATGACATGTGGAGAAACTTGCTTAGTTTCATGAATTTGTGATGTCCATAGTGCAAACAGTAAATTCTAAACAATCAGTCATTTCAACTGGAAGATGAAGGCTGTAATACTGATCACTCACATGGGTCATTTGTGGTAGAACCTAGATGATTGCCACTTGTGGCTGTATTTGCTATTTATTATATACAACTTTTAGAAACACTATTAGACACCTATTACAAACACTACAAATATTCCATGTAAATACTGATAATCAACTGAGAAGCTGTTTTATTGTGTGTGTGACATTCCTCTTTTTTGGATGATTTTCCATTTATGGTACATAGGAAGTAGTTACATGTGTTGAATTCATAGGGAGTTAATTTTCCAGTTATGCTGACTGAAACGTCCAAATTAAAACAAAATCTCTATTAATTGAATGTACATGTTACATTTATAATCTAGAAATCATATTCTGTATCGATATGCTATAATTCTCCCACAGCCTGATTGTTCTCAAGACTGATAGGACAGCATTCAATTTTTTTTTTTTTTTATATATTTCATATTATCATGAAAATATTTTATATAAATTTATGCATTTGGTAGACAAATCCAAAGCATCCAAGTGACTTATATTGCATTTGGGTAGACATTTTTTTAGTTCATGCATTCCGTGGGACTTGAACTGCTGATCAAATTTCTGATCAAAAACAGTGTATAACACTATTGTAGCAAAAATAACAAAGAGTGACTAAAGTGATTTGGAAAGATGTACATGAAATAGCTGATATTTTTGTTTGTTTGTTTGAGAAAATCTAGCCAACAAACAAAAAACACTGATATCATAATACATTCCATATATTTCCATATATCCATGACCACATTCATAATAAAATCTTTTTTTTTTTCATCTTGTGGACTCAAAAAAAAAAAAAAAAATACTGATAAGGATGTGATGTCTCTGTGTTGAGCATTTTTGGTAGTTTGATTAAACGGAGACATTTCAGCTTCTCTGTCACACCACATTCCTGCACTTGGTGAAGAGGTTGTAGAGGACCCTCAGTGTAGGTCACAGTCGACAATGTCTGAGGAGACACATAAAAGATCTGATCATGATCATGCTATGTAATGAGGTGGCGTACACCGTTCATTTCAATATGAAACATTATCTTTCCTCTCTCAACATACCTGCCTCTTCATTCAGATGAATACATGTCCTGGCTCTTCCAAGCTTTACAATGGTTGTGAATGATAAAGTGCATCCTTCCATCATAAGAAATCCTCCACACGGCTCCAGGGGGTTAATAAAAGTCTTCTGAAGCGATCTGATGTATATTTTGCAAGACAAATAGCCATATTTAAAACTTTAGAAACTGTAATCTCTAACTTCCACTAACAGTTGTATGCACGTTCACAAAAGAGTGGCGTTCCAGCTATATTAAAATCCTTCACCCTGCAATGAGCAATAATAGTGATGCTTGTCACAGTCTTCAGCTGGTGTGCCCGGAGGGCCACCAGATGACACTGTCTTTTTGTGAGTGCTGTCTGTTTTGGTGCCATGTGCTCTCTCCCGTCTATTTTCTGACCCCACCCATCTTGTTACATCATTATTGTTTTAGTTGCCACACCTGTGTCTCCCTCGTTAGGTTCCATATTTATTATCCTGATGTCTGTAATCCTGTGCTGATATGTTGTTTTCCATCGTGGTGTTATGTCTGTTTGTAGTAGAGGTTCTAGTCTGCCTGTTTGTTCCCCTCGGGGTGGTTTTTGTTAGTGTTGTTTTTAATTTTTTTGTATTAAAAGGACCATTCTGCCTGCATTTGAGTCTTCGCCTCTTTCGCACCGTGACAGAACAGATCAGCCAACTTGAAGATTCAGCGGCAATGGGAATTTTTCTTTACCCAGCTGCCAGACAACAGAGGATCCAGACCCTGGCCAATGGGCCACATCCCTGCCCACAAGACAATCGTCCCTTTGGGCTGTATGTGGAAGATCTCTTCTATACAGGCCATGGGCTAGGGCTTGAGGAAAGCACCCTCATCCATCTGTTTCTAGCAGGCCTGGATGAGCCTGTCAACAGGGAGGACCTGGGGGAGCTGGATATGTGGTCCTACTGGGAGATGGTCGACCACATCATCGATTTGAGGGAGGTGGAACTGCTGGATGGTGCCCCATTCCCAGTCTGGGCTGCAGTTCCAGAACCTCCTCAGGTCGTGCCGGCTACTTCCAGGTTCTTTTGGTCATTCTCTGGGCACCTCGGGCTTAGACGCAGCGTGAAGGATCCTCCACTGATGTCGGTGAGGGAGGCAATGGCTGCTCACAATCCACCCATGGCAGCGGGATCTGCTCACAGTTCCCCTGAGGTGGCGGCGGTGTCCGCTCGCGATGCCCCCGAGGCGGCGGCGTCCGCTCAGGATCTCCACGTCTCTGCGGAACTTCCAGAGCCTCGTCACGTCTCTGCTGAACTACCAGAGCCTCTCCACGTCTCTGCTGATCTACCAGAGCCTCTCCACGTCTCTGCTGATCTACCGGAGCCTCTCCACGTCTCTGCTGATCTACCAGAGCCTCTCCACGTCTCTGCTGAACTACCAGAGCCTCTCCACGTCTCTGGTAAACTTCCGGAGCCTCGTCACGTCTCAGCCGAACTCCCTGGGCGCACGACTTATCCTGTCGTGGCCATGGAGGCCATCCAGGAACTCACCGCCTGCCCTGTCATGGCCATGGAGACCATCTACCATCTCCTCAGGCCCACGGAGGCCACCCTTAACCTGTTAATGTTCTCTATTGCAGGTTTACCTAACCAGACTTGCTCTCCTGTGCCAGTGATCCCACTGTGGTGGTCTTCTGCGCCGCCCTGGTGGGCTTATGTCTCGACCAGACGGCTATGCTGGTCTTCTGCGCCGCCCTGGCGAGCTTATGTCTCGACCGCACGGCTGTGGTGGTCTTCTGCACCACCCTGGTGGGCTTCTGTCTCGACCGCACAGATGTGTTGGTCTTCTGCGCCGCCCTGGTGGGCTTCTGTCTCAACCGCCGGCTCCAGTTCCACCTGATCCACCCTGGATACTTGTCCTGTCGGCTCGGTCCTGGACCCCTGAACTTTCTGTTCCCTCCTGGTCTTGTGTTTTGTTTCCTTTTTTTTTCCTCTACAGGCCTGGCCCTCCATCCCTCACCCTGATCCACCTCCGTTCCACCTCCCTCCATGATTCTGACTTTGGAGTGTCTGGAATCTACTCCTTAAGGGAGGGGTTCTGTCACAGTCTTCAGCTGGTGTGCTCGGGAGGGCCACCAGATGACACTGTCTTTTTGTGAGTGTTTTGCGTTTTGGTGCCATGTGCTCTCTCCTGTCTATTTTCTGACCTCACCCATCTTGTTACAACATTATTGTTTTAGTTGCCACACCTGTGTCTCCCTCGTTAGGTTCCCTATTTATTCTCCTGGTGTCTGTAATCCTGTGCTGATCTGTTGTTTTCCATCGTGGTGTTATGTCTGTTTGTAGTAGAGTTTCTAGTCTGCCTGTTTGTCCCCCTCGGGGTGGTTTTTGTTAGTTTTGTTTCATTTTTTTTGTATTAAAAGGACCATTCTACCTGCATTTGAGTCTTCACCTTTTTCGCACCATGACAAATGCTTGCCTTAGCAATCACCACTAATAACAGCAACACATTTTATGGTATCAATGTATTTTGCATTAAACCTCATTTAGTGAGAACTGAGAACATATTCTGAGGCAGGCCACACCAGTGGCATAGGCAGAATTTTATTTTTGGTCGGGCTTGGTGAGCAAAAGTGAGCAGGCAATAGTTACTAATGGACCAAGTCAAGACTCAGTATTCAGGTAATTTCAATCTTTCCTTTGATCCTATTGAAAAAGAAACTATATAGAGCACAGTGGAAGACACACATAAACGTGCCCATTGTCAACATAACCTAAAATCATTCGCAATAAGACCAATCCCTAAATACTGTTGCAGATTACACCATGGTAAACACCATGGACTGCAATTTTTTTTCGAGAGGGTCCCCACCGGGACTACTTGCAGTGGGCCCCAACACACTAAACATGCTCCTGGCAGATTACAATAGGCTACATAGACATATAATTAATATTGATAAAATTAAACTGTATAGAAATATTTTATTCACAATTTTATTTTTTTTATTAATAGGCCTACATTCGGAAACCGGTGCAGTTAGTTGCCGGCGTCAGTTGCAAATCCTATAACAAAAGTAATCTTTGTGAGGATGACAGGCAAAAACTGGTCTTAAATTCTTTAGACACTGCACACTAAACACAGACTGAAAACACTGACTGAGCCTAAACTGCATTCATAATCTGCCTGGCAGTAGTGTGTTTATGGCTTTACAGAATCAACCGGATCAGCCTGTGCTTGGAACTGAAAACCATTACGTTACTTCCGGGCTGATAGACAGGATCTCTCCTGTGTCAGTGCAAGTTTTTAAGAATTATGTATTGTGGCTGTTTTTCTCACATTTTCTTACACACAACTGCAAATTATAGGCTGACTGAATAGGTGAACACACACAAATCTGGAGGCACATGACTGAGACAGCTTGGATAACAATAAATTGTTTAACACAGCTGTCAATCAAACTTATCAAGAATTATGCAAAAATACATTTTATTTATTTAAGTATTTGAGATGTTATAATGGTTTAGTAATTGTGTTAAAATAGATTAAACTAAAATTATTTAACAAATATTATATTTGTAGCTTTATTAAACCGTCGGGTGGGGCTATTGATAATAATGGACGGGCCTATGCTCGTCAGGCCAATCCGCTGGCTACACCTCTGGACCACACTAACAAGACAGGAGGCAATGAAGAGATCAATTGCACTGACACAAATAGCAACTCCTCTCAACTACAATAAACTACTACAATCAGGCAACATGCCATGACTGTTCCTTAGAAATTAAGCACTGTCAAGCTTACTACACCAAACACAAGCACACTGTTCATTACATGGATCTCTAGATTATCTCCAGTCATAGTAGATCAAGAATGTCTCTACCTTCCTTGTTTTTTGTTTTTTAATGCATGTTAGGAGTCTTACTGTCATCCAATTAAAAAATCATTAAAGGCAGGGTCGGTAAAAAAATGTATAAAAAACTTTTTTTCCAAATTTGTTTAAACTTTATTTATATATCAATACATAATTAAAATGTAAGTACTCTGAAAAAGAAAGTATAAAAATCGAGTGTCTGTAGACCTCTCACGACTGTTTTAAAGACAGCTCATTATTTCCATTCACTCCACCCCTTCCCTTCTGGGCTCCTATAGATTATTTATCGTCTCTACTACGGCTCGCTAAGTAATGTTATGTTAGCTATATTACGCAGCTGTGTGTGCTAATGACACATGCTTCATGAAAAAATAAACAAAAAAATATGTATGATCAAAATACAAAAAGAAAGATTTACCTGTCCAGCAGAAATAAAGCCATCAAGGAGTCACTTTTCAGCCCCTTGAGTTCCCTCAGTTCTCGCCATCGCTGGAAAGCCACGCCGATATTAACTCGCATTTTATTTCTTTGTTTATCCAAAGACTTTTTGTTCATTGCCTTTTCTTGTACTGTTACTGTCTTCCTTTTTTTGCCTGGTTTGCCTTCACTAACTGCATAGGCCGGTACTGTGAATTTTGCTTGCTGTTTTTCTGCCATTTTTTTGGTATTCCTAGGATCCGTGCCTCTTGAATTCCTCAAATCAAACGTGCGCGAGCAAGTGGGCAGGTCATGTGTGGCAAAAGGGTGGTTACCATGGTTGCGAGAGAGTGACAGTCGCCTAAGCCAATCCTATGTTTCGTCCCGAAATGGAAATAATGAGCTGTGTTTAATACAGATTAAACGGTCTAGAGTCACTCGATTTTTATACTCTTTTTATCAGAGTACTTACATTTTAATTATGCATTGATATATATAGAAAGTTTAAACAAATTTGGAAGAAAGTTGTTTATAAATGTATTACCTACCCTGCCTTTAATACAATTCTAGATTTTTTTCTTGTTCGAGACATTTTACTCAGAAATAAGTCACAATACATAAGTAAAGTTGGTAGCGATTACTGTTTCTTGCTAAAGGTTATTATGTTTAAATCAGTGTTTTAAGTGGGCCGGTACGGGCTCGGGTCGGGGTTGGGCTCGGGCTTGCGCTCCGGTCATGTGATGTGTTTCGGTTAGCGCAAGAAAGATTCGAAAATGGATGCTGAGTAGGTGAAACGGAGGCTTGCCTCTGGCGATTACATTTTGGTTGCACCAGCAACTAAAGCAAAGTCTGAGGTGTGGAAAACTTCGGACAATGTTTATAATGAGAATAATGAGTGAATATGACGCACCATCAGTGAGCGCAGGAATGTGCTGAAGACATCTACAGTGGATTCAATCATTTTCCAAAAACATGTAGGCTAGCCTAATCTCTGTGAGTAGTTTTTTCAAATGATAACTAAATATTCATTGAGTCTTAAATGCATAATGTGGACAGAGTATTTACGCTAATGTTGGCTTTATTCTTTTATTAAATATCAGCTGCTCGTGGCGAAGCAAATCCGGAGGAGCCTTTATTTTAATTTCGTTATTGCCAAATACCCATCTTAATTTAGAATTTATTCAATTAATTTAATTTGTTAAAAAACGACTCGTTTTTATTAGTGCGTTGGTCTATTTATAGGCTAAATGAGCCTATGCCCATTTGTTAAAATGTCACAGAGGACTTATTTTATTAATTTATTCCAACTTCCAAGTGGTCTAGTCTACGTTAGTTATGAATACATGATGTTAAAACATCTATAAATGACTCATTCTTGACAAAAGGCAAAAGAGCTGTGTGCATGCGCACATTTAAATAATGTCGGGCTTTAAACGGGTTCGGGCTTTTAAAAAGCTGTCAATCAAAATGTACTTGTCAGGCCGAAACCTGTCGGGATCGCGTCCTGTCGGGCCTTTTAAGGCCCGATTACAGCTCTATTTCCAAATATAGCTCTTGAGCGTACCGCCACCTTTCCGTGTGCCCAGAACGTGCTTTTAGCGTACCGGTACGCTCATTTGGACATCTGTTTTAATAGAGGTTTAATCTTTTGCCTGCGCTGCCGCTTTTCAGAGCGCCCTTCACAATGCAAGCTTCCTAATTCGTCCCACCGAGAGCAGAGACTACATTACCCATACAACCTTAAGTTTTACAAGTGAAAAGCGCATGCGTCGCTTTTGCCGCTGTCAGTAACAACTAACAACGTGGCCGGAGAGGATGTGTGAAATGCGCACACTCGGCTCGGTAATAATTCAAATACAGTGAACAACACTTAATATGCTCTCCTAGTTTCAGACTCTGAGTACTAAAACAACACGGTCAGAATCAGATTACTTGCTGGCTGACACCTCACCAAGCCTGAATGATATCGCTGCAGGTCAGACGCAAGCTAATGAAGTAATGCAGTAGCTCTTTCAGGTAGGGTGACCAGACATCCCGACAAATTCGGGACAGTCCCGAAATCTAAACTGTTTGTCCCGAATCCCGAATCTGGCCCTAATTGTCCCGAAAATTATACTAAAGCAAAATCTTGAGTAGTTATTGTCTGATAAACATTAAAAACTGTCTGCGGAGGTTTAGTCGTCCTGCAACCAGCCCCCGCCAGCTGCTCATTGGCTGCAGCATCTTTTTTCTAAGTTCTAAAAAAATAACATAGGCGGCTAGGCACGAATTTAGATATTCATTTATCTAATTAATCTATATGCACAAAGACAATACAGCCTTTTTGTCCCCTTTTTGTTTTAAATCTTGATGAAGAGAGCGCAAGTTGCTGCAGCTGCAAGGAGGACAGTGATGCACGCATACAGGAGTGATTGACAGTTCGCGGCACTGTGTACAGAAAATACTCTGCTACACAATTATTTCGTTATTTTTGTTTAAGCTTTTTAGCGTTAGCGTTACAGAAAGTTCTGATTTACGCACTGTTACAAAAGTCATTGTTTTTTATTATTTTTTTTTTACAATGACATTTGAGTTCATGATTTTAATGTTGTTGTTTCTTGTGGCAGACTATAGAGTAATGACAGACGGTTGATCTTTGATAAAAAATGTGTTTAGTTAAGGTTTGAAATTCATTATCTTTTATTATAGGCTACGAAGTCTAATATCATAAGCCCCCCGTCCCAAATTTAAACCAGTCTCATCTGGTCACCCTATTCTAAGGGTATTTTTTCAAAATCCTTTTGCACATTTTATTTATGTTCAGTAGCTCTTTCTAGCTCAAGCAAATCCACAAACTAATAAAAGGATTTAATAGTTTTTATAAAGTCGTCTGTTGACTGCTGTATATAAAACCCCTTCAATATAGTTGTTGTTACCTCAGGGGATGAGGGGAGTCATCAAAAAAAAAAAAAACTATATATATATATATATATATATATATATATATATATATAGTTTTTTTTATAGCATATATGCTATAATAGAGTACCGGCACCTCTTTTGGGCCACTTAAAGCACTGGTTTGAATAATTAACCATACTTTTACAGTCATTTATAATACCTTATGAACAAAATTTTCAGGGATGATGGAGAAGTTATAAAAGGGCAAAAAGCATCCTTCTAGGAGTCCCATCATTAACACCACGTACACGCCATCATCAAACTGGAGGAGAACACTGACATTTTCTGTTTTTGGATATCAATCTCTACTGATGTTCAAGTCAGGTTTAAGTCATGATCATGTTACCTGAATGTTCAGCTCTGATACCTCCAGATTCAACTTATTTAAGTACTTGTTCACAAATGTGATAAGAGTCTGAAAAAAGACCAAGATATCAGTGTCAAAGAGTCAACGCTCTCCATTTGTAAAACCTCTCAAGAAATAGTGTTTAATTGTAAAAATTGTATCAAAGGCATCTCGCTCTGTGAAATAAAAATGGCAGCATGGCATAATTTAAGTCAAATTTTATTTTTTATCACTTTACACTTTGCGGTGTCCCCAAAAAGTATTTGAACACTAAAGCAAAAAGTGTCAGAAAGTATTAGATATTAAAAAAATTATAGTAAACCTTTTCTCAAAACCAGTTGGCAATTAATATTACCAGCTGGTCTCAAGGTGACTTTAGTGAATGTATGAAGTCAGTTTTTAGCAAGTCTCAACTCTCAGTTTGACAGAGAGTTGAGACTGGTGCAGCATAATTATTTTATAAAATAACTTTTAATGATAATAAAAATAACTACTTATTTTTCTTGCCCATGTTTGTTATATATTTTTAATAAAATTGTATAACTATGTAATATTACTTAAATATTACATTTATATTATATCATTATATTTGTCATATTATATGGTTGTTATATTTTATAATTATTATTAAAATATATGATTATTATTTTATCAATCATATATTTTAAAATAATTTATTAATGTATTCATTTTAGAATATGAAAATCATCTAATATAATCAGATTATATTATTATAATAAGTTATTTTGTTATTCTAAAATTACACATCATATCTTCTAGACAACACCCTATGGGGAAGGGGGGGCATTATTATTTCAGTATCAATTTGAAAAACAAAAGAGATCAACAATCTATTTATGTTTGAATTAAAGTGTTTTACAAACAGCGTAAATGGCAAAATAATAACCAAATTCAAAGAGACATATCAAGAGTGCCAGGATGAAAGGCAAACAAAAAGATTATGGGGGAAGGGGATGCTCCGGTCCCAAGAGTAGGCCCATCAAACAGAACTGGGTTCCAGAATAATGGCCTAGTGGAAGTCTGCCCAGCAGCGGCTCATCTCCACACAGTCAATTCTGCCCCGGCAGAGGCATGTCTCAGCAGCTGCTGCCCGAGTCCACATCGGCAGCCAAGGAGCTGCTCTCTTCCTTATCTCCCAAGCTAATTTGAGCCCACTGGACCGCTGTTAATCATCAGCAGCAGTGGAGAGCTGGCAGTGGAGAGCTTCGGTGCTCAACCTCTATAACCACTGTAAATCTGCTCAGAAGCAGGAGGATCAAGCTCACAACCGACCCACAAACACACCCTGTACACCACAGCTCCATGACTGGCATGTCACTGAATGTTCCCCATTTACTTCATACTTTACCACATAAACCAAATATATACTATAATTTTAAACAATACAATATCTGCTTCATGCTCCCGTTTTCTGTGAAGCTTATTATTAATACACTTAAAATTCTGTGTATTCTGTTTAAATGTATTAGCATTATAAATGCATTTATAACATATAAAGGTTCTAGGGATTGACATTAGTGCATTCCCTTGTGAAAAATAATGTTAACATTAGCATACTTTTAAAAAGAGTACTTGTTAATGAAATAAATACATCATGCCAACTGAATGTAATGTTTTTGAACACTTAACTGAATGTTACTTGCAATTAGATGACAATGTATTGTAGTTTAAATTCATATTTAATGTACAGTGAATAGTTTTTTTTTTTGACCCACTAAACTGGGGCTTAAGTACATTATTATATGTAACTTTATAATTACTTGTATTTATATCTTTGAAATATGCCAGATGTACTTACAAGTATTTATGGTAAATGTCTTGTTTATGTACAAGTGCTGGTCATATAATTAGAATATCATCAAAAAGTTGATTTATTTCACTAATTCCATTCAAAAAGTGAAACTTGTATATTATATTCATTCATTACACACAGACTGATATATTTCAAATGTTTATTTCTTTTAATTTTGATGATTATAACTGACAACTAAGGAAAATCCCAAATTCAGTATCTCAGAAAATTAGAATATTACTTAAGACTGATACAAAGGAAGGATTTTTAGAAATCTTGGCCAACTGAAAAGTATGAGCATGAAAAGTATGAGCATGTACAACACTCAATACTTAGTTGGGGCTCCTTTTGCCTGAATTACTGCAGCAATGCGGCGTGGCATGGAGTCTGTGGCACTGCTCAGATGTAATGAGAGGCCAGGTTGCTCTGATAGTGGCCTTCAGCTCTTCTGCAATGTTGGGTCTGGCATATCGCATCTTCCTCTTCACAATACCCCAGGGGCGGACTGGCCATCTGGAGCACCGGGACTTTTCCCGGTGGGCTGCTGGCCAATGTGGGCCAGCCCACCCGGTACACAAATATATATTTTTTAAATGCAGGAAATCATAATATTACATCTCTTTTCTACGCAAATGGATGAGTGAGTCGATCGCACGGCCAACAAGGATTGGGTTTTGTTTGCATGTGAGTGTTTTGCCCTCCCTCCCTGTTTAGTTTAGTCTACTCCATTGCGTATCTTCAAACATGCCCCCTTTCACGTCGTCTAATTTACACAGAGAGAGAGAGACAGATTTATCCGGTACAGCGAATTTCTCTGAGTAGGAGGCAACTGTATACGTTCACTTAAAACATAACCGACTGTGTTATGAGAATACTAGCAGAGACAATTATTTTGAAATAGTTTTGTATGTGTTCATTCAGAAGTTACGATACGCGAAAGATGAATTAATTCTGTGTACACGCATTGTCTGAAATGCTGCTCTCAGTGCGTGCTTTGAATGAATGCACGCAAGCTCCGAACGCCCGCGAATTGTTTAAAACACTTGAATCGGCAAGATTTAGAAACAAGTGCAAACAATCAACTACGATCTGTTTCACCCCTTCAAGCGAGTGAACAACGCGAATCAAGTTAGGGTTTTTACATCACTTTTCATGGTAGCCCGTCGGGCAGAGCGATGATATATTTTGGAGCCCTACTGGAAAACACAAAAGCACGAGGACGTCGGGCTAGCGATTTTGCGAGCCCTGCACCTCAGATCTATCCAGTTTGTGAACCATTGGTTTCCATACTGGTTTCGTTAAACAAAGGAAATTATTATTTTAAAAGATTTACTCAAAAGAATCATCTGTTCACGAATCAGATAATGAACTTGTATTACCGAGCCAAAGATGATCTATTATTGAACATATAGAATGAATAAAGACTTAAAGTTCATCTGTAAAGCACATACAGCTATCATTTGACTTTATAAACTTCTATTTCATGCATGATTCTTATGGCTCTATTAACTAAATGCAAAATGTGAGTTCTGGGAGAATGTTTGTGTTGTGATGAGCATGTATCACTCACTAGGAGTCGCTAAATGAACAGCAACTGAACGCAGGTTTTTTTTGTTTCAACGGAGGATCAGTTGCCCTATTGGTTAAAATCCCCAAACTGTTTACTTAAATATTAAATTAATAAATGACATCAAAACAGGGGCGGATGCGTTATGATGTGGTGGCCTGCTGTGGGCCAGAAAATTAAGGGCCACTTTTTGGTCCCAGTCCGCCCCTGCAATACCCAATAGATTTTCTATGGGGTTAAGGTCAGGTGAGTTTGCTGGCCTATTAAGAACAGGGATACCATGGTCCTTAAACCAGGTACTGGTAGCTTTGGCACTGTGTGCAGGTGCCAAGTCCTTTTGGAAAATGAAATCAGCACGAAGCATGAAGTGCTCTAAAACTTCCTGTTATATGGCTGTGTTGACCTTGGACCTCAGAAAACACAGTGGACCAACATCAGCAGATGACATGGCACCCCAAACCATCACTGACTGTGGAAACTTTACACTGGACCTCAAGCAACGTGGATTGTGTGCCTCTCCTCTCTTCTTCCAGACTCTGGGACCCTGATTTCCAAAGGAAATGCAAAATTTACTTTCATCAGAGAACATAACTTTTTGTCTTTAGCCCAGGCTAAAGCTGAAACCCATGACTTGCATACGTCTGTGCGTAGTGGTTCTTGAAGCACTGACTCCAGCTGCAGTCCACTCTATGTGAATCTCCCCCACATTTTTGAATGTGTTTTGTTTCACAAACCTCTCCAGGGTGCAGTTATCCCTATTGCTTGTACACTTTGTTCTACCACATCTTTTCCTTCCCTTTGCCTCTCTATTAATGTGCTTGGACACAGAGCTTTGTGAACAGCCAGCCTCTTTTGCAATGACCTTTTCTGTCTTGCCCTCCTTGTGCAAGGTGTCAGTGGTCGTCTTTCGGACAACTGTAAAGTCAGCAGTCTTCCCTGTGATTGTGTAGCTTACAGAACTAGACTGAGAGACCATTTAAAGGCCTTTGGAGGTGTTTTGAGTTAATTAGCTGATTAGAGTGTGGCACCAGGTGTCTTCAATATTGAACCTTTTCACAATATTCAAATTTTCTGAGATTCTGAATTTGGGATTTTACGTACATACAGGGATTGTATGTACATTATGAACAGAACAATGTAGGATTATATATACATTATAACAAGCACCAGCATAAGAACAGTGGTAATAAATACAGTTGGATGAGTGTGCAAAAATATTGTTAAACAATGTTTTCTATGCAAAATAACAGTAGTGTACTGCTTTGTAGTGTTATAGTTTGAACAATGTGCAGTCTGTGCAAAATATGAGTAGTGCGCCTCCTAGTCCGCCTGAAGTCCACAATGATCTCCTTTGTCTTCTGGGTGTTTAGTTACAGATTGTTGGTAGCACACCACAGAGCCAGGTGCTGCACCTCATCCCTGCACGCTGACTCATTGTCATCCTTGATCAGACCTACCACCGTCTTAAACAGGAACGCAGTCATGGGTGAATAGGGAGTACAGGAGAGGGCTCAGTACGCAGCCCTGTGGCACTCCGGTATTCAGGGTGATGATGGAGGAGGAGAGGTTATCTAACTTAACAGACTGAGGTCTGTTAGTCAGAAAATCTAAAATCCAGTTGCAGATAGGTGTGCTGATTCCAAGCTGGCTGAGCTTGGAGATCAGCTTGGAGGGGATTACAGTATTAAATGCAGAACTGAAATCTATGAACAGCATTCTCACATGTGTGTTTTGACTGTCCAGGTGGGTGAGGGCAGAGTGAAGTGCAGATGAGATGGCGTCCTCTGTTGACCTATTGCGGCGATAGGCAAATTGGAATGGGTTTAGTGTAGCAGGGAGACAGGATTTTAAGTGGGATGCAACCAGTTTCTCAAAGCACTTGGCAATGATGGGGGTGAGTGCAAAAGGACGGAAGGTGTTAGGGACCGAGGCAGTGGAGTGCTTCGGTGCTGGCACGATGGTGGAGGTTTTGAAGCTAGTGGGGACAGTTGTTTGGGCCAGGGACAGATGTCCCTGGCCCAATGTCTGTGAAGACCTCAGCCAGCAGCTCCGCACAGGCTTTAAGCACACGACCAGGTTTTCCACCATGGCCAGCTGCCTTCCATGCATTCACCTTACACAGAGTACGGTAAACATCTGAGGTGGAAAGTGTGAGAGGAAGTTCACTGGGTTGATGCTCAGCTTTGAGTGAGATCTCCTTATTATTTTGATCAAAACAAGCATAAAAGTGACTTAGCTCATCGGGGAGGGAGGCAGAGCTGGAGGTGGGAACAGTGTTAGGTGGTTTGTAGTCTGTAATAGTTTGTATATCTTGCTACATATGCCGCGGGTCTGAAGTATTGAAGAGTTCTTGAAAAGGGGGTGTCCTGAGGTTGCTGATTGGCTGGAAGTTCAGTAGTCATAGAAGTGACGTCTTGGGAAACCCGTGGTTGGGTGTTGGCTGAAGATGCAGAGTTGTGGGCTGGTTGAAGTTGAACGGGCACTCGAGGTCAGACTCAGAGACACGGCGTTACAAAACTTAACTCAGAACATGAAACTCTCAATGGAAAAGAAAAGAAACCAAATTAAAAGAACAGAAGTAAAGTTTGACGAGACTAGGTGGTGTTTCTTCTCATCGTGGCTAAGTAACAGCTAGTGTTGTCAAAAGACCCGGTACTTCGGTACCAAGTCAGTACTAAAAAAATGAAAATTTCACGGTACCAGGTTTCTTTAAGTACCGGTGGTACCGAGTACCCGGTCAACCTGGTTCTTGATGCATACAACCCTATGATTTCCGCGAAGCAGAAAACGCGGACGGAATATCAAAATCCAGTCATGAAAATGAAACCTACATTTTCATATGGACAGTCATGGAATTTGTCAAAGTTAGCATAAATTAATCAAATCAAATCTCTATAGGGACCAGTATCTGTAAATGTTAAGCTGCAAAAGTTGGTTGAAATATGAATCCTGGATGTTCTGCGACAGTGTGAATGAATGAATGAATGGCAGAGACATCCGGGTTTGTTTACTACATAGACTGAGGCGCATGACGCTTGCAGTAATTTCAGCATCTGCTGTCTCAATGAGGACATAAATACATAAACAACATCACCAGAACTGTTCTGAGTCACTTCACAAGCATTTTACCATTTCATTTGAGTAAAACCAGTGTCAATTTAAAGGTTTTTTACATAAAGGCATTGTGCTAGAAATATTACTATTATTTAGTAGGATATATGTGATACTGCTACTACTGTTGAAAAAAATGTATAAAACTTTCTTTTTTAAATAAATAAATCACACAATATTTCTTCCATGTTTTATGTTTTTAATAGCAAATACCCTTTATTTACCAAAAAATAAAAATGTGTTTAAATTTCATTAATTAAAAAAAAATAAAATTTGGGTGAAACTTGTTTACGATTTTTCGTAATTATATTACTTGTAGAAAAACTTTAAACACAATTGTAAATAAGTATAAAGAATGGCATTGGTTTTAATTTTAGTGATAAAAGTGTTGTTGTTTTTTTTTAATTAGCATATTTTTGTGTTTTGCTTTGGTACCGAAATTGGTACTGAGAACCGTGGATTTTCACTGATATCGGTACCGAATACTGAAAAAAAAAGAAGAACAGCAAAAAGTGATGACTAAAAGCATGCCTAAAAGCAAAAGCTAAAAAGCAAAAGCTAAAAGAAAAATTTGATGGTGTCCTAAGTATTTAAACTGGCCTTTCGGCCACACCTCAAATGTCTTGACCAATTAGATATTTTCTTTGCTCGGGGTGTTGCGATGTTTGTCTACCCCCATAGATAAATCATATGTTATCTTATCAATCACATGGTCCGAATTTTCCTGCTCTTGCAGAGTATCATTTTGGACATGATTCCTATAACAAGAATATGATACATTTGACAAATAACTGATGGTCAGAAACGTTTCAAGTAAACAGATTCAAACGCATACATACTAAACATGAATATGAATCCTTAAGCTATTCAATGGTTTTTAAAAAGACATACACAATAAGTGATTAGAAACATGAAAGTCAAACGTGTGGGTTACATATAAATGAATATGGAGTTAAGCAATGGACTGATATTCATTTATAAGTGTTTTTGAGTTCATTTTGGTTCATCTACATATCTAAAAGACAGTTTCTGTGCCATTCTCTGACTTAAGGACATTCTGTGGAGACCCGAGGTTAAAAGGTCCCTTTAGGAATTTCAGTCTGGTTCTTGTCTTCTATCATGGGTTTACATGTGATGGTCAGGCTGTGCATCTCTTTGCTCATCAATCTGGATTACATGCCCCAAATTTGACAATCTCTTCTCCAAACTGAAATTGACAATAATTGTTCTAATGGTGTTAATGTTAAAAGCTGTTCTGTGAAAGAGTTGGTTGGTTATATTGCTTCAGACTGTGGTCCCAGGAGTTGATTTACAACATCCTGTTGCCTTTCTGTGGAATTCGTCTCATGTTTCAACCATGCTCCTGATCGAATCTTTAATTTCGGGTCTGATACACTACACCTCCTTGATGGTTGATGCACATAACTGTCACAGTGTTGTCCATACAGATGAGTGCTTACCCTGAAGCAACAGTCAACCAGCACAGGGCCAGCAAATGTCCCACTGCAGTTGAGATCCTGTCAAGGAGCCCGAAGTTGCATGCCCATTGAACATAGGACCCCCACCCCGTTCTGGAGGCATCTGTTGTAACTACAACATGCCTGGAAGCTTGTTCAATGGACACTCCCACCACATGCAGATGCCTTATGCCTCTGAAATTGTTTCAGTGAATCCGCTGTTTTTCCCCTGAATGAGTTCAGACAGTTCACCACTGACTGGCTGCGCTCGTTCATGAGCCAAGCCATCATGTTGATCGAATCCAACTCCATTCCAATAAAAGAGATGCTCTGTACAGAGGAGGGCCTGCTCTTTTCCCAGTTGACCAAAAGTCCCAACTGGCTGAAGTGCCAGAGCACTAGATCCCTGTGTTTGCACAACAGATCTTGATAGTGAGCCAGTTGTCAATATAGTTGAAGATACAGATGTGCACCTCCCTTAAATACTCCCTTGGGACCTGATCAAAGCTGTCTCCATGGCATCTTGCTGTGTATCGCTATGACAATCCTGCGGACTGAGGCACCTAGATTTGATGCCAGGAGTAGCGTCGAACCGAAGCAAAACCGAGACATGGAACTATGAATCCTACAGGTCGATCACAGCAAACCAATCTTGGGGCCGTACGCACGTATGAATGTGCTTCTGCGTCAACATCTTTTTTAACTGGAGCTTGCGCAGGGTCCAATTCAAGTCTTGCAGATCCAAGATTGACCGTAACTCACTGCCTTTCTTGGGTACAATGAAGTAGGGGCTGTAAAACCCTGATCTCATCTCAGATGGAGGGATCTCCACCTGCAGGACAGAAGCATATTTGGCTGCCAATGAGGTAAAGAGGACACTGCTGAAAATGGGGTGGATGCCTGGTGAACTGAATCTAATAGCCGAGTATGATTGTCTGAATTAAGGCAAACATGACAGGCTAGGAAGCGCCAGCTAGGCTCCCAGACTCCATACAAGCAGCACACACACAGAGGGGCAGCATGGGAGAGCTGTGGGACCCAATCTGGAAGGCATTGTGTCCTGGAGTAGGGGGGGGGGGGGGTGAATGTGGAGTAGCATCACTACCTCCTAGGAAAGTGCAGTACTCTCCGTCACCCATGTCAGGGTCACTTCGCTGTCTGCTTGGAGGACTTAGTGGCTGCCTGGGGCACAGGCTGCATTACTTTCCTGCAGGAAGTTCTATGCACCCGACCAGGTGTAGATGCCAAAGGGGGTCTCACTCAACGATGAGCAGACTGGAGGCAAGTAGTGTAGTGAAGGAGGAGGAGGCAGCAAAATGGTTTCAGGCAGGAAAAGTTGCCCTCCATGACTTTGTGACCTCCTCATGCCCCTCCGTGAAAAATGGCACTGAGGCAGGTTGTGGCTGCAAGTCACGCCCCATGCCCAGAAACCAGTCGTTCAACTAAGAATGCCCTGGGTTGGGTGGAGGCTTCCATTCAAGCCCAATGTTCTGGGCTGCCCAGGAAAGCATAGCTGACAGTTCTTAGTCAGACTCTGACTTTGCAGTCCTCTCAGACGGAGGAAGCTCAGCAGAGTCCTCAAGCTCTGAAGCACCTGATCCCTCCGATGCCACGATCAACATCTGATCGTGCTCCTGAGACCCAAATGAAATTGTCGGACCACTGTGAGATGGCCCAGAAAACTCTTTCGGGAACTTGATGGCACACAATGGAGGTGTGGGAGGTCCATGAGGACAGGCTGGCAGAAGAGCTCCCACTGAAACCGTCAGATCAGAGAGTGCTAACCAGCGAGGACTTTTGCTTTCCAGAAGTCCCAGGCCAGGGAGCAGCTGAAGGGACATCTCCTGTCAGGGAAAATCGCAGTCTCAATGTTGCAATGGTCAAAATGAGGGCATGAACCATCCACAAACGAATTCTCAGCATGCTTACAGTTCATACCCGTGAGACAACATCATGAGACAACATCGTGGTAACAGAAATTAAATGAAATACAGGGTGTTTTCTGCCAACTGACAACCCAGGGTGCAGAAATGCAATTGGGTAAATTGGCAGTGGGCGGGATTCACAAACCAAAACAAAGATTGACATTATGGCCCGGAACACACATTTTCAAAGGAGAATAGCTGACAGTAGCATTGGTTTTCAGATAATCAAGTATGTTAACTTAGCATGTTTCTTAAATATCTGCAAACATATTGTGGTATTGTTATGCTTTTGTAGAGTCAAAATCTTACATACAGCAACTTTAAGGTGACCTTTTCATTAATATTATAAGTTTTAACAAACGGAAATGTCTTCTAAATGTATGGAAATTTTAAATATAATCTACATTCATCACAATGAAAAGAAAGTTCAACAATGAAACTAATATGTATGGTATATCAGTGATAATGATAATCAGCTGGTGGATTGCAACCCAAAAATTACACCATTATTGGCAAGAAGAAAAAGTAATGCTAAATGCAATTTATAACACAAACATAAATTATATCAATCATTCACAACACATTCACAAGTGGATCCTGTTGTTAAAGGAATAATTCACCCAAAAATTAATATTTGTGAAAATTTTCTCACCCTCAGGCCAGGGTTGTCTCTTCATCAGAACCAGGGACAGAGCCAGGCGATGTAAACATTCGGGGCTTAGCCCAAACTTAGGGGGGTCCAGGGGCATACTCCCCCGGGGAGATTTTTTTCCCCATTTACGTCAGCTAAATGCACTATTTTTCAGGCTATTTGAGATAATAGTATGCCTAAAAATCTATACACTATTTGGGAAAATGATGATGGTTACTCAGTTAAAAAATAAAATAAAAAAACACCCAATAGAGCCTATAACCTATTTTGTATTTAATTGTTCTCCAGCTATATTTCTCAATTAATCTCTCTTCTTATCCCACTAATGTGCCGAGATTAGCTGTAAAACATGCCCTGAGATAACTTAGCATTTGATACAAGCTGTGTGTTTCGGTTTTACGAGAAAACATAACCCACCAAATCGACTGACGTTGCTTTTGAATCTCTCTCTGGCCGGTGAGGTTTACTGTTAGTGTTCCTTTAAAAAAAAATTATGTCCATAATGTTAATTTCAGCCAGTTAGCCAGTGAGCTCGCTATGACGCCGGTGAAATAAAAAGCCCACCAGCCCCTAATGACAACGATGAAGAAGAAGATTTAAATTCTTCTTCGTTAGTTTTTATTGGCAGTTGGCAAACAAGCTGAGTGATGCGCAATGCATTACCGTCCGCCACCACGCACAGTAATAGAGCTTTTGTTTAATTTTTTTGCCGCTCCAGAGGAAATGAAACAAAGTTGAAGTTATTTTAAAAAAAACTAAAAGATTCAGGGCTTTTGACAAAACATTCGGGGCTTAAGACCCATTAGCCATCATGCAAATGAAAAAAAGAGGCCAAAGCTACATACAGTCAACATTCCATTTAAGGTTCCTGGAGGAAGTTTTGAGAGTGTCACTGATCTTTTCAAGGACTGTCTGCAGCTTCTGTTTCTGAGCGATCTCACACTGAGTCACCTCAGCCACATTCAAGCTCCTCTCCCTCCAGGTTCTCAGGGAATAAATACACAATTTAAAGGTTACACAAAAGAGTACTGGGTCTTACTGGAACAACAATATAAGTTTTTGAAGAACCTGCCCATCATAGAGGTCTTCAGCTAGATCCTTAACAATCATTCGCTTTCCCACCAACATGTCATTGATCCAGTCAATGAGGACCTGTCATTAAAGACAGAAGAAGTGGAGATGCTTGGATTTTTTAAATAAAATTACTAATTGTTTATGCATGTTAAAAAAGTATTGTACTGCAAATCTTACAAGTTAATAATCAGTGCTTGCTTTTGTGGCTTGCAAGGTAGTAAATGCCTCAACATTGAAATAGCCTTTCCTGTTATTCTTAGTATTATGTATACAATTATATATATATATATATATATATATATATATATATATATATATATATATATATATATATATATATATATATATATATATATATATATACATACATACAGGTGCTGGTCCTATAATTAGAATATCATCAAAAGTTGATTTATTTCACCATTTCCATTCAATATTGGAGTGAAACGTGTTTGTAAAATTAAATTGAAACTTGTATATTATATTCATTCTTTACATACAGACTGATATATTTCAAATGTTAATTTTTTTTTAATTTTGATGATTATAACTGACAACTAAGGAAAATTCCAAATTCAGTATCTCAGAAAATTAGAATATTGTGAAAAGGTTCAATATTGAAGACACCTGGTGCCACACTCTAATCAGCTAATTAACTCAAACACCTGCAAAGCCTTTAAATGGTCTCTCAGTCTAGTTCTGTATGCTACACAATCATGGGGAAGACTGCTGAATTGACAGTTGTCCAAAAGACGACCATTGACACCTTGCACAAAGAGGGCATGACACAAAAGGTCATTGCAAAAGAGGCTGGCTGTTCACAGAGCTCTGTGTCCAAGCACAATAATAGAGAGGCGAAGGGAAGGAAAAAATGTGGTTAAAAAAAAGTGTACAAGCAATAGGGATAATCACACCCTGGAGAGGATTGTGAAACAAAACCCATTCAAAAATATGGGGGAGATTCACAAAGAGTGGACTGCAGCTGGAGTCAGTGCTTCAAGAACCACTACCAAAGACGTATGCAAGACATGGGTTTCAGCTGTTGCATTCCTTGTGTCAAGCCACTCTTGAACAACAGACAGCGTCAGTTGCGTCTAAAGACAAAAAGGACTGGACTGATGCTGAGTGGTCCAAAATTATGTTCTCTGATGAAAGAAAAATTTTGCATTTCCTTTGGATATCAGGGTCCCAGAGTCTGGAGGACGAGAGGAAAGGCACACAATCCACGTTGCTTGAGGTCCAGTGTAAAGTTTCCACAGTCCGTGATGGTTTGCGATGTCATGTCATCTGCTGGTGTTGGTCCACTGTGTTTTCTGAGGTCCAAGGTCAACGCAGCCGTATACCAGGAAGCTGCATTCCTGCAGTAATTCAGGCAAAAGGAGCACCAACTAAGTATTGAGTGCTGTACATGCTCATACTTTTCATTTTCATACTTTTTAGTTGGCCAAGATTTCTAAAAATCCTTTCTTTGTATTGGTCTTAAGTTATATTCAAATTTTCTGAGATACTGAATTTGGGATTTTCCTTAGTTGTCAGTTATAATCATCAAAATTAAAAGAAATAAACATTTGAAATATATCAGTCTGTGTGTAATGAATTTCACTTTTTGAATGGAATTAGTGAAATAAATCAACTTTTTGATAATATTCTTATTATATGACCAGCACCTGTATAGACTGCACTGAAAAACTTTGGTGAAGGATTTACTTTGAAACAATTTTAACTCAGAAATTTACAGGAAATTTCACACACAAAAAAACACATTAAATGATGTTTTATTAACAAGATTCGGGAGGAGTGCGTCAGATACTTAGCCTAATCAACAAAGGTGGACCGTAATCAAGTAATCAATCCCATAGTATAAATATCGCTGACTTACCTCTATCCATTGACGGTTTATCAGCATGCTGGTTCGCTCCGTCTGTCATCTTATCACAGACCCAATTTTCCTACCAACGAAGAGAGCTATACCGGGGATTTTTCAGATCTGCTGCTTTTGCCGAACCCGCGATCATTCCTACCCAGCCAAACACGGCCGTTGAGCACCATTAAGCGTCATCGCGACAGCTGCTCTTCTCGCCAAGCCACACGTCGTGGCCAATAGACCGTGCAAGCCCCGAGCTCGCCTCGCTCGACACAACGATCGTGCCGCCCAAGACCGAGCTCTCCTCGAGCACTGGATTGTAGCAGCAGCAGGCATTCAACCAGCCTGGGACGCACCCCAGTTCTTACTGCAGCAAGCCTCTCTCACTTCCTGCCGCCGCTCAGCCTTTCACCGCGGCTTTTCCGGCCGAGGCGCAGTTTGAGGCCGCTTCCTCTAGCGGCGCAGACCGCGTGTCTTAAACCAATATATTTTCAGGTGAAGACGCTAAAAGCAGGTTTGCAGCTAAAGTTTGTTAAATGACGTCATGACGTAGTTCCGTCGGATGACGATGCCACTTTTAACCACGAAGCCAAGGCATTATTTCCAGAGTCTTCATCCACACTGAAATGTCCAAAGACATTACATTTGCCTTACTGTGCACCTTTAAACCTCACTGAGATGATACAGACATAAATTTCATGATAGGTAAAAAAAAAAATCGATAGCCTGAATGCACTGTAAGTCACTTTGGATAAAAGCGTCTGCTAAATACATAAATGTAATTTTACATTTTAATTTAAGTTTCATACAAGTATTCTGGCATTTATTTAAGGACCTATTTCACCATTCACTGGCGCGATCACCCAAAATTCATCTAAAACGCAACTTCCCTCGTGTTTTGACGCAGGACCGCAAGTGTGAGTAAAATTTCTATTGCCTTTTTAGGACCGTAATACGAAAAGCAGGCAAGTAAATATCTTTAGAAACCACTTGGAAGCAAATAGCACATAACTGCAATTAACCCATTTGCTTGCAAGCATCGCCAACGGCCCCAGTTTATTATCATTTCACTTTCACAGCACGTTAAACATCACTCTCTTACTTGATCTGGACAAACCGTGCATCAATTGAAAGTTTAAAGACTCTAGCTTCGATATTTGACCAATGTTTTGATAAAACATTTTTGCAGTGACAGTTATTTAGTAATTTATGTCAGGAAAATGATTCCGATTCCTGAACAGTAAATTTCGAAGTGTCAGCTTCGTGGACAAATGTGATCATGTATCTAGTCAGAAAGAATCATGAGCAGAAACATTTTTAATTTGGGTATGTCATTTCTGTCTCCATGCCAAAAATGGGGGGTGACTGGTAAGGGGTTAACGTTACTGCTATAATCATGTCTTTTGGTACAATGTTTTTTACAAGACTAAACATGCTTCATCGTTTTCAAAAGCCTCTGTTTCCACAGTCCATACTACAATGTGAAAACAGCGTTCCAAATGTATCCGCTCAGGAGACAATCTAAAAAGGCCGGAGGCCAAATGAGAGGAAAGATGCTTTTCCAACAGGAACATAGTAATGTGGAAAAGGCTTGAGGAATTGTCAAATCAGGCAACTAATTGCTAAGCTGGCAACACAGTAGGCTACCCATCCATTTTTAGCTTGCCCCATCAAACGTTACTAACCCTTTTATTCTTCCCGCAGCCAACATCTAAAGCAGCCGAAGCAAGCTCTGCAGGCGTCCCAAGCAGCTATCTCTCCTCCTCTTCTCATACTCCCCTTTACTTCTCTGTTTTCCGCATCTCCCCACTGCTGCTGCAGTGTCTGCTCCCGCAGGAGCCTTTTCTGTATCTCCTCACTGCCGCAGCAGCGTCTGCCCCCGCAGGAGCCTTTTCTGTATCTCCTCACTGCCGCTGCAGTGTCTGCTCCCGCAGGAGCCTTTTCTGTATCTCCTCACTGCCGCAGCAGCGTCTGCTCCCGCAGGAGCCTTTCCTGTATCTCCTCACTACCACTGCAGTGCCCGCTCCCGCAGGAGCCTTTTCTGTATCTCCTCACTGCCGCTGCAGTGTCTGCTCCCGCAGGAGCCTTTTCTGTATCTCCCCACTGCCGCAGCAGTGTCTGCTACCCCCCCCAAAAAAAAAAAAATCACATCGACATCACCTCCTCTTGAAAGTTATGCCATGCATCCTAGGTTGCGGTGATAGTATCACATATCCACGATAGTCAAGACGATATCAGACTCATTCTCCTATCAACGTTTTTTATTATCATTATTAGGCGGCCTATCATAATTCGGCTATCAAACTGCTCCATTATCCCATCTCAGCACTGAATTTCACGCTCGCCCGTGCTCTCAAAGGATGATTTGAGCCCGTAGGCGGCGAAGAAGTCTCCATCCACAAATAGACATACATCGTTTGCAGATATAAGGTATTTCATTGTACTTTAACAGGTAATCTGATACGTGCCATATCTTAAACAAGCTTTCACTAATGGAGTATAATGCCACAGTTACGTTAGAATGCATCTCATTCTTGTTTCTGTGGCGGCGCGTCGGTCCCATCATGAGGCATGTGGTCCGGAGCACGTATGACCAAGGCATCAGTTCAACCGAACTCACTCCAAATATATGAACTTACCTGTTTTTGAATACCTTATATTTAAGGCGTTCGTTTACGTCCATATTAGGGTTAAATCGTTGGACTTCAAATGAAATCTACTATTGTTTTGCACCGTTGACTGATTTTGCAGAACATTTAGACTGATAACTTCCGTGCGCAGATGCGGCAAATTTGTCAAAGGACAAGCGAGGTGACAGTAGTGCCGACTACACGAACTAGCCATTTTAAACATAATATTTTATATTTAATGCCAGTTTATCAGTACGTCTGAAAGTATATTTTTCGATTATTGGTGTTTCCATAGGCTCTTTTTCGTGCACCTGCATGGTTAAAATGGAAAATAGTAAGCTATGACAAAAATAAAGAATCTTTCTCTTACTCCACCCATGCACTATTACATCGTCGATATGTACCATCGATCTCACGTGCTGACAATATGACGATTCGACAATGACCATATCGCTGATTCATGGCACCTATTCAGGGTACACTGGCACAGGAATTTTTTTTTTTTTTTCGCACGCTTAATTTCGAATACAATGACTGCACCAAGATTTTCTGACTCGTTATCGGAAGCAGCTCATTGGATTTGCTAAACAATTATTCAAGTAAGCCTCACAGCGTCTACCCTCGTAGACAACCAAATTGTTCTTAGTATTGAACTCCCTGTCAGGCACTGCAAGAGTACTCCCGGTTGAGCCAACCTTTGCCTTTCCATCCGACCACCAGTGAAGCTTACCAGATTAACCCGATAAAAAAAAAAAAATTATCCTTTCAGTCAGCGACACGTACCTATCGAACACCAATTAGTGCATCACAGCTAAAACAATTTTCCCTCTGATGGCGAGACGTACCCATCCAATACCGCAAATTAAGCATTCGCCGAACACCAACGGGTGCTTCGCAGATAAAACAATCTCAATTTTCCCTCTGCTGGTTGGAGAGAAAAAAAAAACGTCCCACCGGATGCCGGCTATAGCCTCCCAGCTAGATAACCTTACCTTTTCTATCCTATGGTCGGCGAGGCTTCTCTCTTCGATGCCAGGAGTTCGAGCTCCCATCGGATGCTGACGAGAGCCTCCCGGCTAGACCACCTCACCTTTTACATTCTGCGGCCAGCAAGGCTTACCCGTTCGTTGCCAGGAGCTCACACTCCCTTCGGACGTAGGTGAGAGCCCCCGGCTACCTTTCTTGCCGTTCCGTCTTACGTACGGAGAGGTTTACCCATTCAATGCATGGAGTCAGGGCTCCCATTGGATGTAGGTGAGAGCCTCTCAGCTAGACAACCTTACCTTTTCCGTCTTTTGGCCAGCAAGGCTTACCCGTTCGATGCCGGGAGCTAAGCTCCTATCGGACGTCGGTGAGAGCCTCCCGGCTAGACAACCTTTTCCGTCCTTCAGCCAGAGAGGCTTACCCATTCGATGCCGGGAGCTAAGCTCCTATCGGACGTCGGTCAGAGCCTCCTGGCTAGACAACCTTATCTTTTCCATCCTTTGGCCAGTGAGGCTTACCCCTTCAATGCGAGTGCTCCCATCGGACGCCGGCAAGAGCCTTCTGGCCAGACAACCATTACCATTCCACGTCGTTTAGGTCACAAAACCGATCTACCCAATAGCAAGCCGTCCGATGCCGCAAGTATCAATCACACAAACAAACCCTCCTTCCATCCTACGGTCGTCGAGGCTTACCCGTCTTATGCCGTGAGTAGCGAACTCCCATAAGACGTCGACGAGAGCCTCACAGCCACACAAACTTACCTTTTTCATTCTACGGCCTGCGAGGCTTACTCAGTCGATTCCGGGAACAGGAAGTCCCCGTTGGATGCTGGCGAGAGCCTCCTGGCCAGACAACCTTTACCTTTCCATTCTACGGTCGGCGAGACTTACCTGTTCGATGCGTGTGCTCCCTTCGGACGTTGGTAAGAGTCTCCCGGCCACGCAACTTACCTTTCCATTTGATGGTAGGCAAGGCTTAACCGTCAGATTCTTTGAGTCTAGACCTCTCGCCAAATCCTGAAAAAAAAAATAAACTGGCGGCTGTCCTCTTGCTTTTTGGGGGGTACTCTGGGTTCGGGCCATTCCCGAGCTCGGAGCCCTTCCCCGGACAGCACGCCAAATATGCATACCATACCTCAGCTAAATTATATCTAAGTGTGAACTCGTGAAATTAAATGTGACATTTTGAGGTAGAAATACTAAAATTGTATTTTATTTTAAAATGTACGTCAATAATCTTAGTTTTATTCACAACTTCAAAATGTTTTTTACAATGTGTACTTTCAGTTATTTTTTACACATATTTTAAATTTTGGTTGCCATTGTTATCTTTTTAGTAAGTATTGTACTTTGTATAATAACATTAGATCAGGAATTGAACATTGTGCCCCTTTGCATGATAGATGACAACAGTAACACTCGAATAACTTGTTTTGTTGCAAGTTGAAGCTCTCAATGAATGTCTTTGCTTAAAAATACCAAAGCTTGTGAAGAAGATCAGAGAAGGAGTTGTATTACAATCATTCTGGAGCTGATTTACTTTCGTTAGCTCTTGGAGTTTGGGATCGTTCCTTGAGTTGGATCAACCATGGTGCAGACTTCATTCTCCTTTTTTTGAGAGATAAATGGGAAATACAGCAGCTTTTAGTACAACAAAGGCTGTGTAGTTCATGTCTGAATCTTCAGTTATGTTGAGAATTTTTACCAAGCATGGTGTCTTCAGGGTCCAACTCAAACTGTGTAGGACTGAGGGGTAGGTTAATCGCATTCATTCCCTCCTCCTGGAGCTCAGACTCTATGAAAAGAAATGCATCACTACATCAATAAAATATGATACAAAGGTAACTAAAGAGGGTTTCTCTTGAACCACTTAATGCTTCATGTCATGAAAAACTGAATTCTCCTTCATAAGATTTTAAAGCACTATAGAAAATATGCTGTAATTTTCTGAATTCTGAACATCTGCAACATGGAATTTCTGTCTCCCAGAGAGAGTCAAAAATCATCACTGATGCAAGAAACCTTGATTAATATTATCAGCCAATCTGAGGAATATAATATAAAAAATACACACTTTATGCTATGACCTCATAAAAGGTAGTGTCATTTGCAGCAATTCTCAAAATGGCAGAGCTGAAAACAAAGCTTTTTTGAAGCTGTGCTTCTCATTGCTGGAGGTCAGTTATGCAGTATTGGCCTCACTGGGGAGGGGGCTACTCAAAGCATCTCATTTAATGCTATGCATTCATCCCTGAACACGTTCAGCTTAACAAAAGAACTCAGACCTTCAATCAATAGATTGTGCAATATTCATTAAAATAGAGAATGTTTAGAAACCACTATAAAAACACATTTTAGCATTGTTGATAGTGAAATGTTTTAGACTTATTTTATTTTTTTATCATATTGTATATTAAAGGAACACTCCACCGTTTTTTGAAATAGGGCTTATTCACATTGTTTCCTACATTTAGATAGGTGGGCAAATGCATTTTTGCGTCAGTGCATGCATTGTTTTAGTTTGACTGGGTCGGCGTTAGCTTAGCTTAGCACAATGAATGGAATCCTTTGTTGCCAGCTAGCATGGCCTGAGTAAAAGTGATCAAATAAATTAAAAAAACCCACCTAATTACTTCTTGTGGCCTGCGTATTCACAACGAGCACAAATAGCGATCCAGATTAACACTAGGCGATTTCCTAGGCAGATATTGACTTGGGACTATATTATGGGGAAGCACAGGCGAAGCACTGCTACTTCGGTGCAGAGATAACACGCACCACATGAAATCCCACGACTTCCGTCAACATACCGGCGTGAATAGTAGCTGCCTGGCTATTTTCCTTACAGTACACGAATGGCGATGAATATGGCTGATTTTGAGAGAGACGAAGAGGGTGACTTCTCAGACAGTCAAGAACCAGAACCATACCTATTTGAACCAGAGTTTACAGAAGACGAGCTGCGTGCTTTGGAAATAGAACGACAGGAGGAGGAGGTTGCGATCGCTCGTGATGAGAGCAAACATGAACTGGTGGTGTGAATGTGGGGGAATATGCCAATCTATGCCGACGGAAATAGAGTGTCTATGCTGTAGAGAGTGGGACATGTTTTTGCCATTGATGACCGGGCTCAACACGTCAGATCAAGATGAGCGTATCCGAAGTTGTGTCACATCTACAGCGGATTTCACGGCGCTGATCCATTCTGCAGTACTCAATTTTTTTTCCGGTGTGACAAAGTGAACTGGAAAAAACGCCCCACCACGAATGGACCAAATCGACAGCTGTCCACAGAGTAAGTGATTATTTTAATCATGACGCATGTATAGATCGACCCATATTATAGCTGTATTCACATAGAGTTGATGTTTTCACAGGCAATATAGGTTATATAGGAAGAGAAATAAAAGACAACTTACATGTGCACTTTGTTCTTCCTGTGTTTTCAAAGTAGTCCTCTGGTGCAAAATGTTCTTCGCAAACACGATACTGCTTTATTTTGTTGAGAGGCGTTGAACTACAGATCTCCAGAGCTGCTAGCCATTTATTTCTCAGTTCCACATTAGATGGAATTCTGTGAAACATTACATTCGTGTATGTCCTTTGCTTGTTCTCACAACCTTTTGCTATGCAGGTAATAACCATGTTTGCTGTAACTTCTCAAAATAAATCATCCAAAAGCGAAGACACTCGGTGCAGGTCACGCCGGTATGTTCTTCTTCTTCTGTTTTTTTTGACGCGTTGCATGCCGCTATGTTGACGGAATTCGTGGGATTTCATGTGTTGCGTGATATCTCTGCACCGAAGTAGCAGTGCTTCGCCTGTGCTTCC
This sequence comes from Carassius carassius, assembly GCF_963082965.1. Taxonomy (NCBI): domain Eukaryota; kingdom Metazoa; phylum Chordata; class Actinopteri; order Cypriniformes; family Cyprinidae; genus Carassius; species Carassius carassius. The sequence continues at coordinate 43,700,321 of NC_081756.1, read as the reverse complement.
CCATAATATAGTCCCAAGTCAATATCTGCCTAGGAGATCGCCTAGTGTTAATCTGGATCGCTATTTGTACTCGTTGTGAATACGCAGGCCACAAGAAATAATTAGGTGGGGGTTTTTTTTATTTTTTTTGATCACTTTTACTCAGGCCATGCTAGCTGGCAACAAAGGATTCCATTCATTGTGCTAAGCTAAGCTAACGCCGACCCATTCAAACTAAAACAATGCATGCACTGACACAAAAATGCATTTGCCCACCTATCTAAATGTAGGAAATAATGTGAATAAGCCCTATTTCAAAAAACGGTGGAGTGTTCCTTTAACATAAGAAGGGGTGGACTTACCAATTAGGTAGATGACTGCCTTCGGCCCCCAAAAGCCAAAGGCCCCCTAAAATGCTATTCATATACGAGATAAAGGAAACGCGAACTGTTGCTGGTTACGGTGTTTATTACCACAACATCCATCTGCATATCCAAGTTGAACGTGCTTCTTGTCTATCCTGATTGTAGCAAATGAAAATATTATGCATCTGAAACTAACAGCCGCACGAGCGCGAGGTCTCTCTTTCCCAGCTCAGGTGAACACTCTTCTCTCTGCATCTGCTCTGTTCAGCTTCTCTAATTTTACATTCAAGTATAGCTGAAATCATAGCACAGCTATTGTCTTTATCTTGAGTGTAGCCTATTTGATTTTATCAGGCGACGGCACGATTATAAATCAGGATTTTTGTGCAGATTAACATCTTGGAAAGGAGAGCTGGTTAGTCTTAATGGGTCGCGTTTCAGTAATTATTTCATATTCATCCCATTGTCTGACAGCAGAAATAGTCAAATATATCAATGAAAAAAGTTTTTAGAATTTAGCTGCATCAGAATACAGTATGTGGCACAGAGAGGCAAACAAATATAATAATAAATAATAAATGTACATGCTCAGAAGAAGTGAGCTGCCCTGTCTTGTGAAAATGCAAACAGGTTTGTGTATGTAAGTAAATTGCTCAGTACAAAGAAAGAGAAGTAATAGGAACCTAGTATTTCTATGTTTTAATATCCATGTGTTTAATAGACATGAACATGTTCTTTGAAAAACATCTATGACCTAAGAGACATGTCTACTCTTCATGATCTTTTAACTATGGTTTCATTAAAAATAAACATATATTACATAAAACATCCATATTTGTCCATGCCCATGTTGATTAGATTAATTATGTGAAGGCCTGGTTTCACAAACATTGCTTAGCTTAAGCCAGAACTAGGCCTTAGTTAAATTAAGATATTTAAGCAATTTTTACAAAAATGCCTTTGAAGAAAATGTTACAAGTTTTTATATGAATGAACCTTTGAAGGGAACTGATTGTCTTCAGAAAAGTTTTGATCGCATTTTCTTTTTACCTGATAAAGTATCATTTATTAGCTCAGCTGCTTTGTTTGAAGCCGTTACCGGGGAAACCACTATATTTCTGACATTCCAAAAGCACCTCCTACTGGCAGAGAATGAATGACCATTTTCAATAATCCAGTCTGCAGTTTTTGTTCAGACCAGTGTTTTAAATAATATAATAATTTATACTTCTGACTCATCCCTTTTCTTTAGACTGTGAGGTTTATTATTTTATAATCATTTATTTATTTATTTGTTTGTTTGTTTGTTTGTTAAAACTTGTATCTCAGTGGTAAATAAATTTTTATTTTGTGGTCTACAACATGAAATAATAAAAGTGTCTGCTAAATTAATAAATGTAAATGAAAGAATCCCATTATAACGTACATAAACAATTTAGAAACATTGGACACAACAATGTGGAATCACTGTCCAGCAGCAAGCATCACAACAAAAAAGGAACCTCAAGGTTGATCTAGGTAAATGTGTGTAAATGTATAGGGCCCCATTCCTATATTTGCCTGAGGCCCTCAATTCACTTAATCTGCTGAATATTTAGAAACCGCTAAAAAAAAAAACACACACATTTCAACACTGTTGAAGGTGAAGAGTGTATTTTTAGACTTAAAAAAGTATTGTTATTTTCATATTGTAGATTAAAATAAGTTATATTTAAAATACTAAATACTTATATGTATTTTAATTATTACATAATATATGCACAATATGCAGAGACAACTATAACCCATTTGCAGTTTTACAATTCCCATGTCAAAACAAAAACACTTAAGCATACTATTAAAAAGAGTGCTTATAAATAAATGAAATAATAAAATTACACTTAAGTGAAAACTGAATGTAATTGCATGTTATCACCAATAAGATAAATGTATATTAAATGCATTGTTAAAATGTAAACTGGTTTTAAGTCACAATTAATTAGGACTTAAGTACATCTTTATATGTAATTTTTATTTGTATTGTTTGTTTTTTTTGTTTGTTTGTTTTTTTAAATATGGTGTGCTGCCATATATACTAACAAGAATTTATGGTAAACTAAAACATACTTTACTGTAATTTATATTGAAAGGTGTGCATGTATTTAAATATATGGGTAACTGCACATTTCTAATAAAGAATTTTCAATTTAGTACATTTAAAATATATTTATTTTACACTGTAAATGTAATGTTAAATTGCATATAAAATTACTTTTCATGTGCTCATGTTAGTCATCACATCAAAATAAGTGTACTTTTATAAAGCATAAACATTATTAAAACATAATGCAACTTTCAAGTAAAACTGTTAATTTTACTTTATAAGTGATTAGAAAGTTTTTTGTGTGTGTACTGTATGCTGAGAAACAGACAGTATGAAAGTGTACTATCTTTAAATACACTTCAGTGACCTTTCATTTAATCAACATAATATTTTCTGCAAATACTATCTTTCAAAATATATTTTTGAGCTTTAAAGGACACTATAAATGCATACTCAAAACTATTAAGTGCACTTCTTTTTCACAAGGGATTGCTATTCACTCTGTTGACATGAATATGCAGACAGTGTCAAATGTATCATTAGTTGGCTTTCTACTGCTATAGTTGACATGTAACTCTCAAACCTGTTACCAGTTTAGTGATAGTTAATGCTTATAGATTAAGCCTCTAAATCTTGCTATTTCATTGAATCTCTCATTTAATTGACTCTGCCTGCCATCCTGTGAATGACACAGACACGTGGCATCTCAACTAGCCCTCAGGTAGCTGATCTTCTAAACACCCTCTCGTTCTCCATCTGCCCAGTGGTCCCATCAATACTGGCCAATCAGTAAAGCAATGCTGCAGCACATCCCTGTGAGAGGCAGTCCAGAAGAAGAATCGGTACAGATCCCTAGAGATATCGACATTCTGTTTTTAATCAACACTGTATCCTGCTATAGCTGCTTCTAACATGCTTTAAACACAGTCAGTTGAGGGCAAGGGAAGCAACTTCCCAGCGTCCCCATGAACTAGGTTTAGAACATATGCATAACAGCTAATTAACAGTTTGTGAAATAACTTCCCAGCAAAACAAAACTGACTAACTAAATAAATGAATAATTTAAGGAAGAAATAACTTTTTTCTTAGATTAAAAGCACATTTCAAAATGTCATAGCATAATTTACAGTAATTACTATACAGTACAGTACTGTATGTTTATTTTTTTATATGTACTGTATATAATAAGATTTGTATCACACATTTGTATCACGCACACTATGAAATGCAAATATACAGTACATGTGTTCAGAACTATAGCTAATAATCTGACAGATACATGCCTAAACATCAGTGAGTTTAAATTTGTTTGACATGCATATGATCAGAAAAAAGATACTATCAGAAGAAATCGGCCGCCCTGACTGAATGAATGCTACTTGTCATTTCTCATCAGAGTATGTTTTTCTTTATAATTTCATATCTCCATTATATGTCATAATATACTGTAAATGTTAGCAGTTAGTTGTAATTAATAAAGTTAAAGCCTTACCAAATCACATTTCTGAATTTTTTTGGATGCTATTTTATTAATATTTTAAAACATCTAGATTGCAGCAATTTATTTAATGAATTTTTCAACCAGGCTTATTTTATTTGGTTTATTCCTGTGACATTTGTCGATAGCAGGACAAAAAAAGCAATGACTCGAGTCTATGCAATGAAAAAAAACAAGATGACTATACCAAAACTAGCTTACATTTGAGGTTTTTCATAGCCCGCAACAACAGTTTGCAATCTGTCTTCATTTCTTTCTTATAACTTAATCACTACTTTTGCAAATATTACACTTCTGTATGAGTACCAGGCTATCCAAGGAAGCAAGCTGAAATGAAACACTAAAACACTCATAAAATAAATCATTAAAATTCAGGACCTTCAGCAAGATTGTTAAGAAAGTTGGAAAAGCTGTTTTCAGCAACTGTCCGTGACCTGCAGCTTCCACAAGACACTTAATAATAATGGATTTACACTGATTAAACACCAGGCATGTTATTTATTTATTTACCGTCTTACTGAAGTGATACATCTGAAAAAATGTAAATTAGGTAAAGGATTTTCTGCTCAGCACAGGGTTAAATATTCATATATTTGAAATTCATTACTGATAAAGAAATCTGAACGCATGGAAACTCTGAAATACATGATCTCCAGTAAAAATGAATGAAATTATGAAACGTGTACTGTAGGGATATATTAATAATTTTAATGTGAAAATATGAAATCATATTTACTTACTAAATATTTACCCAACCTCTCACAATGAACAACAACCACTTGTGAAGTGAAGTGACATTCAGCCAAGTATGGTGACCCATACTCAGAATTCATGCTCTGCGTTTAACCCATCCAAACCCAGCCATTTATGCTGCGGCGCCCGGGGAGCAGTTGGGGGTTCGATGCCTTGCTCAAGGGCACCTAAGTCGTGGTATTGACGGTGGAGAGAGAACTGTACATGCACTCCCCCCACCCATAATTCCTGCCGGCTCGAGACTCGAACTCACAACCCTTCGATTGGGAGTCCGACTCTCTAACCATTAGGCCACGACTTCCTACTTCTCTTCCTTCTAATGTCACAGCAGAGACGTGTAGCCTTTTGTAAACACTCACATAGTTATGGTACTGTTGCTGGTACTTTCTATTAGAACATTGTTTCTTTATAACTGCATGTGGTTCTATAAAACACCTTAAAGGAAGTAATCATTACGCTGGCTTTTCGATCATCATTTAGCCATGACTTGCTACTTACTTCTCTAAAACTCATTTAGTACAATGAGTAGCTCGGCCTGACAAAGACCCCATTGAGTTTGTAAGCCTTTTCTCCTTCCCTCTGATTCAATTATCTCCTCAAAGCCATGTAAACAAGCGGCACAATGGACACAGCCTGGCCCTGGGCTGTCATCAGAGCAGATTTCCCATGCAGTTATGCTCTAAAATCTTATGCACAGTCCGGTATAACTCTCTCACTGAAAAACAAGGTCAACGCTATGCCTCAACACATAGTCTGACCTTTCTTCTATAGCTTTTATCACAAAGCCATGCACTCAGACAGGAATTTTAATACATAATAAAGTCTGATATGAATGCACAATAAAATAACTGTAGAGATGTATTATGTTTTCCAAGGATTTTTGGGATGAGCAAATGTAGTGTTCTTATTCAGTCTTGCAGTGCTGTAAGAAACTGTGGTGCTGTTTTTTCTGGCCCATCTTTAAGTCATTATCTCCACCTTATCATTCAATGCAATTTCCATTTAATTTAATTTTTGAATGCTACAGTTCTGTTGTACATGTCAGAATAAAACATTTTCGGCTAAGACTATAGAAAATGAAAAGCTGAAATCTCCCAGGTTCCATCTTCAGCTGTAAAGTACTATACGAGAGAGGACAAAAGCAAAGAAACAACCAAGACTATAATTGACCTCTAGAACAGCTTTCAGTTTACGCTACACAACTAGCCCCCGCTCTGTATTTTCAATTCGCCGAATGACAGCGTGGGGTCAGACTGTGAGTTCTTGACACCTTCACTGTGAGGTCAATACTTCACTCTTCCACATGCCATTTTCTGCAACAGTGAAGAGCTTGAAAGAAACCTTATGAACACTTTCACATCATACATAATCTGTATGTCATGAGTCACACTTGTCTCTGAGGATGTGAAGTTGCTGCACAAACAAACTCGTGGAGGATGCCAAAACTATACATATGGAATCCACATCTGGACAAACAACAACACAGATGTCAGGATGTTGTTCTCATTTAACATTAATTCCAACAACACGGGCCTTAATGTTGCTTTATCCTCCAACTGGAGTTGGGATGTTATGAAATAAGTGGAGATATATTTTTGCTTTAAATGAATGGTTGTTGTCATGGTGTAAAGAACAGAAACTGCTATTTGTTAATAACTGGAATCTTTTCTGGGAGCGTCCTAGGCTGTTTCGCGCTGATGGATTACACCCCAGCAGAATCGGAGCGGAGCTGCTCTCTGACAACATCTCCAGGACACTTCGCTCCATGTGACTAGTAAGACAATTCTCTAATAACTATTATGATGAGTTTTGTTCCACCCGCTTAAATGATAAAAGTACTTGTGCTGTAAAAACTATTAAGACTGTGTCTGTTCCCCGAATAGTGAGGTCAAAATATAATGTAGGATCTAGAAAAAATCTTATCGTAATTAAACCAGAAAAATGTAAAGTAAATGAACAAAAACAATTTTTAAAGTTTGGGCTCATAAATATTAGATCACTCACACCCAAAGCAGTTATTGTAAATGAAATGATCACAGAAAATAGTTTTGATGTACTCTGCTTGACTGAAACCTGGCTAAAACCAAATGATTATTTTGGTCTAAATGAGTCTACTCCACCAAACTACTGTTATAAGCATGAGCCCCGTCAGACTGGTCGTGGCGGAGGTGTTGCAACAATATATAGTGATATTCTCAATTTTACCCAGACAGGATACAGGTTTAACTCTTTTGAAATACTTCTGCTAAATGTTACACTGTCAGACATGCAAAAGAAATCTAATGTATCTCTTGCTCTGGCTACTGTGTATAGACCACCAGGGCCGTATACAGAATTCCTAAAAGAATTTGCAGATTTCCTCTCAGACCTTCTAGTTACAGTTGATAAGGCGCTAATCATGGGAGATTTTAATATTCACGTTGATAATGCAAATGATACATTAGGACTTGCGTTTACTGACCTAATAAACTCCTTTGGAGTCAAGCAAAATGTCACCGGGCCCATTCATCGTTTTAATCATACACTAGATCTAATTATATCGCATGGAATCGATCTTACTGCTATAGATATTGTACCCCAATGTGATGATATTACAGACCATTTCCTTGTATCGTGCATGCTGCGTATAACTGATATTAACTATATGTCTCAGCGTTACCGTCTGGGCAGAACTATTGTTCCAGCCACCAAAGAAAGATTTGCAAATAACCTGCCTGATCTATCTCAACTGCTATTTGTACCCAAAAATACACATGAATTAGACGAAATTACTGACAACATGGGCACTATTTTCTCTAATACATTAGAAGCTGTTGCCCCCATCAAATTGAAAAAGGTTAGAGAAAAACGTACTGTGCCATGGTATAACAGTAATACTCACTCTCTCAAGAAAGTAACTCGTAGTCTTGAACGCAAATGGAGAAAAACTAACTTGGAAGTTTTTAAAATTGCATGGAAAAACAGTATGTCCAGCTATAGACAGGCTCTAAAAACTGCTAGGGCAGAGCATATCCACAAACTCATTGAAAATAACCAAAACAATCCAAGGTTTTTATTTAGCACATTGGCTAAATTAACAAATTACCAGACGCCACCTGATTCAAATATTCCACCAACGTTAAATAGTAATGACTTTATGAATTTCTTCACTGATAAAATAGATAACATTAGAAATACAATAGCGAATGTAGATTCTACAGCGTCTAACACTTCAGTTTCATCCATCGCACCCAAAGATAAACTGCAGTGCTTTACAAATATAGGACAGGAAGAGCTAAATAAACTTATCACTGTATCTAAACCAACAACATGTTTATTAGATCCTGTACCCACTAAATTACTAAAAGAGCTGTTACCTGTAGCCGAAGAACTGCTTCTCAATATCATTAACTCGTCGTTATCTTTAGGTCATGTCCCAAAACCATTCAAGCTGGCGGTTATCAAGCCTCTTATTAAGAAACCAAAACTAGATCCTAGTGTACTGGCAAATTATAGGCCTATTTCAAATCTTCCATTTATGTCTAAAATTTTAGAAAAAGTTGTGTCTGCTCAATTGAGCACCTTCCTGCATAAAAATGATCTGTATGAAGAATTTCAGTCAGGTTTTAGGCCCCACCATAGCACAGAAACTGCACTTGTTAAAATTACAAATGACCTGCTTCTTGCGTCAGATCAAGGCTGCATCTCATTTCTAGTCTTACTTGATCTTAGTGCTGCGTTCGACACCATAGATCATGACATACTCATAGATCGATTACAAAACTATACAGGTATTCAAGGGCAGGCTCTAAGATGGTTTAGATCCTACCTGTCCGATCGCTACCATTTTGTTTACTTAAATGGGGTGTCATCTCATTTATCATCAGTAAAATATGGAGTGCCACAAGGATCCGTCCTAGGTCCCCTTCTATTTTCAATATACATGTTGCCCCTTGGTAATATTATTAGAAAATACGGAATTAGCTTCCACTGTTATGCTGATGATACTCAGCTATATATTTCAACGAGACCAGATGAAACTTCCCAATTATCTAAGCTAACAGAGTGTGTTAAAAATGTAAAAGATTGGATGACAAATAATTTTCTCCAATTAAATTCGGATAAGACAGAGATATTAATTATTGGACCAAAAAACACCACACAGAATCTTGTAGATTACAATCTGCAACTAGACGGATGTACTGTTACTTCCTCTACAGTCAGAAATCTGGGTGTTATATTGGACAGCAATTTGTCTTTTGAAAATCATATTTCCAATGTTACAAAAACCGCATTCTTCCATCTTAGAAACATTGCCAAGCTACGCAACATGTTATCTGTTTCTGATGCAGAAAAGCTAGTTCATGCTTTCATGACCTCTAGACTGGACTATTGTAATGGACTTCTAGGTGGTTGTCCTGCTTCGTCAATAAACAAGCTACAGGTAGTCCAAAATGCAGCAGCTAGAGTCCTTACCAGGTCAAGAAAATATGATCATATTACCCCAATTTTACAGTCTCTGCACTGGCTACCTATTAAGTTCCGTATCAGTTACAAATTATCATTACTTACCTATAAGGCCCTAAATGGTTTAGCTCCTGCGTACCTAACTAGCCTTCTACCACGCTACAATCCATCACGCTCCCTAAGGTCACAAAACGCTGGACTTTTGGTAGTTCCTAGGATAGCAAAGTCCACTAAAGGAGGTAGAGCTTTTTCACATTTGGCTCCCAAACTCTGGAATAGCCTTCCTGATAATGTTCGGGGTTCAGACACACTCTCTCTGTTTAAATCTAGATTAAAAACGCATCTCTTTCGCCAAGCATTTGAATAATGTATCTCTTAAATTGTGAGTGTAGTTGCATCTGCATTTTTATTCTTTAGCTTGGGTTAAACTAATTTTACTTTGTTGGATCAGCAGCTATGCTAATGATGTCTCTATTTTGTTTCTATGTTTTGCCACGGGATTTACATCCCGTGGTAACTAGGATTTACACAAGCTCCAGTCTGGATCCAGAACACCTGAGAAGAGATGATGCTGACCCTCAGAGGACCCCAGATGATGCTAACCTTGAATCAACAAACAGAACTAACAATTATTGCTACATGTGTGACTGCATCCTATAATTACTATTAATTAATAATATTGATAGTTCATCATCTAGCTGACTACGTCTTGTATTATTATTATTTTTATTTTTCTAAAATCCTGTCAAACGTGCACAAACTACTAGCTACTACTAAATATTGTAGAAACATAATTTTCTGTAAAGTTGCTTTGTAACGATTTGTATTGTAAAAAGCGCTATACAAATAAACTTGAATTGAATTGAATTGAATACAGAAACGTTTTGAGTAGCATAAACTAGAAGCTGTTCCTGAGGTCAATAGTCCTGGTTGTTTCCTTGCTTTTGTCCTCTATTGTATAGTACATTACAGCTTTCATGCTTTCATTTGAAATGAAGTGGAAATTGCATTGAACGATACAGAAAACAAATGACTGACTGAATATAGGTACCTAGATAGTTCAATCATGACAACTCTCTGAAGATTTTAGCATGGTGATGGATATGACAATGTTAATGTATTTGGTCTTGGCGGAATAGATCTGCTATGCTGCTGCTGAATTGCTGCTGTTGATAATTGCTGTAGTTGTAGATTATTGCTGCTGCTTCAAGCAAGTAAAGGAACTTGCTACTGCCAATGCATATGGTGAAATAGTGCCATGAGTATTTAAGACATACTGCTGCTGCACAAATAGCATACAAAATAACCCGTAGCAGATCAATACAGGTGGAGCTGGGGAAGGTGGAGGGTTTCAGAGATACTTTGAAAGTGCATTGCAGGAATCTCTAGTGAATACTAGCCAGCCATATACATGCAAGGCAGTAAGTTCATTGGCTGCTTATGCAGCATGAACCAAAAAGCTGTGCCAAGTCGTTTAACTATTTTCTACAGTGTAAATAAGTTGATCAATGTTTACACAGTATAAAAGCCTAAATGAACTCGTAATATAAAGCAATTGTGACTTGGATTAGATTACTCGTTTCATATGGATTTCTTTTTTTTTTATAATATCTTTATAAACGTTTTGAAGTGGCAGTGTGTCAGGGAATGGACTTTGAAAGATAGGAATCTCTCCGATTTCATTAATATCTTTGTTTGTGCTCGAAGATGGACAGAAGTCTTATAGGTTTGAAATGACATGACAGTAGGTAAATGATGAAAGAGTTTTTGCTAAAATTAACATTAATTGACAATAAATAATAGTATATTTACAATTAGACTTAGACTTGCATGGGCCACCCAAAACCTCCAGAAACCACCAAGCAACATCCTAACACACAAGTTCAAGACATTTAAATACAACATTTTATAACAAAGTTTAGCATAATACATTTATAAATAACCTTACCGGTTTTTCACAGACACCTTTCACAAAAATGATTGTTGATCGTTCAGTAAAGTGAAACGCACCTTAAAGAACGAGGTTAGCCCATTGAAAAGTCCAGTCTCTGAGTGCTTTAGGATATGATTGGTATGTTTGAATCACTGTATTTTTGTTCCTCCAGAGGCCTTTGTAGATGTGTTTGATCTGTTATTTTCTCCCTCCACTTCAGTGGGACCCTGCAGAGGTGCACAGTCAGAGCAGCACAGTAGAGAGAGGAGGGTTAGCTCGGTCCGCCCCCCTCTCATCTGCCTCCACTCACATCCTGGCCTATGGCTTCCGGCCGCCACAGAGCCTCTCACAGCATCCCTGCTGAGGTCACTCTGGCCCAGGTCAGGAACAGAAAATACCCCCCTCCTTTACCTCCTGATACTACAGCCTCTCTATTTTTCTTTGGGTCTGTTTCATCTACACCTGATGTGGAAAAGCACTACATTTGTGTTCATGATGAAAATGCAAAGATGTAAATGAGATTTGAAAGCCATTGCATATATGCATATATATATATGCATATATAACTATATAGACTTTATTTTATATCAATCAATAAAAACCTTTTGTGTTTCACTGAAAATGAAAATTCATCCACATTTGGAATAACATAATGAGGAGAAAATAAGTGTAATTTTTGGGCTAACTTTTGCTTTAAATGAGTGGTATGGATGTTAAAGCCGTGCAGATGGTTTGCTATAGAGGAAACACACAAAAATACACACACACAGCAACATAAACATAGTCATAGAGCTTTGTATAATTCCATATTGTTGACCTTTTTTCTCTCCAGTCTACAGGCATGTAATGCTGCACGCCTCACACCACTTATCCAAAGCAGAAGAGATCATCTGCTCAGCGTTATTGGGCTAATTGCTTTTCAACTGGATATCTATTTTCAGGAATTGCGTAAGCAAAGAGTGTTCTGTTTTAAATGGTTTTGTAACGTATGCCCCATATCACATAATTGAATTAACTAGCACATGTTGGTAGAAAGACATGAAATCAATCCACACTGTATGCAATCTCTTGTGGAGAACTGAGCCCAGGCAAGATTGTGAAAGAAATAAGAGGCGTCAAAATGCAAAGATAGAAAGAATGAATTAGATGACTTGAAAACAAAGAAGCAGAAAAAGGGAATACGTTTTAGTTTTGACATTTTGACATATCTATACTCCTAAGTTGACAACAAGGAACATCAGAAGTGAACAGCTTTAACCTTTTCATTCTGTGGATGGCAGAAAGAGATAACCTTCTGCTTTTGAATGTTGGATTCTTCTGTTTCTTATCTTCTCAGAGTAGAAAGAAAGGGCTTTAGATATGCTACAGCTTCCATACACTTATTAATTTATTTTTCACTTGTATTCACTTTATAAGACATAAAGAAGTAATCTTGTGTATTCTATTACCTTTTGCCATTATATTCTCTTTGTGCAGGTTAGATTGTTTTTGAATAATACAGAAACCTGTCTAAAAAAAAAAAGCTTTCATGGCATTTTAATACAGATTTTAAACTGAGTAGCAACAAAAACAAATAATTGAGCCAAAAAAAGTAAAGCACTAAAATTCAATATTAAACAACATTTTGTAGTTTATGGTGGTAAATATCGCTCTCTAGTGTTCATAAACTGTCTGCAGACACTCGCGTGCACAGAAAGGTAAATGTTTATAAAAGCTTATTTTAGAAATATATTGCTATTTTTTTATTGATTCAAACAGCAGTTAGAGTTGCAATAATAGGCTACATAAAGATTTCAAATATTAATATAATAAAAACATTGTGAACATATTTCTGTACTAATTTTAGAAATTAAGAATTGACTAAGAGATGTTCAAAGTAAAGAAAGGCATGGAACAAAAAAAGCAAAAAGAAAAATGTGTAGAGAGAGAGATAGAGAGAGATTTCAAAAGTTAAATGTGAATTTTATTTTCTTGAAAAATGTAATTAAATATTGGTAGAAAATAAATTGATGATATATTAGATGGTAGAAAATAAATTGATGATATATTAGATGATATATATTTCTTGACAGCTTGCAGAAATATCTTTGGTTTTGGAGAAAAACACCAGCCCATATTTCTTAGAGTATTTTACCCAAAGATAAGGACTGAGACAGATTTGAAAAAAAAGTTAATGTATATATTAGTCATGATTCTTTATAAGACATTAATGTTGTGATTTTATTTATTTTGATTTGTATTTCACAGTATTCCTTTTGTATGATATCCAGTGATGTGATCGAATCTGCAAATGCTCAATCGTTATGTTTTTATATCCATATAGAAATCATGCCTCATGAATTTTGCATGTACACGCCATGACACTACCTCCACCATGCTTCACAGATGAGGTTGTATGCTTATGATTATTTGCAGTGCCTTTCTTGTTCTCCACACTTTTGCTTGTCATCATCAAATACCAAGGACTCAAAGTGCAGAAGCAATGGCTATAACTGATACAGCACATTCTGATTTTAATATCTGAACAATTATTGCAACAGGACACAGCTGAACACTTAGAAAGACCTGTGAGGCAACTGTCCCAATACTAATCACCTAATAATAAAATGTGACATTCTGTAGTTTTGTCTCATTTTTTATCTTTTAATCATATTTGCAGGTGTCTTGACTCCACAGTAGCGATTTTGTCTAGACTGAAGCTTTGAGGATCAGTGGACTTTCCTGCAGAACAATCATCTTAAAGTAAACATCAAAATCTACTGAAGCTTGGTCCGGGAATTGTTTGAATATGAGATGGAATTTAAAGGGGAATTATTGAATTGTACTGCTCTTGTTAAACCACTTGAGGGCGGTAACGGGTCATTTTTACTCTCTCCAGTTTAAGGCTGACAGCTCTAGTTTATGAGGCTTCTGTGAAGATTAAAACTCATTTATCTTAATTTTATTTATTTAATTATTGCTATTCTTACTTATGAGTGTATCTCTTTATTTATTTGTTTGTTTCTGAATAAATGACAACAGGAAATGTTGGTCTTTCCCTTGCAAATCAGTCAAATATAACTGATGGAAATGACCCTGAATCATCATCCCAACCTGTAAACAGAATAATCTAATTAAAATGAGGTTTTAATTAAACTGAACTTCCAACATGCAAGCCACCTTTCCTTATGTGTCTTGTGCAACTAAACAGCTTCAGGGATGTGAAGTGTACAGTAGTGTTATCTGAATATAGTACACAGATGTCAGAAAATATTTTAGCTCTGCGTTTTAAGAACAAACACACTGTCACCTAAAATATGAATACTGGTGTTTTGTGTGATAGTTTCCACTGTAACTATGGAGTGAGATAATGCACTGATGAAGACTACACAGTGATAAAGATTTTAGAAAGCAGAAACAGTCACACATGAAAGTGATGCAGAATTTAGCCTGGACATCACCCCCAAAACCTATATGTGTCTAATGTCCAGCCAGAAAGAAGGTCTCATCCAGGGTCACTCTGAAGACTTATCATCACTTACAGCTCTTGAAAGCATTTTTTTCTCACCCACTTGAGTCTGGTAATGCAAAGAATTTTGGAGTTCAGTTTTGAGCTGCATTGAAGGGTGCTGGAATATGACGTTTCACATAGTTTTACCATATTAAGAAAGGGATCTGTGGATATATAAAAATAATATGTGAATTAAATTATGATCATGTCGAATTATGAATGCATGGCCAGTGGCCATATCATATTTTTAAAACACTACAGGAAAAAAGCATTGTCTTCTTTCAGGCCAGTGGAAAGAAAACATCCAAAATACACTTTCGTTTTTTGTGTGTGTGTGCTCTTGTTTTTGTGACATATCAGGACACAACTCTGTATAATGACATGGGTATGACACAGGTATTACAAGGAGAGGGTGACTTATGAGGACATAACCCATGTCCCCATTTTTCAAAACGCTTGTAAACCATACAGAATGAGTTTTTTTTTTTTTTTTTTTTTTTTGAGAAAGTAAAAATTCACAAAGTTTCCTGTGAGGGTTAGGGTAAGGTGTAGGATTGGTGAAGGGCCATAGAATATACAGTTTGTAGAGTATAAAAAAACATTATGCCTATGGGATGTCCCAATTTTTCACAAAAACAAACATGTGTGTGTGTATGTGCATGTGGATCTGTAAAGGCTGTTTTTCTTTTTTCTTTCTTATGTTTATTTTTTTTTCTCTCATGCATTGAGCCTGGAATTTCTTCTTTAGGAGAACCTACACCAGATTTTACAAATTTTGAATTTTGAAGCTGGGTTCAATATAAATGTTCAGATTTCTGTTCTGGATCTATATGCAAATGAGTGCATATTCATTAGACAATGTGTTATTTGCATATTTGAAGAAAACAACAGTAACACAAAAACTGTCTTAATGTACTGTGATTATTCAAGTTTTTTTTTTTTTTGACCATATTCACTTGTCATCTTACCTTAAATTGTGGCTTTGACAATAAGGCTGTTATTTGAGATGGTATGTAAAAAATTATGCATAGTCATTCACAGAAAATTGATTTATATTATTTTGCATTTTAAACTTTATGTATAATAACCTAAAACATTATATATATATATATATATATATATATATATATATATATATATATATATATATATACAACCCGAATTGGCAGAGGCTCTCCAACTGTGAAAGACTGCGTAAAAAAATTGTGGAAAACTTTAAAAACAATGTTCCTCAACGTCAAATTGCAAAGGCTTTGCAAATCTCATCATCTACAGTGCATAACATCATCAAAAGATTCAGAGAAACTGGAGAAATCTCTGTGCGTAAGGGACAAGGCCGGAGACCTTTATTGGATGCCCGTGGTCTTCGGGCTCTCAGACGACACTGCATCACTCATCGGCATGATTGTGTCAATGACATTACTAAATGGGCCCAGGAATACTTTCAGAAACCACTGTCGGTAAACACAATCCGCCGTGCCATCAGCAGATGCCAACTAAAGCTCTATCATGCAAAAAGGAAGCCATATGTGAACATGGTCCAGAAGCGCCGTCGTGTCCTGTGGGCCAAGGCTCATTTAAAATGGACTATTTCAAAGTGGAATAGTGTTTTATGGTCAGACGAGTCCAAATTTGACATTCTTGTTGGAAAACACGGACGCCGTGTCCTCCGGGCTAAAGAGGAGGGAGACCTTCCAGCATGTTATCAGCGTTCAGTTCAAAAGCCAGCATCTCTGATGGTATGGGGGAGCATAAGTGCATACGGTATGGGCAGCTTGCATGTTTTGGAAGGCTCTGTGAATGCTGAAAGGTATATAAAGGTTTTAGAGCAACATATGCTTCCCTCCAAACAACGTCTATTTCAGGGAAGGCCTTGTTTATTTCAGCAGGACAATGCAAAACCACATACTGCAGCTATAACAACAGCATGGCTTCGTCGTAGAAGAGTCCGGGTGCTAACCTGGCCTGCTTGCATTCCAGATCTTTCACCTATAGAGAACATTTGGCGCATCATTAAACGAAAAATACGTCAAAGACGACCACGAACTCTTCAGCAGCTGGAAATCTATATAAGGCAAGAATGGGACCAAATTCCAACAGCAAAACTCCAGCAACTCATAGCCTCAATGCCCAGACGTCTTCAAACTGTTTTGAAAAGAAAAGGAGATGCTACACCATGGTAAACATGCCCCGTCCCAACTATTTTGAGACCTGTAGCAGAAATCAAAATTGAAATGAGCTCATTTTGTGCATAAAATTGTAAACTTTCACAGTTTAAACATTTGCTATGTTATCTATGTTCTATTGTGAATAAAACATTGGCTCATGTGATTTGAAAGTCTTTTAGTTTTCATTTTATTAAAATTTAAAAAACGTCCCAACTTTTCCGGAATTCGGGTTGTATATATATATATATATATATATATATATATATATATAAGGATTAATATTCAGTAACTTACTTTTTTAGACACAATAGTCCAATTACTTTGTCTATTTTTTGCTCCTCCAATAAAAATCTAAACAAGCTCAAAGCAGAATCTATAGAAGGACATTTCTGCCTTGGAATGAACATATAAAAATACAATTTCGACTTATTTCCTCACAATTCTGAGTTAACATCTTGCAGTTCTGTTTTTGTTTCCACAACAGATTAAAAAATACAAAAGGTTATTGTAACTTTTTATCTTACAATCATGTCATGGCAATTAATCAGTCTCACCTGTTGCTTGTTAGTGCTTTGTTCATCTGGGTATTAATTTTGTTTCATTTGCACTTTGTCAGTCAATGTTTGCTGTTAGTTTTGTGTGCCTTCCTGGTCCGTGTATCTTTTGGTCATTTATTTTTCTACTTAAAAAGAAATAAAAAGAATGAGAAACGGATTGATTTTCATGGTTTCGTTTTTTTAACAAACAGGAAAACATTTAGCTAGATTTTTCGAATTTTTCTTCATGGGTAAAATTTTTTATAATGCTTCAATATTTGTTTTGTGTGGGCGGCACTGAAATGCCCCTTTCATCCCTTCTGTACTGTACCGATATGCGGCAACCATGAGCTCAGTTCATTTTCAGCAGGAGAGATGCGCCAGGCGAGCTGAATTTATTAATCCTGCGGATTCTTGTGGTGCTAACAAGATTAAATGTATATATATATATGTGTGTGTGTGTGTGTGTGTGTGTGTACAGGTTCATCTCAAAATAAATTTATATCATGGAAAATGTCTTTATTTTTGTAATTTAATTTAAAAAAGCTAACTTTTTTATATTCTAGATTCATTGCACACAAACTGAAATATTAAAAAGAGTTTCTTCTTTTTTTTCTGATGGTTAAGCCTTACAGCTTAGGAAAATAAAAATTTAGTATCTCAAAAAAATTGAATATTTAATTTTGAGCTTGATTAGTTTGATTAATCTTGAGTGTAAATACATGGTACCTCTTGGGCTAGTTTAGAACAACCACAATTATGGGAAAGACTACTGAGTTGACAGTTGTCAAGAAGACAATCATCAACACCCTCCACAAGGAGGGTAAGCCACAGAAGGTAATTGCTGAAAGGGCTGGCTGTTCACAGAGTGCTGTATCAAAATATATTCATAGAAAGTTGACTGGAAGGAAAATGTGTGGTAGGAAAGGGTGCACAAGCAACAGGGAGGACCACAGACTTGGGAAGATTGCCAGGAAAAGCTGATTCAAGGAAGGGAATGTGAGGAAGTTGTGGTCTAATGGTTAGAGATTTTAACTTGTAATCCAAAGGTTGTGAGTTCAAGTCTCGGGCCAGCAGAAATTGTAGGTGGGGGGAGTGAATGTACTGTACAGCGCTCTCTCCACCCTCAATACCACGACTGAGGTGCCCTCGAGCTCCCCATGTCCACTGCTGTGTGTGTGTGTGCACTTTGGATGGGTTAAATGCAGAGCACAAATTCCAATTATGGGTCACCATACTTGGCTGTATGTCATGTCATGTCATGTCACTTTCACTTTTTCAAGAACTTGGTAGAGCTTCACAAGGAGTGGACTAAAGCCAGAGTCAGCGCATCAAGAGTCATGACACTCAGACGTCTTCAGGAAAAGAGCTAGAGCTGTCACATTCCTAGAACCAAGCCACTCCTGAACCAGAAAAAAAACATCAGAAGCATTTCACCTGGTTTAGGGAGAAAAAGAACCGGACTGTTGCTCAGTGGCCCAAAGTCCTCTTTTCAGATGAAAGTAAATTTAGCATTTCATTTGGAAATCAAGGTCTGGAGTCTGGAGGAAGACTGGAGAGGCACAGAATCCAAAGTCCAGTGTGAAGTTTCTGATGATTTGGGGTGCTGTGACATCTGCTGGTGTTGGTCCATTGTATTTTTTCAAGTCCAAATTCAATGCAGCTATCTACCAGGAGATTTTGGAGCACTTTATGCTTCCATCTGCTGACAAGCTTTATGGAGATGCTGATTTCATTTTGCAGCAGGTCTTTAGCCCCTGGCCACAGTGCCAAAACAACTTCCTTGTGGTTTGTGGACCATGATATTACTGTGCTTGATTGGCCAGATAACTCACCTGACCTGAACCTCACAGAGACTCTATGGGGTATTGTGAAGAGGAAATTAAGTAACATCTGATAAACAATACAGAGGAGCTGAAGGCTGCTATCAAGAGAAGGGTCTGGCTGCAGACTTGCACTTGCACTCTCAGACACTTGTGCTTCCGCTAGCGACGTCACTTGCAGTCTTTATTTTTTTTATTTTGTTCTATTTATTTATAACTTTTTGTTTAAATCTCTCAACATTTTACAGCAGTAGCCAGGTGGTGAAGACAAGAAAAAAGAAACTAAATTACAATGTCTCTTGCAATCACTACTTGCACTGTCCACTACCTGTGACGTCACTTGCAATCAACACAAATCGTGCATGTTGCCAATGGAGACAAGACGCTGTGGTGGTGATTAAACGATTAAAACTAAATAAGTAGGCCTACTACTATGATGTACAGGGTCCTGCAAGAAAAAGACAAGACCGGCAAATCCGTGGCCACAGAACAGCAGAATATGAATGCAATGCACAAAGTCTTTCGTTAAGCGTTTTCCTCCTGTAGAAAAAAACAAACACTTAATATGGCATAATGTATTAGGATACGTTAAGTTCAATTAAAAGACCAAATTCGATATATAGTTATTATTTAATGTACTACAAGGCAAGCAGATGGCTATGAACACAATGCGAATGCTTAATGTGGCCTAATAACAGACTAAGATGATAAAGACAATTCAGTAGGCCTAGCCTATATGTCTTGTTGTTGACTCAACGTATACATAGACCAGCAAACATGAACGTGCATTATGAAATGCATTAAGTGATCAGCTCTGTACAGGCAAGCAGACGAGTACAGAACGCAGTGCGTTAAATTGTACATTAAATGTTTTCCTCCTATAGAAAATCATTATAAATTAAACACATAATGTAGCTTAATGGACAAAGACAGTGATATAAACGAGTTGTAGACAGTTTATTCTATATGGAAAAATGCTTAACGCGAAACTTTGCACGTAGCGTTTATTCACAACCACAGCTTCTTGTCTCCATTGGCAACAAGCACGACTTGTGTCGATTGCAGAAAGTGCAAGTAGCGATTGCAAGTGACATTGTAATTTAGTTTATTTTTTCTTGTCTTCGCCAACCGGCTACTGTTATAAAATGTTGGGAAATTTAAACAAAAAGTAAAAAAAAAAATCAATAAAATAAAAAATAAAGACTGCAAGTGATGTCACTAGCGGAAGTGCAAGTGTCTGAGAGTGCAAGTCTGAGAGTGCAAGTGCAAGTCTGCAGTCAGACCCTCTTGGCTATCAAAGCAACCTGGGCTTCAATAACGCCTCAGCAGTGCCACAGGCTGATCGCCTCCATGCCATGCCATATTGAAGCAGTAATTCATGCAAAAGGAGACCCAACCAATTATTGAGTGCATAATTAATCCTGCTTTGGAGATCTTGAACATTTCTGTTTTGTAAATCTTTTTTTGATTGATCTTTGAGAAAATATTATATTATTATTATTATTATTTTATTTTCACGGCTGCTGCATGTTACTGACAAAACAGAAATTATGTTATTCAATATCATTTTATTTTTACTGTATGTGATCTACAATGACATGGAAATAGGCCTATGATAACCTACTGATTTTTTGCCTACTTATTTTATTCTATGCCTATTTAAGAAAAAACTCACAGGTAGCATGTTCATTTGCTATAACAATCAACAGCAACTGAAGCTATATCTCGAAGAGCGCAACAAGTAGCCTACTGCACTTCTCTGGGATGCCAATAACAGCGAAAGAGCTTCAGCTCTGTCAGTTTTGGTTGTAAAACACAAGAAAATTTTAAAAACTCTGTTGTAAAATAAAGAACCTAACAGGGTTTGCTTTCTGCCATCTCATTCTGTTTCACTGAACTTCTTTCTGAAACGTGTCAGAAATGAACCAGGTGCATCAATGTCTACTTTTTAAAAGAAACAATTTAAATGGAAAAAAAAAATAATAATTTTATGTTAATGCAATTCATATGAAACCACCGAGAGGTGCAGTGTTTCCCGTCTGAACTCATTATCTGTAATGTGGTCACACCCACACTATATTCATACGGTCATCCACAGAATTTGTAAAGTATAGCCTATAATTTGGATTTAAGAATTACTGTAAACTAATTATGGTGAAAACTTAAGTAAAGATTTATTATGTATGTATAATTATTATATTATTTTATTATAAATATGATCATAAATATATTTATGTGGGGTTAGGTTTTTACCATCAAACTGTGTTATGTAAAAAAAAAAAAATTCTGCTGTTGTTTTTTAATTCAAACATTGAGCATCACGTTAGTTAAGTCAGGCCACGTTAGTCACGCTTGCATCAGCTGACAGTCAGCTGTTCCTGACGTGTACCAATCCAG
This sequence comes from Carassius carassius, assembly GCF_963082965.1. NCBI lineage: Eukaryota > Metazoa > Chordata > Actinopteri > Cypriniformes > Cyprinidae > Carassius > Carassius carassius. The sequence goes on along the minus strand of NC_081756.1, from coordinate 43,678,850 downwards.
TCTTGACACCTATCACCTGCAGTCTATTTAAAATCCCATTATTCAGTGTCTCTTCCATCGCATTGCTGTTTGCAATTAACTGATCGCATCACTGCTTGCAAATTAAACTGTAGCAGTTTATTTCCGAACATCTGAAATCCGCATCTAAGATAAGTGAATGCATTTTAATCCATATCGCTGTGTATGTTGCCTGGTGGTTAACATGGTTTTGCATCGGTCGCTCTATGGCTTCTATACATAGGCTTATAAGAACGTGACAAAAATAGCCACGTTTACATGTATTTTATTTCTTCATTCAGATTAAAGATTCGGTGGACCACATGAGATGTTATCTAATCCTATGTGTTGTTTACATGTGCTCGTGCTTCGATTTTGGGACATAAGTGGCTACGATGACATGCAAATTACCAGAGGCGAAAAAAAAAACGGGGTTGCATTAATATTTTTAATAGCTGCTCGCACTTGCTTGGAATTAACAGACTAATATTGAACCTCTAGTGTTCATTCGTGTGCTCAGTCATGTGGCCTGAACACGATCACATACACACTAAGGCTGTCTTCTGTCGTACCACGTGGGGTGGTCGGGGCCATTAAGTATACCCACTTGTTTTGTTGCTTCGCAAAATCTGTAATTTACTATCATGAATCGTTGGGAAACTAGTGATTCTTTGTTGTAATTGGTGCATTATCAGTTCTGTCATCTCACATTTCTCCGCCCATCATCTACTGAGTGCGTGTGTCCGCTGCAGCAAGAGAACTCCGCTCAAATGTAATCGGGTGCACCGGGACATTTCTTGTCCGGTTGAGTGAGAGCTGATCGTCGAAGCGAGGTAATTCACCCCCACTTTAGACACTGTTTCTAAATTACACCAAACTGCAAAAAAGTGTGAAGTGGCGCTATGCACTGCATCCGCCAGCTGCACGCAAGAGCAGAGTCTCCCACACAGCACTGCGTTTGCGCAACAATGTAAAGTGATAAACCACTTCATCCATTCAGCTGTGACACAGAATTATTGATACTGTCGTGTCGCGTAACACATGAGAACATTAAAGGTTCTGTAGTGTTGCTGGCTGAAAACATCCACAATAATGTTAATGGTATGAAGAGGTAAACTGGAAAACACCAAGGTATGTCAATTCAGCAAGGGGAAATAACTGTAGCCTAAGACCTTCTTTAATGCAGCTCTGAAATGAATTGTATTTTGATATTAAAAAAAAGGTAAAATACTCGATTTCTCACCAAGTTTTGTTAAAACATGAATCACGAGGGGGCAGCTTATAAATGCAGATAGTGCTTGCAATCTTACAACATTTATAAATGCTGTTAAGCGGTTTATGAATCTGTAATAGTTCATACAATGACAGGCAAATTTTGGTCAAGTGTTGTCATTTTATTCACTATCAAAGGCTGCATCCAAAAACTGAAAAATGCTGCCTTCGGAGGTCGCATTCCAAGGTAGGAAGGCATCAAGGCACGTCCGAAATCAATGTCAGCTTCATTTCCTGTCTCCTGAGATGACTTCACCTGGCCGTTTTTTTAAAGGCAGCATACTAGATGTATCCTTCGCTGCCTTTAATATCCCACAATCCCGTGCGTTCCATTCTGTGACAGTTAAGCCAAAAAATAAAGATGGCGTCTGAAGTTGCGGTCGGTGGTCAGTTTGTGTGTAAATGTTTCTGAACAACGTTTTCCACTCATGTAATTTCTAGCGAGAAATTAATATTGCAGTAATGAAATATCCACCTGGTTATAACCAAAGCTCTCTATATTTTGCTGTAGATCATTAAACCATTACTCCGCCTCAGAAGCCTGTCCGAAATCCATTTCATGAGGTGCCTTCTGGCAAAAACGCTGCCTGCAAAGTCATTGACTGATTAGACAGCAAGGCAGCAAGTCACCTGCCTAAGTTGTTGGACGCAGCCATAGTGTTGTTTCTAAGCTGAAAAGCAGTTAATTGTGCTTCATTTATTACATCAGCTTTCTGCTCTGGTCATGAGATTCCAGATTCCATTCTAATGTGTGTTATTGTATAATTGGAATTTTATCATCTTTGTCCACTATTTCCCAGTCTCTACTGTAATGTCAGTGCTGTCTAATCACTGATTGCACAGCGTTGCCGACATCACATTCCCATTCTGATGACCGACTTTTGATGTGATTACATGGATACAAGTAATCAGTTTAACATGTTTACATGGCAGGATTTTAAATTAGTTCGGTTATAGAAGGTTATCCTACCTCTCAACAGATTACCATTTCGGTTTAGGCATTTTTATTCTGACTGAGGTGTTTATATGGAGCATTTTCATTCAGATTGGATGCCATTCTAAGTTTCCGAAGGGTGCATGCTCCCCTGCTTCCCCACACGTTTGCTTAAAGGGGGGGCTACAATGGTGTTTCATGGATTCAGAGTTGTTCAGTGTTAAAGAGATGGATTTTCATGCTAAACATGGCCAGTTCAGATGAGTGGAGAAATCTTACTTCTGGGTGATACAAGTTTCGGTAGTTTTTTCGATGATGGATCTAATGACGTAGATGATGGTGGAACCCCTTATGAGCATTTCTCTTGGGAAAGCACGCCCACGCACATGTCGACCAGAGGAGAGTGAGACCTCCCCATAAACACGCTCCATCAGGAAATCGTTGGCAGCGCTGCATAGGATTTGTTTGAGAATGTCTCCAAACAAGTGTTTTGGATGTGAGGGGGAAAGTTTGCCACGTTCAGCTTCTCAAAGAACCTAGCGTTACATGGACCGTGTATGCAGTTGCTTTTCTGGGGCAGCAATGGAGAATAGCAAGTGTTGTGTTCTCGTCATTTCAGTGATTGAATGTTTTATAAACAAGACCAGGTTGACGCCAGATTTGCACATCGTTTGCTATTAAAAACATGGTAGAAGACCCCAGTCAGGTAAGTACAACTGCATCAGATTTCTATCTTTTGTTGGAAATCAGCACATAAGTGAACATATGTTATGGAAACAACGCAAAACATCAGTATTAAAGCTCCGCCCACAGCATGCCTCCAGGAGCTTGGTTTTTCCAGAGAGAATCGGAAGTTGTATTTTTGTTTTGCAGATATGACCAGGCTGGGTACTTTTGGAGATGGGGATTTGTACTGCTCTGTGGGTATTCGGGATTGGCATGAGATTTAAGCATTTTAAGAAACATGCTTGTTGCACATCCTCAGTTGCTTAACTTGGGGTGACGCTTCCCCCTTTGTGATTTTTACAGCATGGTAAATACATAAATTGGATAACACTGCCATCATATCAGACTGCTGCTGCTAGGGGCGTATGCTTCCCCGTTTACAATCACAGTTGCTTAAGCATTTTAAGAACATACTTGTTGCACATCCTCTATTGCTTAACTTTGGGTGACGCTCCCACCCCCCACCTTAATGTGATTTTTCAGCATGTTAGACTTAAATTGAATGATATACAAACTACCATCGTATTAGGCTGCTGCTGCTGCTAGGGGTGTATGCTTCCCCCTTAATGTGATTTTTCAGCATGTTAGACACTTACATTGAATGATATACAAACTGCCGTCGTATTAGGCTGCTGCTGCTGCTGCTGCTAGGGGTGTATGCTTCCCTCATACAGTTCATTCAAATATTTTTGCATAAGCAGCTATGATGATCCCATCATCCCTCCTTCACCTGCCGTGCACGCCAGTCCCATGGCACGGCCAGCGCACTACTCTGGTTCGGCGGAGGAATGCAGCGGATTCTTACTTCAGTGTTCACTGGTCCTGGAGATGCAACCGCTCTCATACCCAATGGATCGAGCTAAGGTAGCTTTCATTATCTCCCAGTTGCAAGGCAAGGCATTACAGTGGGCAGATTCTCTCTGGACCCAGAATAACCCTGTAACCCAGTCATATTCTAGCTTCATCGAACATTTCCGAGAAGTTTTCGGCAAACACGCCTGGGACTCCTCAATAGGTGAGAGACTATACAATTTGAAACAAGGGAATATGTCTGTCAATGATTATGCCTTGCAGTTCAGAACTCTGGCGGCCTCTAGTGGGTGGAATGAACAGGCCCTTCTCACTACCTATCACCAAGGATTGGAGCACAGAGTGCGGTTGCATCTCGCGGCATACGAGGATACCATCGGCCTCGAGCGATTCATCCAGCTGTCCATCCGCTTCGCCACTCGTATGCAGTCGTGCTTAGAAGAGCACCAGGGCCAGGCGCATTCCTCCTCTCCGCTCTGCCGACCAGAGAACGTCAGCTCCCCAGAACCATCCTTCCTTCACGATATCAAACGAAACCACTCACCACTGTTGTGACACTTACTGCGGCTGATGTGTCTCTTCCAGTTTCCGCCCTCCTCGATTCTGGGTCAGCCGGCAACTTCATCTCCGGCGCCCTCTGCCGTCAACTCAGGCTCCCAACCTCGGCCACGCCGGCCGCTTACCAAATCCACACCATCACTGGCAGGCCGTTAAGCAAGAAATATGTACGCTACTGCGTGGGCCCAATCTCCCTCCAAACAGGACTCCTTCACCACGAGGATATCTATCTGCTGGTTCTGGAGGATTCCACCGCTGACGTCATCCTAGGGCGCCCATGGTTGGAGCAGCACAACCCGGTTATCTCCTGGAAGACCGGAGAAATCCTGAAGTGGGGCGAAGCCTGCTTTCAATCATGTATCTCCGGCTGTCCAGTTCCCGTGGAACGTCCCCCCGAATCACTACCAGTCTACACCACCTCTATTGAAAGCCCTGTCGTCAAACAGTCCATCTCCATACCCCAGTGCTACGCCCCCTTCAGTGATGTCTTCTGCCCGAAGCGGGCCTCCAAGCTGCCTCCACACTGGCCATGGGACTGTGCAATAGATCTGCTGCCGGGTGAACCAGTGCCTAGGGGACGGATCTATCCCCTATCCGTTCCCGAGGAGAAGGCCATGGAGGATTACATCAGGGAGGCGCTAGCTCAAGGATACATTCGTCCATCTACCTCCCCTGCTGCTTCGAGTTTCTTCTTCGTGGCCAAGAAGGATGGAGGTTTACGGCCATGTATAGATTACAGAGCCCTCAACAAGATAACTCAGAAGTTTCGCTATCCACTTCCCCTCGTCCCAGCGGCCCTAGAACATCTCCATGGTGCCACTGTATTCTCCAAGTTGGACCTCCGCAGCGCGTATAACCTCATCCGGATACGCGAGGGGGACGAGTGGAAGACAGCTTTCATCACCCCTACTGGCCACTACGAGTACTGCGTGATGCCGTATGGGCTAGTAAACGCCCCCTACGTATTCCAGGATTTCATGCATGAGGTGCTCCAGGATTTCCTCAATCAATTCGTCCTAGTTTACATCGATGACATCCTGATATACTCCCGGAGCCAGGCCGAACATCGACACCACATTGTGGAGGTCTTGCAATGCCTGAGGGACTTCCAGCTCTACCTAAAGGCAGAGAAGTGCTCATTCCATCAGCCCTCAGTGCAGTTCCTTGGCTATACCATCGACCGCAGTGGCATCCGGATGGACAAGGGGAAGGTAAGCGCCATCCAGGATTGGCCCATTCCTACCACCATAAAGGAACTACAGCGATTCCTTAGCTTCGCTAACTTCTATAGACGATTCATTCAGAACTTTAGTACCATCACCAGTCCTCTAACCAACCTCCTTCGCCAGAAGCCCAAGTCCCTGTCATGGACTCCTGCCGCCACCAAAGCCTTCCAGGCCTTGAAGCTGGCCTTTACGCCCGCCCAACTCCTCGTGCATCCTAACCCAGATCTGCCATTCGTCGTGGAGGTGGACGCCTCTACCACCGGAGTGGGTGCGGTCCTGTCTCAGCAGCAGGGGACGCCCAGCCGCCTCCATCCATGTGCCTTCTTCTCCAGGAAGCTCAACCCGGCGGAGTTATATTACGACATTGGTAACAGGGAGCTACTTGCCATCAAGCTTGCCCTGGAGGAGTGGAGACATTGGCTGGAGGGAGCCAAACACCCTTTTCAAGTTCTCACTGACCATAAAAATCTGGAATACCTTAGAGCAGCCAAGAGACTCAACCCCAGACAAGCCCGTTGGGCGCTATTCTTCACCCGCTTCCAGTTCTCCATCACTTACCGCCCTGGGGCAAAGAATGTTAAGGCCGATGCTCTGTCCAGATGTTACTCACCCGAAGAGAGGTCTGAGAACCCCGAACCCATCCTCCCAGACAAGGTAATAGTTGCCCCTATCACTTGGTCTGCAGAGACCCTACCTCCAGCCGAAGCTCCTAACAACACTTCGCCGGGTTGCCCACCAGGACACCAGTACATCCCTAGGACACGTCGCACTCCTCTCATCCACGCCACCCATACATCACTTGGCACTGGTCACCCGGGGGTCAATGAAACCCTCTCGTTGCTACAGGAACGCTTCTGGTGGCCCAACATGGCCTCGGATGTCAGAAGGTACGTGAGTGGATGTAACAGCTGCACCATGTCCAAGAGTCCTCGCCATCTACCATCTGGCAAACTCCATCCTCTGCCCATCCCCAATCGCCCGTGGTCAAACCTAGGAGTGGATTTCATGACCGACCTTCCTCCCTCTGATAATAACACATGTATTCTGATTGTTGTGGATCGATTTTCTAAAGCTTGTCGTCTTCTTCCTCTGAAGGGTCTCCCCACTGCCATGGAAACGGCAGAACTGATGTTTAACCATGTCTTCAGGTACTTCGGCATTGCAGAGGACATTGTGTCGGATCGGGGCCCCCAATTCATCTCCCGGGTATGGAAAGCATTTCATTCCCTCCTAGGTGTGGCCATCAGCCTGTCCTCCGGCTACCACCCGCAGTCCAACGGGCAGACTGAAAGGAAGGTCCAGGAGATCGAACGCTTCCTCCGTACCTTCTGTCACGGCCACCAGAACTCCTGGAACCAATTCCTGGGGTGGGCCGAGTACGCACAGAGCTCCCTACGTCAACCCACCATCGGGACTCACACCCTTCCAGTGCGTACTTAGCTACCAGCCACCTCTCTTCCCCTGGTCTGGAGAGCCCTCTGATGTTCCCGCGGTCGACTATTGGTTCCGGGAGAGCGAGAGGGTCTGGGACGCGGCCCATCACCAACTACAACGGGCGCTCCCTAGGATGCAGGACGGCAGCCGACCTTCGCCGCTCCGAGGCCCCCCAGTACCAACCCGGTCAGAAGGTCTGGCTGTCTACCCGGGACATCCGCCTGCGTCTACCCTGCCGCAAGCTTAGTCCCAGATTCATTGGCCCGTTCACAATCACTCAGCAGATCAATCCGGTCACCTACAAACTGCAACTTCCTCCCGAGTACCGGATCCACCCCACTTTCCATGTCTCACTCCTGAAACCTCACCATCCTTCTGTTCTTCCCTCCACAGAACCTGGCGAGACGGAAGCCCCCCCTACTCTCCTCCTAGATGACGGCTCAGCCTATTCAGTCAAGGACATCCTGGACTCCCGACAGCGTGGTGGGCAGCTGGAGTACTTAGTGGACTGGGAAGGATACGGTCCAGAGGAACGCTTCTGGGTCCCACGCAATGACATCTTGGACCCCGCCTTGCTGGATACCTTCCACTCCAGACACCCCAACCGACCAGCTCCCAGGGGTAGAGGACGCCCACCACGACGTCGGGGTCCCCGGCCCTCAGGAGCGGGCCCTGGGGAGGGGGGTACTGTCACAAACACGCCAGGTTCCACCTCCACACAATCACGGCGCACACCCTCACCTGAATTCTAAACATCACCACCTGATCCTCATCACCTGTCATCCACCACTGCACCATAAAAGCCACACACACGCATCCAGTCATTGTCCGGTCACGTTCTTGACAAGATCATTCCTGCGCTAACTATTAGGACTAACTCCTCTTTACCTTCTCTCCAAGGATAACCTCCAAAGACCCTTCTTCCATCTTCTCTCCAAGGATTGCCTCCAAGATCCTCCAAAACCCCACGGTGCGTGTGTGTGGCCCCTTCCTTCCCGGCACGGATCCCAACACCCATCCACTCCTCACTTCCTGCTCCTCTGCTTGTGTCAATTCAATAAATACCATTCAAACTGGATCAGTTGTGTTGGGGAGTTTTGGCATATGGTTGTTTTGGGGGTTTGTCTTGCTGCTCTCCCCACTCTGTCCAAGCATGGCTGCATGGGCAGGCGTATTAGAGTGTTGCCCAGAACATAACCATACCGCCAACACTAACTGTATGCAATTATAATTGTCATAAATATACTTGACGGAAGAGGTCCTGATTGAGCATCGCGTTAGTTCAGTCAGGCCATGTTAGTCACGCTTGCATCAGCTGACAGCCAGCTGTTCCTGACGTGTACCAATCGAGTCTTGACACCTATCACCTGCGGTCTATTTAAATTCCCATTCTTCAGTGTCTCTTCCATCGCATCGCTGCTCGCAATTAACTCCCTCCTCCAACCCCAACTCCACCAACTGAACCAGTAATCCGATCTAACTTTGTTTTTTCTTTACAGTCTCTTCATTGGAAGCAGTCTCTTACATTTTGTTTACAACTCACGTAATTGTGAATTGTAATTATATATATATGCTTATAATGGTTCTGTTCTGTACCCCAGGGGGGTTTGTCTTGCTGCTCTCCCCGCTCTGTCCAAGCATGGCTGCATGGACAGGCGTGTGGAGTGTTGCCCAGAACATAACCATACCGCCAACACAAACTGTATGAAATTATAATTGTCATAAATATACTTGACGGAAGAGGTCCTGATTGAAGTTACCTGATTTTCTAATAGGCCTAGAGAATAAAATGAGTATAAAAATTTGTAGAATCATATTTTATTCCATGTCTTTGTAGATCACATAGACTAAAGTAAAATTCAAATGCTGTTTTATTGGTTCAAAACATTCAAAACAAATATTAAAGGGGTCATATGATGCTTTTTAAAAAAAACATAATTTTGTGTATTTGGTGTAACAGAATATGACATGCTTTAATGTTGAAAAAACACATTCTTTTTCAAATACTGTACATTATTGTAGGTCCTCTATGCCCCACCTCTCTCAAACGCGTTGTCCCTGCTTCTGACAAGCGCAGTCTGCTCTGATAGGCCACCTGACCCAGTGCATTGTGATTGGCCCGCAAGCAGTTGTCAGAAATGTTATGCCCCTTTCCATAATTGTGAGCTTCATCTTTCAAAATAAATGTAAAGACAGTTAATAACTTCCTTAGTTTTACCATCAGTAGAAGCCCGAAAGGGGAACAGAGTGATGTGACAGACACAGTGATGAAGTTCGTATGTGTCTGCAGTACACAAGCCATCGGCGGTTAAGGAACACACACGCGACGCGCAAAACTACGCATTTGAACAGTCAATAGCAAATACTTAATCTAATAAGAAAACATACGCTAGCTGATTCAGAAGTGCCAGATTATCATAGCAAGTCAGAATGACCTCCTCTCCTAGGATCATAAAACAGTCGTCCATTAAATGCACTGCTGTTCTGTTGTAAGTAATCTTAAAGATTCCTAAATGCATCTACTTTCTGAAGGCCAAATAAAGTGCTTTTGCTTTTGACTAGATACACAGCATCTCCCCGACATGACTGCTTCAACACTAACTGTGGTTACTGAAACCATGCCTTCTTTCTTTGTGTGAACATTTGGGCGGAATTACGCAAATATATTTCAACAAAGTGACCGGCATTATGCAAATATATTTCCACAAAGTGACATAGACATGTGGGGCATGTTTGAATGAGCCAATTTTAGCGGGGCATGGCAAAGTCTTAACTTTGAAAAAGAATATCTCTTTGTATTTGAGACTTAAGTCTTTACAACTTTACAGATCTGCTTTATGCACTAAGAGCTTGTAACACTCCAAAGAGAAAGGAAAAAATTAAATCGTATAATATGACCCCTTTAAAACATGATCTAATTTTTTGCACATAAACAAAAATACATTTTCGTTTTCAGTTACTAAAAAAAACAAAAATGGAAATCAAACCGTTTCTCATTTCTCTTTATTCTTTTTAAGTAGAAAATCAAGTGACCAAAAGACATGGACTCTTCCTGTTCTCTGTGTTTCTCGTTCTTTCATTTGGACTTTCAACAAACCCCTTGCGCTTTGATCCTCATCTTCAACATTCCTTGTTCCCCACATTACATCAAGGGGGACAAGTGAGTGAAAAACCCATATATCAACCACTAATATAAATATTTCTTACGCAGAAGTGTTTAAGGATATAGAAATTAAGAAAAGACAGAGGCTGCATGAGCAAGTAATTAATAAACCTTGGAGAAAGGAGAAAAGAGAAACATGTCAGACGTGACGTGCAGATGAAAGAATCAGAGGCAGACGGTTTGTGTCATGCAGTGTGCATTTCCTTTGAAGGTTAAAGACACTACGAGTGACTGCAGAAAGTGACCTTGCAGAAGATCACCTTTGGATCAACATTGCTCACAGCAAGTCGCAGTGGAGAGGTCGAAAAGTGAATAAAAGACTACAAGTGAATAAAAAAGCAGAAACACACATAAGAAGTGAATCATATTAAAACGCAGCCTGTAAACAGTGTTTCGAAATGAGCTGATAATGCACAAAAATGTAATTATCCATGCTTTATTTTCATTCATATCATTTGATGATCAATCTGGAATCACTTTTCATACCAATAAACAGATCAAAATCTAACAATCGTCTTCCAGTGTCAACAAAAAGCATGTTTCGTATTATTAATTCTTCTCAGTAAGTTCCGACTGGAAGAAAAAAAAGTGCATTTTAATTGCACTTAAATGTGTTTCTGTAAATTCTATAAGTACAGAATTACCCTGCCCTCAGACAGTACATTATAGGTAGCAAATGACATCAAAAGAAACCACAGTAACGGTCCAGTGAATCAGATGAGAGGAGGTTTACAAGACTGCCAACTAGTGTTTCTGCCACGACTCCAAAAGTCTTTCATTCAAACCAAAGCTACTTTACTGGTGCATTAGTAGTTTGATGGTGCATGTAATGTGACATGAATCTGAGTGATATAAAACTGGATGATTGAGACTACAGGAGTAAACAGATGACATTAAATTATGTGCATTTGGAACCGTTGAGCTCTGCATGGGAACTATACAAATAAGCCTGAGAACAAAATATTATGCTTACATATTTGCTCTTTGTTACATAGAGGGATGCATGATCTCTATAGTCATGTTAGCCAGTAAATGTGACTTTTTCATGTTATCTGTATCGACCCAGTATGCAAAATAAGCTGATAGGCCTATAATTGATTAATAAATTATGGCCAAGAGACCATAGGATCATTTATTTATTCCAATGGTAGTATGTTACGTGTATGTATTTTCTTTTCTTTCTTTTTTCCCTGTTGTTGCACCCGATTTAAATTGGATTGTTTTTTAGGTGATCTTTTTTTTTTATTAATCTCACAAAATATTGATTGATGTGTAATATCACCCTACATTTTTACTTAATATAAATTTGAATAATTATTGCTGTCTGCTAAAATGTCCTTATATGCACCCCTAGTTACATATATACCACATGTGTAAGAGCATAGAGCTTATCTCAGCTTAGAGCTTACAGTTAAACATTAATTAAGCTCTGTGGACCACATCTGTGATATACAGAGTAACACAAAACAAAATCACATTTACAGTAATGCACTTACAAAGCCTATGGAAGCCGGACCCTAACCAGACAATATACAGGATTTAAATATAAAATGATCATGCTGTTTTGAAAGTGCACCCACAAGACAACACATTGTGTTAAAATAGACTAGTATGTTAAAACCACTAAAAATGTCACATTTTTGACAATTTTAAAGCTCAAACAACAGACTTTTGTTCTGATTAATTTCTACAGATGCACATTTCTGCTTTAAACCATCTGCAATCTCTTGTTCCATAGACTTCCATTGTAATTCTTGTTTGTTTTAACAATATGAAGGATGAAATGCAGTTCTTTTTTGTGGTAGTCGACAACATTTTTCACAGATGCTATCAATAGATTAGCTTCTGCTGAACCCGGAACATTCCTTTTAACAGCCATGCTGTATGTTTTTCATAAGAAGTGTAAACCTGCGAGAAGAATGTGACATGTCCCACAATGGTTAACATTCATGCTTGCAGCTTGATCGGTCAGGTTTTGTAAACTTGTAGTCTCAACAAAGAACGTTCATTAATAATTAAAAGCAGAACGTCACTCTTCATCGTGCATTTAAAGTGCTTAAAGTTCACTCTGTGTTTGACACTTTTTTTCTTTTTACTCAAACCTTTATAACAATCCAAACCAGGCCATTTCACTTCTACTCTCTGAAAAAGCAGGAAATGAATTCTGATGCCCCGACATCTCAAGTTCAGATCGCTTTGTTCATGAAAACATCTGCTACTTTCTATCTCAAGGTTGTTCTATGTGTTTTTTCAGTTCTGAATAAATATCCACAGCCATTTTCATCTACATATTAACCCTATTAAAGGGACCTGATGATGTTTCTCTCACACTAAGACCCAGTGGTGCATGTGCTCTTCCAGCCAGCGCTGCAGAGGCTGTAGATTGAGCGGCTCGGCCTCTGCGTACATCTGGACGAGCTGTTCATGGAGAATGGCGAGCAGAGGCAGACTCACACTGAGCAGTTCGTACAGGAAGGCGTAATCCTCGACATTATCCCGCAGGTGGACTCCTGTAGCCCACACTTTACCATGCAGCCAGTTAAACACACGGCGAGGCACAGCACACACAGTCTGGCTCACATGCAACGGCCAGCGCAGGCTTCTCTTCAGTGAGGACAGGATACCTGGAGACTCGTCCTGGAGACGATGCTCACGTCCCTCTGGACTACAGCTGGAGCCATCGTGAGAGTCATCATTACACGTCTGAAGAAAAAAATAGGTGTGCTGTAAGACAACTCTAAATGAATAACAAAAAAAAAAAAGAGTTGAAGCATTAATGAGTTTTTACCTTGTGTAGAATTTGTGTACGTCCATTCTTTACTAAGGGTTTCCTTTGTGCAAAGTGGAGTTTACAGTACAACTTTCCTACAGGAGCAAAAGAAACTATTATAATCCATTAGTGTAAAGCTGCGGTCTTGTTTACTGTTTACTGTATATCCAGTGGACATGGCCTTTTCACCTAATGCAGAACGCTGATTTGAGCTATTCATGTGCAAACCTATGCTTATTTATTTCTCACACTTAATAATCATTTTATTTGTTGGATACAATAAATGAGTTCATTTGATCCACACTGCATGTTGTAATTAGTCAAAGTTGGAAAAAAGTGGGGAAAAATTGCTCAACTTCATGCAAATGTCAAGCGAAAAAGACCAGGCGGCAGCCGATTGCTGTCAACAGCAGGGAGGGATGCTTGTCATATGCTTTTAAAAAGTTTCTGAATGATTATGTATAAATCATATTGTTTACATATTGGAGCCTCTGCATTTGTAACATATATGTTGACCCTGGACCACAAAACTAGTCTTAATCGTCAGTTTTTCAAAAATTTTAGATTTATACATCATCTGAAAGCTGGATAAATAAGCTTTCCATTGATGTATGGTTTATTAGATCGGACAATATTAGTTTGATATACAACTATTTGAAAATCTGGAATCTGAGGGTGCAAAAAAAAATATCGAGAAAATCACCTTTAAATTTGTCCAAATGAAGTTCTTAGCAATGTATATTACTAATCAAAAGTTAAATTGCAATATATTTATTGGTGGGAAATTTGCAAAATATCTTCATGGAACATGATCTTTACTTGATATCCTAATACTTTTTGGCATAAAAAAAAAATCGATAATTTTGACCCATACAATGTTTTTTTTTTTTTTTTTTTTTTGGCTATTGCTAATCATCTTACTTTTTTTTAGGGGTTAACTAATCATTTAATGAGAAACGGTGAGAATGCCGAACAGGTCCTTCACAGTACCTTCCTCTGGATCGAAGAAATGTCCTCCCTGGCTCAGCGGAGCTCTGCAGGTTTGACAGCGGAAACATTCCCTGTGGAAGTGGAAACCCTCCGCGCTGAGCCTCTCCACTGCAAACACACGTTTCTTACACCCATGACACACATCTCCCAGACTCTGAAATTCTCTCTTGATGGAAGTCTAGGGGGGAAAAAAAAGAAGAAGAAAAAAGTTTGTGTGATTGTGTCAATCAAAACATGTTGAAAATGACCCGGAGAATAACATCCAAACTGATTGAGCGGTCATGGAAAATATAATATCAAAGTAATTACACTGAGAATCCTAATGGGATGAGATACTTCTAGTTTTACAGTATACCTGGATCTACTTCAATGGCCAAATCTTTTTTTATGTTTTTATATGTTAAGGTAGTGTTGCACTTATCCGGATATGTGCCAATGGCATATACATAACTCTGACTCATTGGAAATAAATGACTCTGGCTACATTTCTACAAAACTTGAAATAAGTTGCTTCACGTACATTTTGCTACATTATTCAGGTGACACATCCACCAGAGGCACTATAACACTTTCATTTTTTTTTCTCCATTGCCGATGTGTCTTGAAAAAGAAAAATTTAAATAAAAATGCTTTGCTAAAGCAACCATGCTGCGTTAGCTTCCTTCGAGGCTTTGAGCTCTTTGAGCTCTCATGTTCAAAGTGACTCGTACATGAGCTTTTCACATGGTTAATGCAGTGCTGTTCTAGGTGAGCTACCGAGCAAGTTTACCATGTCAGAAAATCCAAATATAGAGAGCTGCTAATGTGCTGCTTAAGTCAAAATGAGCTGTTTAATTTACAAATCAGGTACTGTGGTAAAAGTATACTGAAGTTCTAAAATATTATTGTGTAAATAACCACCTAAAAATGTATCTTTTTTTAATCAATTATCTTGCCCGTAATCATAATTTGTATTAAAAAAAAGTAAACATTTTGTTGGTCTCATACTGCCTCTAAAGTTAATTTCAGCTGGAAACTGCAGTGAAATGCATGCACAAGTACAGCTTATTCACACATGCCTGGATTGCATCTGTAGAATGTAGGCATCTCATTAGGTTTTAGAACAGAGCCCATGTTTAGCTCACAATGATGGTTGTCGGCCATTCTTGAGATACTTCTAAAAGCATCTTGTGAAACTTGAAAAACTCCTATGTTGAGATGATTACGTAATGACCCAGTCACTTTTGGATTGTTCAGTGGGTGGAGCTAGAGTTTCCGGTCAGGCATCTCACAATGGAAGAGAGAACTTTTGGAATCCTCTATCTCCCTGTGCTCAGCTGGAATGTAAGGATGCTTACAGCCAAGTGTTGTGTTACACACTTTCTCATTAGAAAACCAAACATGTGAAGAGAGACAGTCCATCAAAGAGATCTGCCGCCCTGATCAGTGCTCTCCAGTCCTGCCTACAGCATGCCGACAATCTCCTGGAAGACTCATTCCAGTCAGACTGCACATCTCGCAAGTCCAGGGAGATTATGGATAATAATGGTCTTTCCACAGATATGGTTATATATCTATTTGGGAGCATATAAGTCTCAATTTGACTGAGGAAATTTTTTTTGTCTTCTTACAGGAAAGGATGTTGTGCTTCTGCTGGTGGCAGACTGAAAATGTAGATTTGAGAGTTTATTGCAGCAACTGTTGTGATCATCTTTGGTTAAAGTAAATATTTAGCCAAAAATGAATAATGCTCCAAAACTGTATGACATTCTTTTTTTCCATGTAGGATTATTGGACTATGTTTTACAAGAAAATGCCATTTCAGTTTTTATACTTAAGTAATTACAAAGAAACGGCAAGCAACACATTGAATTATGCACAACGTTTTTGTGAAATGATCTAGCAATTTCTGAGTGTATATTGTTTTAAAGTAATTGTTACATCTTAATTCTTTAAATCTATGAGACACGTGAGATATTTCTTCCATGGTATAAATAAATCTAGACATGTTTGGAACGACATCAGGGAGAGTAAATTATTTCATTTGTGGGGAAACTTTTCACTTTCAATAATTTAATCAAACATTTATGCTGACAAAAACTCACCATCTGCAAGTCACTCTTTGCTTCTACTTGCATTTTTATGCCATAAAGTTTTTATGGCTTTTTAATTTACTAATTTAAAAAAGACATAAGGAGAGTGATACTCAATTTGTTTATAAGAAATTACTCTGAAAGGCATTCGAATTATTGAAGACAAACAAGAAGTCTCTAAAAGGTAAAATCACTGCTATACCTTAATGAGGAAACAGAGGAGAATGTAAAGGAAAGATGGAGAGGAGCAGTGCATTCTGGGATGGGGTGAAATGTTATGGAGTTAGATTGATGAGGATGGATAGAGGAAGAACTGGTCTGTTCAGAGCAGAGATGTAGAGACAGATTAGACAACAGAATTAGGAAGATTTTGATTATGATTATATGTTAAATAGAATAAAATTAAATTGCACTTTAAATTGGAGATTGCTCAAGTGCTCTAATATTATTAAAGTACCGTATTAAAGTCATTTTTGCCCACTAGTCTTGGACTATTTGTACCTAGAATGCTCTTATATGTGGAACTCCTTCGTTCTTGAAAAATATACAGTACTTTCCATACCTTGGAATAACAGAAACGCTATCTATATACAGTAACATGAAAACATGTTGGTTTACCTTTCCAAATAGTCACAGAAAAGATAATATGATACCTTATCAGGTACTTTATAGTTTCTGTTTTCCTCTGACTGGGGCATCTGTGTTTCGCTTTGACGGCGAAAATAAGACAATCTGCGACTGATTAACTGTAACCACAAATTAAATCACATTCCTTATGTCATAAAGCTGCATTCTGAGCTTACAGCAATGATAACTAACCTACAATTATTTAGAAGATTGAGTAAGCTGGTGACCTCCAGCATGCCAGAGTTTAAAACCATTATGCTAAATCATTCCTAACTGTAATTATATCCACTAACTTACTGTAAGCGACAAGGGAACGCTCACCAGACGGGACGGACACATTGTTTCTCCCTGTATCTTCTTTTTAAAATGCTGCACATGTAATGTTTTAGATTTAGACACCTTAACCAAATGTATACCAATGGAAGAGGAGAAAAAGAAAGAATTAGATTCAGGAGTGGTACAGATTGTAAAATTTTGGACGTGCCCTTAATATAAGAGGATAAGAGGAAGATAAGAGGAAATGAGAGGAGAAGGACAGGAAGCAGCAGTGCATTGTGTGAGAGACCATGAAGGGATGGTCAGTGTGAGGGAACGAGGGAAATGGAGAAATGAAGAGAGAGGCTGCACACACACAAAACTAGAAAGAGAGAGAGAGAGAGCAATCAGTAAATCATTACAAAAAAACATCTATGATGAATCAGTGATCTCTGTGTCACTTAACACAATTTGATCTTGTGCCAGTTACTTTAAGATCACCTATGGCACTATCAGTTTATTGTTTGTTGTTTTGATATAACCAGATATATGTATATTTTTATAAATAGCAATACTGTCTATTTTATTCTCTCTTGTCTATAGTAAGTGGAAAAACATTCAAGCAGGATTATCACACAAACTTGCACGTATGACAAAAAAATGACATTGACTATTGATGATTAAAATATTCCTGTGTGACGCTAATCAAGTGCAACAGTCGGGTTCCAGAACTAAAAACTCTCCTCTACAGAAAAATGTATTTTTAATAACAACTAATAAACCTTTAAAGATGGGTTGTGAGCTTTGAGGTTGTTAATCGACAGTAAATCAGTAATCAACGTTGATTTACAAATGTGCTTCAAATAAAAATTGTGATGTTAGTGATTCACCTTCAGCTTGTTGGCTTCATTCATGGCTTATAATGCTTAAAAAAATCAATTAGAGATGGAAAGAAGCGCGTAAGTAATGGCAGCCAATGTTGGAGGTCAGGAGTCTAGATTAGGAGAGGACATGGGAGGATGTACTATAGGGAGTGGTAATGCATTCTGGGATTGGGAGTGGTGGGGTTAATATGGAGATGGATTGGAAGGTCAGACAGCAGAGGAGTCCGTTCTTCCAGAAAAGATAGTTTGAACATTCAATAAGAACTGAGCAAATTGGATTACAGGAGACTCATTACTCAAAGGAAAAAGACTCAGATGTTGCTCTTTTAAATCTCAGGAGGCCTGAGCTCTTAGTTCTTAGACAGGATTTCTTATGTTTAACTGACAGTGAAGAACTTTATTTCAGGTGTTTCTCAGAAAATTCCATGGTAAGAACAAAACACAAAAACAGACATGAGCAGTGAAACTGATATGGAGAGCTGCAGATAATTTAATTTTAGAGTAAATAAGACATGAGGGTAAGTAACTGATGACAGTAATTGATGGAACGATCCCTTTAATTCCCCATTTGCTCTTATTTTTGCCTATAAGAGACACAAATGAGATATACATTTTAGTTTTTCTTTTCTGAGGGTATATATAAAAATATGCAACTTTGTGCAACACATACCGTATTATGATAATTATGTAACTTTCCTTGTGGAAAATGTTAAAATTATACATTCAGATTTAGCAGTCATTAAAGGACTGTTCAACATATGTTAGTCACTCTTTAGAATGTTTTCAAAAGCTAAATATACTCATAGAAATTGCAAGGAGGAGCGTCTGGACCGCACTTTAATGACGGATGACAAAACCCAGAACATCAGTGTTAAGAAGCCGGAGAGATGCACATATACAGAGTCATTCACACACACTGAGAGAAGAGCTAGCGTCAGTTTTTGCAGATAGTTTATATTTTGTTATTTTTTTGGCCACTGCATATTCTCACAGAAACAATGCTATGAAATATAATAAATGCACAGAGAATAAGAATGTTTGAATCATCTGTGGACTCCTGGACTGATGGTTTCTCCTTATGTGTGCAGTAAAATAGCAAAGCAGCTTCTTTTCTAGTCAGAGATATCAATTTAAATGCCTACAGGACCCCTGAGCAGCTCAGACCCCTTTATACAAACAAGAAAGTCACCAACCCTCTTGGTTCTGTCACGTGCCCATTAAAGCTCATAAAAGAATTGAGAGAATTTTTTTATTCCAACAATTTCTTTAAAGAACAACCAAAGAATATGATGGTTATGATGTCCACTGGCATTCGCTGATTTTATTAAATCTTTTCAAGTAAAACAGGTCATTTGAATGTACTGAGTTCTAGTGTACGTCCCCACATCTGTTGTGCTAGACAGATTATTAACCAACTACGGCTAGCAGGGGTTTAGGGAATTAATTACTTTGTATGCGATGATATCTGCAAAGACTGCAGGTGGGTGAAATGATGCTCAGTCACTCAGAGATCACAGGCCAAAACACGCAGAGCATGCAACAGCAGCTGCCTAAAGTAGAAAAGAATACGAATAGTCCTTCCTGCATGTTTGACAGGTTTGTTCCCTTGTATAGTTTTCTGAGTTTTATTGGTATTTTACTTTATTTTTGTTCAAAGCTCAGATTTCTGAAGGGTACTTACAGGTATAAATATATTGTGATTCTGTGTTTTGGATCCACTTATTTTTCTGTACAGTTTTTAATGTCTAGAGTGCTTAGGATTTGTACTTGGAATATTCAAGGTATCCATAATCTTGTAAAATGAAGAACAATACTTTCTGGAAATATTGAAATTGCTCTTTTACAAGAGACTCATTTGAGTGACATAGAACATTTAAAAATTAAAACAGGGTGTTTTTGGGCAGATATGATTTTTATCTTTTACATCTAGAAGCAGAGGTGTTGCTATTCTCATTAAACGTCATTTACCATTCAAAGTTTTAAACTGTACTAAAGATAGGGACGGTCGCTATCTTATTACTGAATGTGTGTGGCAAGGTAAAACTATTCTCATACTAAATATGTATTATCCCCCAGCTCATCCATCTGACTTTGTTACTAAAGTGTTTTTGGACATGATTGCAAGGCCAGCAGATTTAACTATTATTGGGCGAGATTTTAATTGTGTAATGATACCTCTTGTAGATTGGCTATTAGTTATTCCACATAGCTCTACATCTCTAACTGCTCAGTTTGGACTATTCTATACAGTGAACACCTAATATTGAAACCCTTAGAGACAGTGCATTTTAAGTTTACTTTTATTGCTACAATTGTTTATTCAGATGATAATATTTTCCATGATAATAAGAATATTAATAATTCATTTAGGGATTTTTATATAAATTAAAGGTGACCATCTTGAACAAATGGTGGACTTTTTTTCTGAGATTAATATTCAAACAATTTCTGTTACACAAAAATAATTTCTCAATGGCCCTATAACTAGACAGGAGTTTATTAATGCTATTAATGCTCTAAAGAATGATAAATCACCAGGACCAGATGGGTTTTGTGGAGAGTTCTCTAAGGAGTTTCAAGAGTTGCTAGCAGACCCATTGCTTAATAAGTTAAATTATTCGTTTGTAGTTAAAGAAGTACCAAAGACCCTTTGAGAAGCCTAGATCTCACTTATATAAAGAAAGGTATAAGTCCTGACATGTTCTTCTTACAGGCCAATTGCATTACTGCATGTTGACCGGAAATTGCTTTCTAAAATTTTAGCAATGCGCCTTGAAAAAATTATTCCAACGATTATTGGGACTGATCAAACAGGATTTATACAGGGTAGAAATACATCTGATAATATTAGATGCCTTTAAAATGTTATTTACACCTTTATAGTAAAATCCATAGATGGGCTAGTACTGTATTCGGATGCAGAGAAGGGGTTTGTTCAGATTGAATGCTCCTATCTTTTTTTTTTTCTTGGATACATTCGGCCTAGGTGAACATGTTCTGCAGTGGATCAGAGTGCTATATACAGACCCATCTTCTGCTGTATTGACGAATGGCTTTAGATCAGATTATTTTCTATGTATAGAGGCACCAGGCAGGGTTTCCCCTGTCCCCTTTTATTTGCTCTGGCTATAAAGCCTCTAGCTGAAGCAATCAGATCTGCAATATCTATTTTAGGTTTACAGATATACAAATATTGTACTCTATGCTGATGTTGTATTGCTTTTTTTTTTTTTATCTGAGCCTGAGAAGTCAATTCCCGCTCTAATTGAGTTAATCAACTTGTTCAGAAGCTTTTCTGGTTATAAAGTTAATTTAACTACATCTGAAGCTATGCCTTTAGGTACTCTTATTTCTAAACCTAACATTGTGCCCTTTTTTCCTTTTAAGTGGTCACCTCTAGGTTTCGTCTATTTGGGTAATTCTCTCTCTACATCTTTGAAGCTGATGTATGAATCTAATTTTGTTTTTTGTTTTTATTTGAGAAAATATGGCAGGATTTAGAATGGTTGAATTCATTGTCAGTATCTTTGCTGGGTCGGATAGCAAACCAAATTGTTAAATCGTATTCGAATGGTTCCAATACTGTTTTCAAATAGGGCATTAAAGGGCCTGAATAGATGGATGACTTCTTTTATACGACTTCAAAAATATCTTAATTTGTGTTCCGAAGATGAACGGAGGTCTTACGGGTTTGGAACAACATGAGAGTGACTCATTAATGACAGAATTTTTATTTTTGGGTGAACTAACCCTTTAATGGTAACAGGGTTGACTGTTTTTACCCTTTATATTAACATTGAAATTTTTATTAAAAATGGAGTTTAATGATCCTTGTTTCATTATTCAATTCTTGACTAAAAAACATGGTAACAGAGTGGAAATGTGAAGATCTGTCTCCCAACAAACAAAATACAGTGATAAAACGGGACATTTACTATTTCTAGGGTACAATAATGTAATTGTAAACATTATGTTATTTTAATAAGAGATTCCTATGATGGTAAAGGATGACACTAATCCTGGGAAAACAACTTCAAGTATTTTAAATAATAAAATATTTGTTTACTGAATATTGACAAAAAAAATAAAGACAAAACACTTGCTTTTTTTGTCCATGTTAATGAGGGAAAGAAGCAGCACCCATTATGGAGAATGTTCAACCTGCATTTAATAATCTTAATGATGTTGTTAAATATATATATTTGTGCATATCTCAAAACTTGAGGAGCCCTACTTATAACACGATATGTCTAATCTCCTCTTCCACCCTCTAGAGGCGCTGAAGCATTCCTCTCATGGCCAGCACTGCTGAGTGGCAGGTGGCTGTATTTCCTGAGTCTGAGTCAGCTGTGTTCTCTGCCTCCGATTGTGTGTGAGTGAGTCGGGTGAAGTGGTTTCCTCTGTGGATTCAGAGGAGTGGAATGAAGCGAGTGGAAGAGAGGAGCTGAGGGCTCCTCAGTGTGTTGAACACATAGCACATGTGGGCAGCGCTGGGTATGAGCCGTTATACTGATGATACAACCTTGGGGAAACTTTGGGGTCCATCTACAGTCGTGGCCAAAAGTTTTGAGAATGACATAAATATTAGTTTTCAAAAAGTTTGCTGCTAAACTGCTTTTAGATATTTGTTTCAGTGATGTACTGAAATATAATTACAAGCACTTCATACGCTTCAAAGGCTTTTATCGACAATCACATGACATTTATGCAAAGAGTCAGTATTTGCAGTGTTGGCCCTTCTTTTTCAGGACCTCTGCAATTCGACTGGGCATGCTCTCAATCAACTTCTGGGCCAAATCCTGACTGATAGCAACCCATTCTTTCATAATCACTTCTTGGAGTTTGTCAGAATTAGTGGGTTTTTGTTTGTTCACCCGCCTCTTGAGGATTGACCACAAGTTCTCAATGGGATTAAGATCTGGGGTGTTTCCATGCCATGGACCCAAAATTTCAACATTCTGGTCCCCGAGCCACTTAGTTATCACTTTTGCCTTATGGCACAGTGCTCCATCGTGCTGGAAAATGGATTGTTCTTCACCAAACTGTTGTTGGATTGTTGGAAGAAGTTGCTGTTGGAGAGTGTTTTGGTACCATTCTTTATTCATGGCTGTGTTTTTGGGCAGAATTGTGAGTGCGCCCACTCCCTTGGATGAGAAGCAACCACACACATGAATGGTGTCAGGGTGCTTTACTGTTGGCATGACACAGGACTGATGGTAGCGCTCACCTTTTCTTCTCCGGATAAGCCTTTTTCCAGATGCCCCAAACAATCGGAAAGGGGCTTCATCGGAGAATATGACTTTGCCCCAGTCCTCAGCAGTCAATTCACTTTACTTTCTGCAGAAGATCAATCTGTCCCTGATGTTTTTTTGGAGAGAAGTGGCTTCTTTGCTGTCCTTCTTGACACCAGGCCATCTTCCAGAAGTCTTGTCCTCACTGTGCGTGCAGATGCGCTCACACCTGCCTGCTGCCATTCCTGAGCAAGCTCTGCACTGGTGGTACTCCGATCCCGCATCTGAATCCTCTTTAGGAGACGATCCTGGCGCTTGCTGGACTTTCTTGGACGCCCTGAAGCCTTCTTTACAAGAATTGAACCTCTTTCCTTGAAGTTCTTGATGATCCTATAAATTGTTGATTTAGGTGCAATCTTAGTAGCCACAATATCCTTGCCTGTGAAGCCATTTTTATGCAACGCAATGATGGCTGCACGCGTTTCTTTGCAGGTCACCATGGTTAACAATGGAAGAACAATGATTTCAAGCATCACCCTCCTTTTAACAAGTCAAGTCTGCCATTCTAACCCAATCAGCCTGACATAATGATCTCCAGCCTTGTGCTCGTCAACATTCTCACCTGAGTTAACAAGACGATTACTGAAATGATCTCAGCAGGTCCTTTAATGACAGCAATGAAATGCAGTGGAAAGGTTTTTTTGGGATTAAGTTAATTTTCATGGCAAAGAAGGACAATGCAATTCATCTGATCACTCTTCATAACATTCTGGAGTATATGCAAATTGCTATTATAAAAACTTAAACAGCAACTTTTCCAATTTCCAATATTTATGTAATTCTCAAAACTTTTGGCCACGACTGTACAGCAAGGCAGAGATTCATTACTCATTACACTCTTAAAAATAAATGTTCCCAATTTTTTTTTCAGGAATGCAGCAAAAGAACAATTTTTGATTCCCCAAAGAACAGTTTTTAGATAATTTTAAAGAACATCTATAAAGGAAAACAAACAAACAAACAAACAAACAAAAAAAATCTATAAAGAACCCCAAGCTTCCATGGAGGTTAAAGGTTCTTCATGGAAACATTGATCCCAATAGAGAACCTGCATCTTGGAGGCCTCTCATCATTAGAGTCAGACTGAAATCATTACACCAGGAGCAGTTTCAGAGAAAAGGAAGCCAGGGTCAGAAGGACAGAAGGAAGAAAAGAGAAAGAAGAGATCAACTAGGCACAAAAATACTCGGATCACTCCAAGTAAAGAGGTTCTCCAAAGCCACAATGTAATAGAATATTTAACCCCTAAATTTCCTCATTATTATTATTATTTTTTATATATATATATATATATATATATATATATATATATATAATTTGAAACCAATATCGCTTAAACTGCCCAGACCCATATCTTGATGTCAAATCTTGTACAACACATCATATAAAATATTTTAAAGTTTGTGAAAGATACATTAGAGCACCAACATAGATTTTCTGTGAATGCCAATTAAAAAAAAAATTAGTCCGTCACTAAAATCTATTGTATGACTTCAGACAGTTTTTGCATTTTGGAGCTCTGCAGCCTTCACTTTCATTATACGGAAAAGAGCAGCAAGAACATTCTGCAAAATAACTCTGTTTGTGTTCCACTGAAGAAAAACGGAAATATGCGAAATGATATAAGAGAGAGTAAACAAAGACAGAAGTTTATGTTAATACATATAAATATTTGTATTTATACAGTTGTATATACAGTAAATAATGCACAAATCTGTACATAAATCCAAATGCATACCACATTATTATTATTACTATTATTTTCCTTAGTCTTATTTAAACGTTCTTTCTGTTCTCAATTTCCTATGTATGCTTGTACTGTATGTATGTTTGTACCAAGAGCTCCTAAAAACCTCAACAAATTCCTTGTATGTTTGCACACAGTTGGCGAATAAATCTGATTCAGAATTTTCATTATTGGGTGAACTATTCCTTCAAGAAAATGCAATGTAAATCTTCCACTGATGCCATGAGTTTAGTCAAAGTAGTATTTACCTGTCTGCGAATAGAGCAGCTTGCAGTGCTGTCTTCAAATTTTGCTAGAAGTTGAGTGGCTATAAACTTGACCTTGTTTTCTTTCAGTTCCCGCCCCTCACTAGATACAGAAGAACTCTGATTGAAGGATTTGGTTGTCTGGAAGAGAAGTAGACCAGTCAGAGAGCAGTTCCAGTTTCACATGCTATATAATATCACATATAATACTGACCTCTTCTAAGTAATTAATTTTCCGTCTTCTCTTGTATATGGCATCATTTTCTTCAACCTTTTTATCATTCTAAGGAAAAATGTATTATATTTTGCTTTAGAAAGTGATGTCCAAACTTGAACACAGAACATTGTCCACAAAACATTAGCTTTAAAAGTGCTTGTAATAACTCGCTTGTACCCCATTGTATCCGACCTTGGGAATGCGTTTACGAGGCTGAAGTAAACTCTGAGCAGGTCTAGGAGGACCTGATGGACATTTTTCATTATTTGCATCACCATCTGGCTTTGAATCTACAATAAACCACATGACAAACATTTACATGACATTTGAGAATAAACAACTACGACAAACAAGTATTGTGACCAAACAAACATCCATTTACAACATAAAAGCCTCATATTGCAGCTTGTAGGAGCCATTTGAATGCATGTGATTTAGTTGACATCAGACATGCTTCTGCTGTATTAACTTCTCTGAGGCCAGATCATATATAATGTGGAATATTTATGGCCTCGTGTGCGCTGAAGTGCAGATCTGTAGGGCGGTAACCTGGTTTCAGACAGACATGCATTCCTGGCATGACTGAAGGAATTGTGTAACACAAATGTTTGAGTGCAAAAGGCCAGATAAAATGCTTCTGTTTAGGGGTTTTCCATAAGTGCATTGTGTGTTTCCTTAATGGACACACCTTATGCAAACTCTAACTAGGTGGAAGACACTCAAAGCAGATAATAGGTTTTGGTTTTGGTGTCAAATCTCTGAACACCTTTAGAGGGCTAACAGAATGTCATGTATATTTTGAGGAGTGAAGATCTCTTGAGTTGAAAAGATATTTTGGTAGTACTTGATTTTACATTCCTGTTCCGCATATACATACTATATACTTACTAAAGCAATTACAGTAACTGTGTAATAAGTAGGTACTAACCCTAAATCTACATCTTAACTGAACCTTAACTCATGTAGGTACATTAAACTGCCCGGTACTTTCATGGGAAAGTTCTTTATAAGTATATGACTGTAAAATAAAGTGTAACTGGTATTTTTGTGAAAATAATGTCTGTGTATTATGAGACTATGACTATGTTTGAAGTGGAATACATGCATACTGCCAACTCTTACAGTACCAACGCAACATGCAATGAGAGAAAGTTCAATTTCTAGTATGCTAGATTGTTGTTGTTAATGAAGTCAAGAAGGCTGCTGAAAAATGTGACTGATATTACACAAAATTATATTCTATATAAATTACCTGATAATAGAATACTAAACTGAATCGATCATGTACACTTTTGTTCAAAGTCTGGGTTAAGACAGATTGTTTTTTTTTTTTGTTTTTTTTCAGTAAGGATTTATTGTATTGATTAAAAGTGAAAGTAAAGACACTTATAAAGTTACAAAAGATTTCTATTTCAAATAGTTGCTGTTCTTTTGAACGCTCTACTTATCAAAATGCAAGGAGAAATGGTCAAATACTAGTATGCAAGATATTTTATTTATGCATACTTAATTCAGCAAGTGATATCCATCTTGGAAATTTCCAGAGTCCCATCAAGGGTCATTGAGACTACAGAAAATTAATGACTAATATTAAATCTGTTTCAAGTGAACTAAATAATTAAATTAAATGATTGATTGAATATATTTATACTACTGTTCAAAACTTGGGGTCTGTAAGATTTTTTTAATACTTTCATTCAGCAAGGATGCATTCAATTTGAATTTATCATGTCACAAGGATTTCTATTTCAAATAAGTGCTGTTCTTTCAAACATTCTATTCATAAAAGTGTCCAGACAACAAACGTTTGCATCTTAATAATTGTTCACAATACTGCAGTTTTTACTGTATTTATGTGTAAAAAAAAAATAAAAAATACAGCCTTGGTGAGCTTAAGAGACTTTAACAAATCTTACTTACCCACTTTTGAACACCAGTGTACTTGATTCTGCATAAATGGTACACATAGTATGCTAGTTTGCCATTTCAAACACAGCCAGTGATCCTAATAGGGTTGTAATGAAAGAGTTGATGATCTACCTGAGGGAGGTAGAGGCGTTCCCCTGAAGAGCTCGTAGATCTTGGAGAGGTAGTTGCACATGCTGGTCTTGTCCGGCTCCTGACCTGCCGCCAGCTCTTTCCATGTGATGAAAGGCTTAATGCCAAACTCCTTCTCTGCCACATCAAATGCCAGCTGAAGGTTTCTGGCACAGTCTTGCTCATTCAGAGAGTCATAATCGCTAGAGGAAACAAGGTGATTAGAACAGAGAGCATGGGACCTGAATTAAACAAGCTGGCCTCTTGACATTCATGCAAAGAAAGGACAATGTGAAGTTGTGAAACTTCTCTGCTTTCTTTAAGATACTTTTGACAATCTCAAATGACAGACTTGAAAAATGGCCCTTGATAAAGTGTGTGAAATGTTGCACATGGTAATGCTGTTCAAACGCTTTCTCAGCCATGAATGCTGAAATGTAAAAGTTACTCTGTTTTAGATGAATAAGTATCATCTGGCAGGATATCTGTTTTCAAAAGGAAAAATGCTGTAACATGGGAAAGCTGTTTCTTCAAGGGGTCAAAGTGCTTTTCAATTGTCCTGCTCATGTTTAGGATTACACAGTAACTGACTGTGCAAAGGCAAATGCTAATAAACATACAGGAGAGCTGACTGGAATGGTTGCCAAAACAGAATATGATTTATGGGCATGTCTGGAAGCAGACCAGATATTTGTTTACTGTGCTAACGACTTAATTCCATTGATAATGTTTCATCAAATGAACATTATCAAAGTGTCATGTAAACTACTGTTTTATAGAGACTGCTTGATTCATCCTTTATAATCGACAATATTAGCATGTATTTCAAGTTTATTTTTGGTCATGACAGCATGACATTTATTGATTTTTAAATGGTTATATTAGTTTTTTTATTAATCCAAACTGTGTGTCATTTTATTTATATAAAAATACATGATATATGACGTGATATATAATATGATGTGATGGTAATACCATTAAGAAATGTGCAATATTTATTTGGACATGGATGATTAATATATGTAATTTTTAATTACCATGTATAGCAATAATATGTTTCTTTGCTTGTTTGTTTGTGCATAAAGAAAATACCAATACCATGCTTTTAAAAAACATGGTGCCATGATATGTATTTTTCTATGGATATAGTACAGATGTAAAAAAGGAAAAATTCTACTGTAATGTTAATTACCATTTATTTATGTATTTATTGATTTTGCACGTGGTAGTGATTCCATGTTTTTTTGTCAATTTCTAGAATTAAAATACTGTCCCAATGGCATGTTTTTAAGACAGGGTTTGTGTGTTATGTTGCTTTTTCTGTACATAGCACCAACCTATGGTACTGTAAAACGTAATATAGTAATACTACAGTATGTTTGTTTGTTTTTTTTACATGGTAGAATAGTAAGTTTAGTTTTTTTTTTTTACTTTGTACCATGATGATACCAATACCATACATTTTTGGACATGGCACCATAGTAATACCTCCTTTACACCAAATTCTGGACATTCTAGCAAGTTTTCTTGTTTTTAAGACAAAGCTGGTACCATGGCAATATTACAGTTTTTTTTTAAGACTGACCACGGTAATACCACAGTACCTTGGAGTACCAGGGTAGTGTACTGTATATGAACAACGGTAATCATATAATATCACTACCTACACAGTACAATAGTACTGCCATAGCACTTTGTGAGTGTCAATCATATAATTATATGCAATACTTTAGGTGATTCTACGGATCACGAAGTTAGTTACAGATTTTAGATGTGAAATTTATCTGTGTTTCCTGCAGAAAAGAGATGTTGTAAAGAATCTCACATGAGCTGTGGTCTGAAGCGGTGTATGAGAGCACAGAAAGCCAGACCACTGCTCCAACAGGAAGTGAGGTCAGTCACATTCACAGCCCTGTAGCCCTCCGTCTGCTTCTGACACCACGTCAGTAACCGGCTCGGCCTGATCTCAGACTCTGTTAAACAAGCAGAGGAAAATGTTATTTTGAAACCGATCAACCCAAAAAATCTGAGAAGCATAGACTTTAGCTGATTGAAAATATATTCAAGGAATGATCTGGACTGAAAGTCAAGGTGACGTCTTCTCTGTGTCAGGTGTCATCAATCTCACAGCAGCATAATCCTCCTCTTGCGTAACACAAAGTTTATTGATGTTTCAGAGTAGCATGTCACCCTGACAGCTAACGTTTTTTTGATGCAGTAAAGCCACATCAACAAGCTCAAAAGAACAGCAACAGCGAAAGGATTTATTGTGATTGATTTAGGGAACGACTGCATAACATAAGTGGGATTTGAGCTTTTGACTCTTGTTCTATTTCATTTTTAAGAGGTAAATCTAGGCAAAAAAAGTGTACATACAGTAAGTAACTAATTGCATTACTTAAGTTACTTAGCCTGATGGAAGTGCCTCTGCACCTCACTCCCAACATCTCTCAACATAGGGGACAGAAAAGATGCCAATAAATAAATGTAAATACAAAGTAATTTGGTTGTCAATGTAAAAGTAATTAATTTCTTTACTAGGTACTTGAAAAAGTAATCTGATTGCGTAACTCATGTTACTTGTAATGCGTTACCCCCAGCAATGATAATGAGTTTCTAAAAAATGTAGTAGCAATAGTAATTCAGAACTAACATGAGCCTAAAAATAAAAATCAGTCATCGTTTGCTCACTCTCATGTCCTTCAAGACCTGTATGACTTTTTTTTTTCTGTGGAAAACAAATAGATATTCTGAGAAATGTTCATGCTGCTGATTTCTATAAACAAAAGCAGACAGTGGCAAGGGTCACAGAAGACTTTATATACAGCATACAATTCTTGAAAGTTGTTTTTTTATAGCCCACTGTCATTGCGTTTCATTTTATGGAAATAAGCAGCATGAACATTCTTTAAAGTTTCTTCTTTTATGTTTCTTGAAACTAAAGATCATAAAGGTTTGGAACAACATGAGGGTGAGTAAATAATGAAGTTCCATTTTTTGGATGAACGGTTCCTTTGAGCAGCATGTCTGGAAGGTTCCTTACTCCTCACTTAAGGTAGTTCTCTTCTTACTTTGGCTCTGCTGGTAATAACAAATCTCAGTCTGGGTCAAATTCCCTCAGCAGGAATAAATTCTCCCTCTCCCTGAACCTGCCACATCGCTGAAGGAGTGCGCTCGCTCTGCTGTTTTGAGAACTTTCCTAAAACAGGAGCCGCCCGTTATCTGCAGAAGGTAGGAATGCTGTAAACACTCGTCTTCTCTCAACTTACTTGCCTTTTGCCTGTGATTATCACATGCAAATCTCAGCGCTCATATACAGTGACGGCAACTCTTGAGGGACTGACTGGTGCACTCAAGTAAAAGAGCAGAGGATAATTATAGATATCAGTTAAGACTGATTAAAAGGTTCTTCCAAACCTCTTCTGGCCAAGTTGACCGGGCGGCGTATCGTGGCGGCCCGTTCCAGAGAGCACGACTTCATCTCTCCACAGATATAGTTGTTGCGGACCTACAAATTAGAAATCTTACATTTATATTCACGACTCTAAATTCTGATTGGATGAGCCTTGTTTTAACCACAACAACAACTTCATCACTATAACACATAGCTTTAAGGAGCTTATTGCTTTTTTTAAAAACGGTGAAAACATAAATAAAGGAAAAGAAGCACCAAATAGTAGAATTTAATAATAACAGTTTAAATTATCTGTAGGCATTTGTGGTTGCAAATCAGATTACTGTTTTACTAAATTAATGTGTATATTTATCATTATTGATGAGTGTTATAAGCAATAAATCACTTGAGGTTGTGCACTGCAGTGATTTTACCATTTTATTAAGTATTGTGATAGTAAATAGTAATGCCATTTCACCTGGTCGGGCTTCACACAGTTTGAATTGAGGTTGGGATAGCGTGTCCCTGGATCTATGGTGTACGAATCAACGTTTTTGGCGATGTTTTCAGGTGTTGTCTGAGGTAGCAATCGGTACAGACTCTCCCTAGAAAATTAACAACAAAACAACTACATAAACAGGCTATTGATGGTATAATAAGTACCTGTTAACATTCAATACGTTTAAAATCGGAGGAAAAAAATGTATTAATCATTTTCATAACAAAATTTGTATAGATCACAGGTTTCTATATTCATCTGGAGCTGTGTGTGCATTTATTGTTTTCACATGTGAAATTTGACCTTTACTGACCTTTCTGCCAACACCTCGAGTGGATTTCTACCCTGCGCCCAACTTTTCACCATCCAAGCCGTGTCAAAGGCTGCCAGGAAACCACGGGCACAGCCGGTCCCCATAGGCCAGAAGGGCTACAGTGAGACAGACAACCACAAACACATGTCACAAGAACGATTATTTAAGTATAACTGCACAGTAATGTAATCTCCTCACCTCTAGAAGACTGTCTCCCACTAGTGCCACCAGCACACTGTGACCAAACCTCTCACGGATGAGAGCGGCACTTTCGGACGCGTGCATGCTCGTGAAATCGAACATGGCCACATCAGGCTGAGCGCAGTGGTTCATGGCGTAGTCCAGCATGGGCAGCTGGTAGTGGGTGGAGTAGTCGGCTGCCTCTCGTGCGTATGCCAGCAAAGCCTCTTGGTTCACATTCTCACTGTTCAGCAGTGCCTCAGTGTCGATATAATCCTAGTCAATACAAAACATTTGGTTACCACACCAAACACACAGTATGTCTATCGACTGAAATTAAGCTGTGATAGCTGATTCTTTAACTAAGACTGCAAGCATGTCAAAACTAATCTCTACTGCTGTAATAGCTGGTTCTTCGGTCAACATGAAACAGGATTCTCAATGCATTTTACTTCTGAAATATAAATCAAACAAATACTATGAAAGAAACATAAGGTGGGACTTTTATGAACTGTGCATTAACTGTGCACTGAAAATCAAGCAGTGAAGCAATTTTGTTACCATTTGTATGTTTAAAACAAAATTAATGTAGTGTGACCAACATGAAGAAACATAGGAAATGAAAATACACTCATGAGTGTGCGTCAGTGTCAGTGAGTCTTTTTGAACATGGCAAGGTTCAGGTTTTAAAATGACTAATTCATGTTCAGGCTGTAAAATTGGCAATTTAATTTGAAGAATTTAATTGTAAAATCATGGTACAATCACCAAAAGAAGAATTAATATATAAAAAATGTTTTATTTTTTTATATTGAAAATTTTAAGAAATGTACGTCCATATTTTTACAAGCTTTAAGTAAAATATGTTATTACTTGAGGAGTACACCACATTTAATTTAAAGTCATTAAACTTTTGTTGAAAATAGTAGTGTACTTTTTCGAAACCACATCAAAATCATATGTACATTTAAGCTACATAGTTTGAAAAAATATATTAAAAATGATATATTTTTCAATTTCTTTATCTTGGACACTGCTACTTACCTTTAACTCTTAAACATAAACCTCAACATATGCTAAAAATAACACTAAAAAAAATATTATTGTCTGAAAATAAGTCTTAATCTCTTATGCAACTTTGTTCCTCAAGAAAATGTATCTTGTTCTATGGATCCTTAAAAAAAAAAAAAAAAAACACTGGGGGGTGGGTTGCAATTTTATTTGGTGACACTAGTGGTGCAGAAATGATTCACCTTGACCAGAAAAATCCAGATCTTTGCAAAATGGACTCTAAATAAAATATCTGCCTTCAGACAGTAAAAAAAAAGCCTTGAGGAAAGATTGGATGACTTTCCAAAGCTGGCCACAATCCAAAATCGGATTTTAGTGAACACTCTCAGCCGCACACTCAGTTCTAGCACTCGACTAACTGTGTGAATCAGATCAGCACAGACAGTGCCAACAACCCTAATGTGCGTCAAAGATGAGGCCCAAGGACTGAGAGTACCAGAGAGCGTTTGTGATTGTGTGCCTCCAGCCTCTGGACATTTTGTTGTGTTTTTAGGCGTCCCTTCCCTCCGTCTTGCAAGAAGCTGAAATAAAGAGTTCACTCAACACTTGCTACAGAGCAAAGCACCAAACTCACATGAATGATGACACCCTTGTCCAGCAGGCTCTGCTTCTTAGCTGTCATGACAAAGTAGTGCGTGTTGTCTTTGTAGTAGACAATGTTCTCTAAATCAATCCCTGCAAAGGAGACGAAATCACGGTATTACTTAAATCAGTGTCAGAGATTCTCATCTGTAACATCTTCATGCCTGTAATATGACAAAACACAGCTCGTGAGGTCAGAGTGAGTTTAATACAGGATTTTAAAGGAATTCAGTTTCAGAGGGGTACGAGTCACGATAGGTATACAAAGCATATGTTTTTGAAGGGGAGGATGCCCATGATCCCCTGGAGGATAAACATTTACGTAACAAATCAGAGCAGGAGGATGATAACTGAAATATAGCCGTTCCTAACAGCAGATAACACTGACACGCTTGTGGAAAACATTGCGGGAAATACCGGGAAGAGGTCAAAGTACATAGCTGTGAGTATTCAGAGACATTTCTTTATTATACAGAGGGCTGGATGCTTAGTTTAGACTAATGTGGTGTATTTTTAGTGGCTAATGTGACATTTATTGCTCACCGGTTTCCTGTTTGAGATCCTGAAAGAATTTCTGGTTGAAGATGAAGGCAACTCCACTTATCTCTTCCACCTTTGCCTCAGCGGTGGTGTTTCTGTTGATAAAGTTTGCTGTTATGGCGATGGCCAGTTTGCCACGAAATTCCTTCCTCCTGAATCCTGAGAAAGAGAGAGAAGAGGAGGAGAATTGAGCAAGGGGAAAAGCACTTAGAAGTTTTTAAAGCAATAACGTTGCGTTTGCTTCCTCGTGTTTGAAAGAGGTAAACGAACGCCGCACAAACATGCCGCTCTACCAGTATTATAATCTTATTTTAGGTTCACAGAGTTCACACTGAATACTGCAAATCTGAAGATATGTTGGGGTTTAAAAGACAATTAATATTTAGTAACATCATCAATTTAACTGTACTGATACTACTGAACTGAATTGAGCTGGACAAACATTGCATCATTGACACTTAAACTGAATTCAAACAACTCAACAGAGTTGAATTATGATACCATTGTCTTCTATAGAGCTGCTTTAAAGCTGAAATCTAATGTGTATCATGATTAATTTTACAGGAATGACACTGCTATTTTCCTGTTTATTAATATGAAGCTGAGATTTTTGAAAATGCCTTTCAAAGTGAGGACCTTTCAAAAGATTATTTCCTGTAATGCATGGTGACAGGTAAAGTAGAGATGCTGGAATTCGGTGACATCACAAACACAATTTGAAAATGATGACAAAATGTTCATATTTGGGTGAACTATCCCTTTGATCACTGAATATGAATATACCGAGTCTGTCAAGTATATCTCTTTGGCTAAAGAGAGATTGGTCCGGACAAGTCCCAAGAGATCAACAAAATAATGTTTCTCATTGTTTGTCAGTTTTTTGTTTTTTTTGACAGAAACTCTGACTCAGAAAATATATTTTTTATAGCATTATGCCTGATTAAGATGTGTTGGAGCTCAGTTATGAAAAAGAGGGAACATACTGTGTCTTTGTGTATTAGAACTAAACACTAATGGCAAATAAGTTCATCC
The DNA here is from genome assembly GCF_963082965.1 of Carassius carassius. Classification (NCBI taxonomy): domain Eukaryota; kingdom Metazoa; phylum Chordata; class Actinopteri; order Cypriniformes; family Cyprinidae; genus Carassius; species Carassius carassius. The sequence goes on along the minus strand of NC_081756.1, from coordinate 43,643,984 downwards.
CAATTTTACAAAAATGGCACAAGCTGTTCATTTTTAATGGCTGATGAGTGAGTTGACTTGGGTCGAGGAGAATTGGATCTGCTTTCTCATCCTGCTAGATAATGTATGAGAATCTACAGAGCTTCTCTATATGAACAGACACCGATTTGATTAAGAGCCAGAACTGTTCCATTACTGCCATGTTGTTAATTCACTAAGGCATCAGTTCTTCTCTTCGTCATCTACTTTTCAGTCCAAATCCAGCTGTTTTCGTCTGACCCCTGCTCTGCTTTCAAATTGGGATAAATTTAACCTTCCCTAGACGTCTTGAACTAGCTCACTTAATGTCCAAAAGGAGCTGGGTTTCTTTTTCCCCTAAAGTTACTCATGATTGGGCAATGGGCAATAGTTTAGAAGGCCCCACAAATGACCTTTTTTGGAAAAAGCATTTGGTTAGGGATAAGTGAAAATATGACGAACCTAGAAAACAGAGTCCAACGGACACACATCATCAGCTGAAAAGTGTTCAGAAACTCTAAGAGCACATGTTGAATCGCTGATCTCATGTGTAACCGTTGGGTGGCTGGTGACATCATACAGTCTCTCTTTACACAGCAGAACACAATTTTATGGCTTAATAACCTTCTTGGATAAAACAAACCATTCTAGGGACTTCAGCCAAGAGCACGGGCCAAGTTTTAAGAGTTGCCGAGGTTGTTTTAATGATGGAAAATGCATAACAAAGAGAGGTTTTGGATTATATCTTAAAAAGTTTTATTAATGCTGTTTAAAGGAATAGGTCACCCAAAAATACAAATTTGCTGAAAATACACTCACCCTCAGGCCATTCAAGATCTAGATGAGTTTGTTTCTTCATGTGAACAGATTTGGAAGTTTGGATCTTGTGTTTACCAGTGGATCCTCTGAAGTGAATGGGTGCCATCAGAATGAGAGTCCAAACAGCTGATAAAAATATCACTATAGCCCACGAGTACTCCACACAGTGGGTTCACAGGACATTATAAGACTGGAGAGTGGGTTACCTGTGGATTATTGTGATGTTTTCATCAGCTGTTTGGGCTGTCATTCTGACGGCACCCATTCACTGCACAGTAAGTGATGTGATACTAAATTTCACCAAATCTGATCTGATGAAGAAACAAATTCATCTACATGAGAGTGAGTAGATTTTCAGCACATTTCCATTTATGGGTGAACTATTCCTATATTTTCCATTTTGCTCATATTCTGACTTTGGCACATAATGAAATGAAATGGCACAGAATGAAACCTCAAATTTTGTGACTTGTTGAGAAGTGTGCTATTACATATTTTGAAAGACCATGAGACATGCTATTTTCATGTACATGCTACCATGTTTTAGGAAGGTATATTTTTGGTTACTGCTAGAACGGTGTAATCATAGAGCAAAGATTATTATAGCCTCTTAGTTACTGTGCAAACAAAGGGCTGCATGTGTGTTTATTGTAGTCGGCATTATAGGTGTAATTCAGCACGGCATACACATTTTATTTCTCCTGAGCAGTTCTTTAATGTTGACTGAGCAGCTATTACATCATTTCCACCCATCTGAGCTTATACCTTCTAAAGAGTTTCGTCTCCCATCAGCTCCCACCACAACATCAAAGTCGAAGCCGGCCACAGGGTGATCGGCAGGCCGGATCTCTGCCCTCCAGCCCGGCCCTGCGGAAAACAAACACATTCATTCAGCCTGAAAAATGACAGATCATAGCAGAGATCTCGTTATTATCTCCTAGAGAACAATGAGGTTTTCAGATGCTTTTCAGATTACTTTTCAGAGATCGATCCAAGTACTCTTTTAGCTTTTCTTCTTGAGTTTTAGAATAAATCTCAACAGTGTCTCAAAATGACCTCCGATTTGGCAAGATGTCAAAGTCTGAGTTTTAAATATGAATAAGACTTAATTATCTGAGCTGTTACCCACTTACATTTTCTAGCTCTTTACTCTTGCATGCCAGCTATGACTCATTTGTTAGGAGAAATAAAAATAGTCCTGCCATTCTACTTAGAAAACAACCCTAGCAATCTTTGTATTTCAAAAGAGATTTCAACAATGCCTCAAACTCCAAAAACTGTTATCCACGTACATTTTATAGCTCTGTAGTCTTACTGCATGCCAACATTTGATTCTGTTCTTTCTATTTTTATTTCCCATAAGGAATTTCAGAAGCATCTGAGAGTTGATACAAAACTTGGAACTCATTTAATCTCCCAAGCAACATCTGAGCACTATTTTTTCCTCCGGGGAGGACAGGAGCTGGGAGGAGCGATAGGTTAACAAATACAAATATCTAAATATTTCAAGACACTTCACCCAATTTCACTTCTGAAGGAGTGCTCTTGCTGAACCACAGGTTGTTTTAAATGAAAATAATCTGCTAAACGAAAACATATTTTTCTAACAGCTACATATTTCATCGAGATTAGGTCATGTTACTCCTGTGTGCATTATGCAATCTTGCCAAAAATCGCCATGCATTCCAGTCACAGCAAGTCATTCAGTTATTAATAATAAAAGCAAACCATCAATGTCAAACATTTAAAGTACAACTTTAAAGCAAAATAAACATAGCGTTTAAAGTCATTGTACAGGGTCACAGCAAGCACACGTTCTTAATTTAGAAAGCTATTTTGGTTTTATCAGCCTGCTGTCATTGCTGTTGAAGGGAGAAAGATAGATTGCTAATGGTCTAGAAGTCTAAGGGAGAAGCTTACGCAATGTTGTTCTTCCATAGATGACCAAAGTGGCCACATATGGAAATGCACTCATTGGACCTACAGTATGAGTGGTGTTTCTAATTATCAAGATCTACTAATTGGTTAGAAATCTCAAGAAATCTTGTGAAATTATCATCTTTTCACACTGAGGACAATTGAGGCACTCAAACACATCTCACTGATGCTCCAGAAGGAAACAAGATGCATTAAGAGCTGGGGGATGAAAACTTTTGAACACAAAGATGTCCAAATTTTTCTTATTTTGTTGAAATATAATTGTTTTCAATTTAGTTCTGAATTCGTAAGAAACAGAAGACACTTGTATGTTTCCCCGAACACAAATTAAGTACAATTTACCTTGATCTTCAAATTCCAAAAGTTTTCACCCCTTAATGCTCTTAATGCACCTTGTTTCCTTCTGGAGCATCAGTGAATGTTTAAACCTTTTTTAATAGTTGTGTTTGAGTCCCTCAATTGTCCTCAGTGTAAAAAAAAAAAACTGGATCTCAAAATCATACAGTCACTGCTGGAAAGGGTTCAAATATGCAAAGATCCTGGAAAACTGAAGAATCTGCAGGACCTTAAAGATTTTTCTGAAGAACAGTTCTCAGTTTAACTGTTCAGAACAACTCATGCCCAACCATCACAAAACAGAAAGACAGTCGTGGATCATCCAGGTAACCACACACAGTATTAAGAACTAAGGGTTCCCAAACGTTAGAATGGGGTTATTTTAATAATAATTTCAGCAATTTTTTTTGTCTTGTGGACTATATACAAACATCTTTTATGTACAATATCTTACTCAGGACAGTACTAAATAACATGCATTTAGTATGAACATGCTTTTCTTTTGTTAAAATTATTCACATTTTCACAGATTCTGCAAAGGGGTTCCCAAACTTTCGCATGCCACTGTATGTAGTCATAAAATGACACTTAGATGCGGAGGGGAGAGTGAAGTGGATCTGCACACTTTTCCATGGGCATTAAAACAGCTCTGCAGGTGTTGTTTGGTTGTCATGGAAAAAGCTATTATAGTGAGACAGGAAGCCCTCCATCCGTTCATCTTCCTGGTAATGACAGACCAGCTGAGGAAACCTTAAACAGCTCATGAGAAAAATCAAAAGTCCCTAGATTCATCAAGAAGATTATGTGGTTTCTAATGAAACTATGGGATATAAATTTAATTAAATCAAAGTAGTGGAATATATGGGCATTCTGGGTATAAACAGGCTTAGAAAGCAGACTGAGTAGTTGGTGCATTTATTATATCCAGTGAAAAGTTTGATTGCTACATAACCCCATATTATCTTTTGTGTTGTTTTTATACAGTAGTTTTGTGTCATCATCTAGCTTTTCAGTAGCTAAAAACAGCAGAGCATGGCGCTAGCAACACCAAGGTCATGAGTTCAGTGTCCAGGGAACGCAAGAACTGATATAAAATGTGTACTTCGAATGCAATGCAAGTGTCTGCCAAATGTTAATGTAAATATTTAGTATTCTAGAAGTAGCGATAATAAACACGGAGTAGGTGTGTCCAAACTTTCGACTGACTGCTAGTCGCAAGAACGTCTAGTCTGGATCTGGGGCTGTCATTCTCACCTTCATTCTCCTGGTCCTCTGGAGGCTCCACCAGCTTGATGAACTCCACATTTACGTGAAACTCCACACCCAGAAGCAGAGCGATCTTCAGGAGCATGAGCTGGAGCTGCCGAATGCCTGCCAAACCCAGCCAGAACAAGAACCATTATCCTCACAGTCACGCTAACACTGCCTCACTTATAAAAACACCAACCAGGGGAATTAACAGATGTGAGAACAGAAATATTGTCATTAGAGTGGCAGGATAGTATTTTCACTTAGTGCTTCTTCATTTGGATCGTTCATCTCAAAAACTGAAATACTATCATCATCTCTTTTCCATACAGTGAAAATGGATAGGGTCTGTCAAGCTCCTAAAAGGACATTAAAGCAACATGAAAGTAGTTCGTATGACTTATGTGCAATATTCCAAATCCTGAAAGGTCATGCGATAGCTTTATGCGAGGAACAAACTGAAATGTAAGCCTTGACAGCCAGTGGTCGCCATCCACTTCACTGTATGGAAACAGCAGCCTTTTGAACGGTTTTTAACAGAAAGAAAATATTCTGCGATAGATTGATGGTGCGTAAGACTGTAAATGTATTATCTATATGTTGAAATATAGTTAATATGCCACTAAGTCAATACATTTTATTGAAGTTCAGCTATGAAATAAGGATGTTGATGTGAAGCAATAACTTAATGACTTTAATAAAGAAAATTGAACGAAATATACATTAGAAAATATATTAGAGTTAAGTCTACTTGCCTTATAAGTTATTTGTACTTTAATATTTATGTTAATTCAAGGGGAATTAACCGTTATAGTATTATTTATATATTATTTTGGTTACGGTATGTATTTTTTTTAATTTTCATTTGATTAATTTCTAGTAGTTTTTTCTATAAAAAGGGGATGTGCTTTTGTCATTTAAAAGAAAATACTATTTAGATTTATTTTTATTTTAAGTTTTTATGTATGTCCAGTTAGTCACTTTAGTGCTTTAACTTAATTAGTAGACAACTCAACATTCTTTTTATTTCAGCTTTATTTCAATAATCATGTTTATAATAGTATTAGTTTTAGCTATCTATAATAACATGAGGGAATGAGTTTCCTCAAATTAGTTGAATAGACTTAACTTATTAGGATATTTAATGTAGGTTTTTTGGTAAAAAATCACTGTAGATAACCTTCTAATGTCGCATACACTGCATGTATAGATAAAGGAAGGGCTTGGAAAAGAATCAAAAGGAGAACTAAAAATGACTACTGCTTTAAACAAGGAAGTTATGATAGGTTGCTTATAATATGCAGAGAATGAGAAGTAGTTTCAGTTAACTCACTGATGTGGTCTATTGCTCCAGCACAGAACTTTCCATAGAACTTCTTGGCTCCTAAAGCCCTGAGGTCATGAATAGTGTAGGGCCAGAGATGTAACACGTTGTTCCTGGAGAAAGTATCTCTCTTCTCTATCACCACCACTTTGGCTCCGAGGAAAGCTAACTCGATGGCAGTCCGCAGGCCGCAGGGGCCCCCTCCAATTATCAAGCACTGAAAGTTACAATCAGAAATTGAGAGAATCAGCAGGGTAAGAACTTAACCAAGGTCACTCTTTTCATTTAAAAAACAGAGACAGTACAGAACAAATGGGTGATGCTTTTGTTTTCATTGCCTTTTAAAATTCCACAAGTATATATAAAAGAAGGGAATACAGAGGTCTAAGACAACTCTTTCTCTCAAGGATCACAGTGCACTTTATAATCTTTATTGAAATTTAAGAAGCCTATTTTACTCAGCGGTGAACAAACAGCTTTTGCCCACTCTTTCAGGAAGTATCATTGAAAGCAGACAATCTTAGCAGACAAGCTCAAAGAATGTGAAGCACTAATGCAAATGTTTATCCAAACACCACATAACAACCAGTGCCAATAACTGGAGGCGCGTGTGTGATTTCCTCAGCATTAAATCACAGTTACAGTCCTTTCATTTCAAAGGCATGATTCATGAATCGGGCTTGCATGACTGGATGAAGTCAAGACGTCAGGTTCCGGGACGTGTCTGAGAATGCCTGCTGTGGGTATGACTTCATCCTCTCTGGTTTACTGATGAAAGATTACTTTTTATGTGGGGAGATGATCTCCACACAAATCTATTCTTGAGTCACAGAAGAGAGCCACATCTTGGACTTTCATCATGCAAAGCTTTAGCTCATTTTTAGTCCAGATGGTACAATGTGACTTTTTTTTCTACTTGATCTATTCACTTCCTACCCCTCCTTTGATTTCCGTCAACTTTAGAATGGTTAATTGACCTCAAAATAAGGAAGCAGCAGTGAGGGCAGCTAGCGTTTCCTGTCACAGTGTGTACGGCAAAGACTCTCAGACTGTGCTGTGATCAATATTGTGATACACTCGGGTTTCAGCCCCTCCTGATCCTGGATCTTATTATGTTTAATGCCTATATCACCTCATTGCCTATATGCATAGTTGTCCCTGGCAGTGTGTCAGTTGTGGCTATTTACAGATCCCAGCCTGCTAGAATCACAGATAATGTCATTAAAAATAAGAGATTTAGTCAGTGATTTGTGTGTACAGTATGTACAAATGTATTTAGAAACAACAAGAAAAGTTTAGAAAAATATATATTTGTGTGTGTGAGAGGTTACTTAGCTAAACTCTTGGCTCAAAATTGTCAGAAGTCTAAATCTGTCAGAATCTAAATCAGACCAAACATCCATGTGGGGATAAAAGGTAAAAGTAGTCATTTTATTTAAAAGGTTGCAATCTGCTTGTCTAATACTTTAAGACTACTAATATACAGTACTATTAGTATAATAAGGCATCACCACATTTAGAATGTGTGTCAACATTTTTGATGATCATGGAACAACATTCCAATCAACCAATCAGAAATGAGATATAACTTTTTAGAAATGATCTGTTTTAGGCTTACAATCAGGGTTAGGTTCTTCTACACCCTTGTTAATCAGCTATCATTTCCCACTGATTTTAGGAATAAATTATGGATAGGGTTCGGTTTAGGGGTAGGGATTGGGTTAAGTCTATATTTTTAATAAAAATGTTGATCCAGGATCAACAAAAGATGTTGATCCTGGAACATGTTGTACTTGGCAAAATCATGACGACCATATTTGTAAGTAACATGGTTGAAAGTATAGTGTGTGTGTGTCATTACTTAGATATTCTTTGGGGGGGGGAATGTTCCCAGTTTTTCAGAAGGAAGTTAAAACTGACTAAATCTCCCAGGTAGAAATACCTGTAATTTTGACCTTGTGGGGACATTTTTGTGTGTTTGTGTGTGTGAATAACAGGGTTGACAGTGCCAATAGGAATGTGACTGTACTGTTGAGTAAGAGGCTTAACGGTATTAAAATGAGTCTACAAAATGTAAATTTTTAAGTAACAGGGCTGAATATATTAACACCAATTTTGTATTTTTAAGTAACAAGATTAGGAGTATCAGTAGGAGTTTGTTTGTGAATTTGTGAGTAACAGGGTTGAAAGAATCAATAGAAATTCTGTATTTTAAATAAGATTGCAGGTATCAACAAAACTGTTTGGATATTTGTGAGTTAACAGGGTTGAAAAAAATGAATATACATTTTGTATCTGAAGTAACAAGACTTCTATTATCAACAGGAGTGTGTTTGTGAGCTGCGGGGCTACAAATATTATACAGCAGTGTTGCAGTAGTGGTGAAAGTATTGGGGTTGGAGGAATGCATACAGAGAAAACAAGAATGTATTAAATGCCTGAGGGGAGATCTGTTATTCATCAGTGCTGCAGGTATGAGGCTGGCAGACACAGGTGGCCACTGCACTGTCTGGACAGGTCTGTCTCTGTACTGCTGCTTTTGATTACACTGGCTGGACCAGTTACCACCAGAACAGACTGACAGGCCAGGTGCACAGTTTCTGTTTGACTTTACCTTAACTAAAAGCCACAGAGAATGAACAAAGGCAGCCTATTCAGAAAAGAGCCACGCAACCAATCCATCCCCATTTACCATCCCCACAGACTAATGAAACGCTCCATCAGTCAGAGCAGATATGAACACAATGATAACTCTTTTGTTTCTGCTCATCCCCACCCTGAAACCGAACAGAAGAGTAATCCAGTGGTGAAGTTTCCTGTCGAGTCAGCATGGAGCTGTTTCCTGTCTATCAGTGGGTGCTCAAAATCAAACATGTTTTTGGTTGCCCATTGTAATAGAAGTATCAAAATACTTTTTGTAATGAAATTAGACGTTTTCATAATGAAATTAAATTGAGCGCAAATGGAGGCTTATACCTCCTGTTTGTCTTACTTGAGAAAAAAAAAATCTAGCAATATCTGTTTCCACCAGAGTTTTAAAGTGATACTCCACCCCAAAAATAAAATTTTGTCATTAAATCACTTACCCCCATTTCGTTCCAAACCCGTAAAAGCTTTGTTCATCTTCGAACACAATTGAATATATTTTGGATGAAAACCGTGAGGCTTGTGACTGTCCCATAGACTTCCAAGTAAAATACACTGTCAAGGTCCAGAAAATCCGTGCCACAAAGATATATGTTTTCTACGTATATATTTACGCTTTGATTTGAAAGAAAACAGCCCAGTTGACACAGAAGAGTGTAAGCTGCCTGCGTTCTGCTCTGATTCTCCAAAATGATGCTACGCTGATGTGGAGTGACAAAATAGGATAAATTAATGAATTAAGTAGTTATTTTTGTTTTATTCGTGTACAAAAATTATTGTTGTCGCTTCATAAAATTACAGTTGAACCACTGAAGGCAGAAGGACTATTCTGACGATACTTTTCATACTTTTCTGGACCTTGTGAGTGTAACTTACTTGGCAGTCTATGGGACAGTCACAAGCCTCACAGTTTTCATCCAAAAAATATTACATTGTGTTCCAAAGATAAATTAAGCTTTTATGGGATTGGAACGACATGGGGGTAAGTGATTAATGACAAAATTTTCATTTTGGGGTGGAGTATCCCTTTACAAGAGATCTCAAAAATGTTTCAAATTGTTCTCAGATTTGCCATGAAAGCTATGAAAGAGCAACCTAGAGAAATAAAGAAATCTTCAGTATGTCCTCTATTTAAAATCCAGCCAAACACTTTACAGGCCAACATCCGTTACAAAATCCCATCACACCACTGGCACTTAAGGCTAGTTCAGCCTCTTTTATCTCATGGAAAAGTCTACAGGACAGGAACTGGTGGCATAACCTACCAGATGAGACTTTCTATTGACAGCCACGGTATGTGTTGAACCAAAAGTCACTTTGCCCAAAGCCCAGTGGAACAGAGACCACCTCACTGCGGGACCAATAACTTAAACAGACGTTCCATATCATACTAAAATTAACAAATGCTAATATATGTTTGGACATACACTGTTGTTCAAAACTTTGGGGTCAGACTTTTTATTATTTAAATTTATACTTTTATTTAATAAGGATGCAACTAATCAAACATGACAGTAATTTCTTTTACATTATTAAAAAATATATAATGTAAACTGGAGGCGACGTCCAATGCCAGAGGGACCCAATGGCACGCTGTCAATAGAATGAGCAATGTGTTGTGTTTATTATAATCGCAACGATTATAGGGTGCATTATAAACAAATTAATTAATTACAATTACTGCATTATATTTCCGCCAGTGCAGATTGGTGGCGTATCGTGTGGTAAACAGGAAACAATGAGTGACGTTCATGCGCGAGAGATCACTTCCGGCGCTTTCCGTGCTTGCGCCCTCAGATCAGTTGGACGTGGTTGTGTACAAGAGTTAAAAATGATATAAATACTGTTTGTTTTCTTACACAAACCGCTCGTTTCGTGTCTTAGGTCATCAATGTGTAATTACGATGGGGAAATGTTTAATTTGGACTCCTCTGTGCATGCTCTTTGAGGTGGTGACCATAGACCTCCATTATATGAGTCACAGACAAGAACGGTTTGACCTAAAAATATCAAAATGGGAAATACTGCGGAAACAAAGAAACCTACATCTTGGATGTACTTGAGGTAAGCTAAAACATACCAAAATTTCATTTGAAAGTGAACTACAGTATCCCTTTAAGTTTCAATACTATTTCATAATATTACTGGTTCTGTTGTATTTTTTATCAAATAAATGCAGCCTTGGTGAGCAATTGGAGACTTCATTCAAATATGTGGAGCTATTATAAATTTTTTTAAAAAGACCGTAATAAAAAAGTCATGAAACTGGCACAGCTAAAATTGTGTATCAGAATCAACTATTCCTGAAACCTCTGTAGTAATTCACCAAATATAATTTATATATATGTATGTATGTATGTATGTATGTATATATATATATATATATATATATATAGTGTGTGTGTGTTAATATGAATGACACAGGAATCAAAAATCAAAAAGCACTCACTGCCTGTGTTAAAATTCTTTTTGCTTATTTTGTTTGCAGTGACTGTCTAAACTTTGAGATAAAGCCTCTGAGTTCTCTGTAATAGTAATAAAGCCAGTATAAAACAATAAAACAGGCAGTTGAGCTGGCCCACTGGTTGATAAAGAGAGAATGAGCTCATATCCTGGACAGACAGTTGTAGGCTCAGTGATTTTGTGTCACTCTTCCTAAACCACACCTTTTTTCCCCCCGCAACTCAAGTCACAACAGGATGAAGGGGCAGATGGTCTGTTATTCATCAGGATGTTAAAACACCTTTCCTACGCTAGTTTAATGTGCAAAACTATATGGAGGTTGGATTCCAGAAAAGTAAAGACACTCTCTGTTGCTTTCAAAACATTGCTTTTTCTGTTTCAGCAATTCAGAAAGGCAGCCTCTGACTCAACCAACAGCGTGTGACAAGCTGTTTGTCTGATCAATGATGGATGGAAAGAACCCTAAAACTTCAAACTAGTGAGGGCCAAATACTTAATACAACTCTTTAAATTATCTTATGAACCATTTTGCAGTTACAGCATACCTGGCTTGTCTGAAACAGTGCCATCAGGCAACACTGTTCTGGCTCTGATTAAAGTGTGCAGAACAGCCCCTCATCAGGACTACTGTATATACTGTAATTACCATCTTTATTACAAAGAGGTAAATTACACATTAAAAAGAGCTGCATAATTGCAATGCTTCACACCACAAACGTTGGTGGGCCGTTTATTGCTTGTATGAAGTGCACTTGTTTAATTATGCTCTTTGAAACACTTTAAACGCTTATTAACAATAAGCTGGGCCTGACTCCATGCAGCCTTTCAAAGTGTATGTGTGTGTGTGTGTGTGTGTGTGTGTGTGTGTGTGTGTGTGTGTGTGTGTGTGTGTGTGTGTGTGTGTGTGTGTGTGTGTGTGTGTGTGTGTGTGTGTGAGAAGGGGGAAGTTCTCATAATGAACCAGCCAAGAGTCTGATTTTCTTAAATAATCAGATCTGCTGAGTGATGCTGTCTTTGGGAGAGTGTTATTATGAGTGTAACTCACTGGTACACTGATCCCAAGAGAGGCTTTTAGATATTAAGGGCTCTAAGATGTGCAATTGTAAAGGTTATTATTTTTATGATTTTATTATACATAAGCTTTAAGCATAAGCAAAAATGCATAAGAAATATTAAGACTAAATTTAAAAGGATAGTTCTCCCAAAAATGAAAATTGTCATCATTTATTTACCCTCATGTCATTCCGAAGACATCCGTTTATCTTATGGGAACACAAATCCATATTCATCCATATTTTTAATATTTTCTCATTTTCACCCATCCATCCATCAAAAGTCAAAGCAGCCTAAGTTTTCAAGATTCAATAACTACATAATTTTTTTTTAAAGCAACCCATATGATTCCAAGTCTTCTAATGAAAAAAAAAATTCTATATGATGAACAGATTTAATTGAGCTTTTATTCACATGTAAACAGTGATCAATACAGATAAAGCACATAGAACACACTAACATAAGCTGAAATGTGCATGCTTGATACGCAAGAAGCAGTGAGGTTTATTCTTGAGTTTAAAACTTGCATATTGAGCTTACACGACATGATGGTGATTAAATGATGACATTTTTGAGTGAACTGTAAGTTGACACCTCTGCAGTGCAATGCTTGGGCGGTTGCTAGGGTGTTCTGGGTGATATGGACCCCACAGTATATTAGAAAATAACTTACTTATTGATCAAAAATAAAGTCAATTTTACAAATATCCATGTGTGTATTTTAAACCCAATCAGAGACATGCTATACCCACTACATTGGAAATGTTTAATAGCAACATCACCAGCATCACTGTTTAGCAGCATTTAAAAACAAGCTGACTCCTCTTTTGTGGGATAAACAAAAGGTTCCATAGAGTAAGTTTTCACAGTTATGCCATTGAAGAACCATTTTTCCCAAAGAACCTTTTAGGGAATTTTAAAAAAAACCACTTAAAATAACCTTTTGTGAAACGGAAACATCTCATAAATCCTAAAGGTTCTTCATGGAATCATATCTGCCAATAAAGAGGCTTTATTTTTAAGAGTTTTATGGGATCGTAGGAACCCAGGCTCACTGGAAATATGTGCTTGAGGTGACATTTCTGCAACACCCTTACTGCATGTTTCATGCCAGTTTCAAAGTTAAACGTCCAGTGAGTGGTGCTAAACCTCGTGTTCAATACGTGACGGACACATTTATATTAAGCTGGTACATGCACTGAAGCTGCGATGCTTCAGGTTCATACTGGACGGTAGAGAATTCAAATGTCTGGAGAGTGTCTCCAAGTATAATTTGGTTTTTGTTGCATTATAATTTTGACTTTAAATGTGACTGAATTTGAAGTGTGATCAATGTTTGCGTAAATAGATGCGCTGGGGAATTTGGCTATTAATATGTAACATTTTAATTATATTCTACAAAAATGAATGAAATGACTTGGGAAAAGGATTCGTTCATTTTGCTGTACGAGATTCCACGATCTGAGTCAGCAAAATGATCCGAACTTCCCATCACTACTGAAAACTGCAGCGATTTGTATGCATATGTACTTTTGCAGAAATGTAGACAGTGGCACGTATTTCCAATGAGCCTGAGTAGGAATGTAAAGTATCCATAAACGGTCACTCTATTTGCACATATTACTCATTTAATGCGTACAGCTCTTCACGTAGTAGAAAGTAAGCATACTCAAGTGTGGGATCAGTTTTTGTTACTGCATCAGGAGGAATGCGAAATTTGTGGCATTTGCACAAATGTGAGGAATTCATTATCAGTAGCACAAATGGCGCAGGACTTGTGTGTTAGTATGAGCAATAGTAGATGTTTGCCTCACCACACACCACAATTAAACTACAATAAAAGAGTCAGAGAGCACTCGTCTAACAAACAATATGTGTCCATGATGTCATACAGTATAAATCGATGTCATTGCATACAAAAATCAAGGAAAATCTGAGATGGAATCTATAAAACACCTAAATGTGTGGTTTATGAAGATCTCAACAAAGGTTTACCAGCTCATTTAAACTTTCTAACATTTTCCATTATTGTTATTGTCTTGGCTTTTTGCAAGCTTACCTTAATGCCTTCGCAGGCTTTGCCATTCTTGTACTCTTTGTTGCTGGCTCTCTTGTCCAGCTTACTCCAAAGGGCTTTGGCTTTCCAGCAGGTCACCGTGCTCTTCAGACCGCTGTAGAAGGTGCTGTGCTCCAGAGGGTCAACCTCAAGGTAACTGCACATAATATTGAAGGCCTGCAGGGTGCTTTTGCAGTCAGTGGCCTGAACAAAGTTCTCAAATAGCCGTCCTGTCTGGTTCTTCTCATCTTCGGCTTTGCCCATTGTCTATTTTGTGAGAATGTGGACACTATGCTTGTGATATCTTGCTCCACTGAACAGCTACGCCCACACTTCGGTCTACTCACCCATTGCGAAATCTGAAAAAAGAATTAAATGTATTTTAGTTTGAATTAAAATAAAATAAAAAAAAGTACAGTTTGAGGCTTGGCCATTCAAAACTTGTCACGTCATCACTACTAAAAAAGTTAGGTCAATGACTTGACGCTCCTATTTTTTCTTTTGTTATTAATTCTTAGAAAATAATACAATAAAAATAAATATACATTTTTTTTCTGGCAAATTAAAATCGTGTGATGCAACCAATATGAAAGAAAAAAAAAACATTAAATAATACCATGTGTCAGAGTCAACATGTCTAAAAATAACAGATCAGTTTTACCCTTTAATGAAAAGGCAAGGTTAGCGGTGTAAAATGTCATATGGTACACCTAAAAAAGTATGATATTTATAAAATAGTAATTCAGATATAATTCATTATACAGGTAAAATAAAATATATAAATAAAATATATAAAACTTTGTATATTACTAGTGATTAAGGTGTACACCCTTTGAAGGTGTAAAGAAAATAAATAACTTTTTGTTTAATGTTTACACCACACTTTAATAATTGTTATTCAATTTAGACTTTTCTTGAAAACTGTATAAAAAAAAATATTTAAAAAAAATATGAATACAAAAGCCCTATTTGGACAGTAATTATTTATCACTGGAAGTAAGCTTTTTGCAGTATTTACAGGGGATGGTCTGTGATTTTATTGCTGTCTGAATCCAGGACGTTGGTGTTTTTCTCTCACCACCGTGTAAAAATCCCCAGCCGAATTACCTATTGCTTTTTGACAAACATGAAGGTCATTTCCATCCGAATTCACATCTTTGAGTTTACAAGAAGAAATCAATTCAAAATTCACAATTTAAATCTTTTTTGACTACTGCTGAACACCGTACGGTTGCACTTCACTGTAATTTGCACGCATATTTATTACTGAAATGCTGGAAAGTGTTTACAAGAAAAATATTTCACAGCTGCTCCACCACAGTGAGTGGGAGCTGTTAAGAACAAACAAAAAAAAATGCACGTAAACATTTGAAATGGGTCATTGTTATGGCAGCAACAGGTATGCATTTTTTATGATTTTAAAATAGGTATTACATACAGTACACACTGTAACACGTATAATTATTTTTAAACTAAATTTTGTTTTTACAGATTCACATGAGAAGCAAGTAGCCTACCATCTGAATGTGGCTACTGACTACATTTCTAAGAACTTGCACATGCCTTTTATACATTTTTTTTATTCTTTTTTTAGCTTTATCTTTGACACACATTGACGTGGCTGCCAGGAAAAATGTAAATGCCGTTTGTTTTAAATCCACTGCAATGTAGGTCGCCATACTATATTATTGAATAGGCCAGAAGGCCACACACACTGCAGAAACAAAGTCCTTAAGATGTAATCGGGTTCATTAAAAAGTACATCAACAACAACAGAAGATGAAATATCTTGTTTCTTTTGTTTTTTGACGGACAGAAAAAAGCACAGCCTGTACCGGTTACATCTTGACAGCGGTTTTACGTTGAATACATCAGATAATCCATTCACAGAATCTTACTGTTGACTGGAGATAACAGCTGATTTAACCAGACTGCCAGCCGTGCACTTTTGCAGAGTGCATAGAAAAAAAAAAACTGTTTGTTTTGCAACTTTGCCCTGCTGAACTGTGAACAGGACAGAGGTGCTCTTTTGTAGGCAGTTGGGGACACATCGCTACCCTGGCAACAAACTCCACTGGTGTGTATTCTAGTAGACTCCCTTATAAGATTTCAAAGCCCCTCCACTTCCTTTAGATAATAAACACACTTTATAGATGTCACAAAACATAAGAACACTTTCAAGAATAAACCTAATACCACATAGAAAAGTCCTTTACTGTAATTATACACACACATACAGTCTGTGAATATTTTATTAGATACAAAATGTCCATAATATGCAAAGTGCTGAAAAAGAAATCTTGTGCTTTTCTGTTTGGATATGAAGATGTAGAGTTGCCCTTAATACTAGACTCATTATACTCCAGAACACATTTTTCTTTGGGACAGGACATCCTCTTGATTTTTGTGGTGAGTCAGTGTCTAATGGTACAAAGGGAAAGACAGAGATATGTTGCTCTCCACTTTGGGGAAAAAGACCATAACCGCATCAGCATTACAAACAAATGCAAAGACAACAACTGACAACTGAAGTTAAAAACATAGGGCAACAGGGCTAACAATAAACTAAACAAGACACAGGTGAACTCAATCTTTAACTATAGAAACAAATCAAGAGTTTAAGTAACCAAGAAACAGGAAACACAACCACAGAACCAAATAAACTTCACAATAAGAGTCTTTAGACAGAACAACACAGACAAGACGTAACAATACAATAGCTCAGCATGACCAATAAGCTGAAATTAAACTTTAAAAAATCTCAAGGCACTTAGTTTGTCTATGCAAAAGACTGAACATAAAGAAAATGAAACAGATGAGGATAAGTAAACGCAAACCAAATTGTAATTATCAGGTGAACTACTGCTTTAAAAACAAACCTGGAGTTGAAACATAGGCAGTATGTGTATACACCATTAATACTGTTATTAAATATCTACTTCTACAGTGAGACAGACAATTCAGTCTGCATTTTGAGGCACGATGGCAGCTCTAGTGAGGCCAGATCTCAGTTGGGTGTGTTTATAGGACACTGTTTTGCTAGAGGTGGTCCAAGTGAGGGGATGTGTGAGCTCTTGTCATGTGGGTGTTAGATGAAGTCCACTGGAGACAGACGCACTAATGCTGGCGTACACTGCATTCCAGCAGCCAGAAGCCGAACATAGTTGTGCATCAGAGCACACATACACAGATATGAGTCACTATTTGCGTGACTGTAAAAAACAGGCTCTGCAGAGGCAAAGCAGTTGACACAACTGAAAAATATGAGGCTGCAAACACCTTCAATGTACTCCAAATAACCAATTTATTTATGGATCATTGAATCATTCATCAAAACAATGAAAAATAATAATAATGAAAAGGAAAATGGTTTTGAAATGTGCAAAGTTTTTGTACAATTTGTATTCATGTCATGTGGTGCATTCAAGTATATCATTACTTATTTTCCATAAACCTTGAATACATGAAAATGTATGTATTAATCTGTATATTTTCAAAAAGCTTTTTCAGTGTATTTTTAAATGTATTCACAAATATCATGCTGAATCATATAATAATAATAAAGTGTTTCGGAATTGTTGTTTCGCATTATATTTTACAATCCATTACTACATAAGTGTGTTCGTTGCACCACATGACTTCAATCTGGCTGACAAAAAAAAAAAAAAAAGTTTTATCAAAACTGCATCGCTGCTTATTATTTTCTAGAAGATAATAAAATAAATGATGCCACACTACTTAAAGTTTTCTTGTTGAGATCCTTTAAACAGGCTTTTTTCTTCATTATGATTTCAAGACTGTTCGACCTCCCTAATTTTTCTTTTCTTTGTTCTCAGTGAATAATCCAAAAGGTTGCACTGTTTTATCTCTGTTGTATACTGCACAATTTGGTAAATGTACAAGTTACCCAGGTTTTCATGCAAGCACAAAATGTGCATACTGTGAAAGTACACACACTTTGTGTAGAAATAGTAAGAATACTATGTTAGCAATAGCATGTTAATCCAACATAGCTGGAGACTTTCAGCTGAATTATTTTATTGCAAAAAAACTTGTTAAAGCATTACAAAGATGCAACTTCTTAGCCACAATAGCAGCTACTGCATCCAAACGCATAGCAGCTATAATATGTGTTTTTTTGAGAATGTCTGCTTGAAAGGCTTAATTAAAATGTGTCAATAACTATAACTGAGTGGCTGGCATGTCAAGGATGCTTCAAGGATGGAAGAAAACAGCTATTAGATCCATCTGCAGAGGCATTCCTCTTGAGCAGTGGAAGGAAGCACACACGCTCCCTCCGTTTGCTCTTTCAGCTGAATCTGCATTGTGCTGACTTACATACCATGACTTCACCATCTGACAGAATGGAAAGGGCCACTGCGGGCAGACGACACTAACCCACAGAACACCAGTAAAATGTGTGCACATACACAAACATGTATCCCAGCATGCACACACAACAGGGAAAACATTACTGGGAATAATTGTGGCAGTGCACTTATTAAAATACTATCAAGTTTGCCTTTTTAATGCATTGATGGGAATTCCACTGATGTTAAATGTCTTCATAATAGGTCTGCCTCAGACGCCTTCAATTTCTACATAATTCTACATACATTTCAAGTTGTGTATTATGAATAAACGTGAATATATATGTTTTTTTAAGAAATCTAAGCTAATCAAGGCTGCATTTATTAGATCAAAAATACAGTAAAATGAGTTAATATATATATATATGCACAGTGGCTCAAACAGTTAATGAGAATGACTGAACTACCGCTTTGATATTCTCGTTACAATTACTTTGAGCTTTAGGGTTTACAGTGATATATTCATAAAAGAAAATCACATGCCTAATCATACGTGAGACACTGATTTAGTTTTCATGTGTGGAGCCAGTTTGATGAACTTAAGTCACAGTCCACACACCCTTTATTATCATTAAAAGTCCAAGACACAGTCCACCGGCTATATGACTTAAAGAAAGACAGATCTCACACATGAAGCATGCAGCTTGCCGTGGTTGCTGTAGAGAGCTTCCAGCTATCAGACCAAACAAAAGGAAGCTGATGTCAGTGAGGAAACAGAGAGAAAGCTGAGAGCTGAACGTAACGGACTTAATTTCCACCCTATACAAAAGAAAACCAGGAAGGAACTCCCATCTGATAAGAAGACATTAGGCCTGCAATCTCAGAAAACAATGTTTCCCAGCATCCCTCATGGGCTCAACCTTTCCCCAAGCTGCAAACAGGCTCCCAGTGTCTCACACTTGCAGGAAAGACACTGCTTCACGAAAGACTGCCAAGAGAAAAGGAAGCCGTCTTGCAAGTACAAAGTACAAACAGTGTGTTATCTAAGTGGCCTCAGTGAAAATCTCTTAAGAAAGTCATTCATTCACACAGAAGTGAGAGAGCGAGACAGAGCAGCTGTGGGCCGTCTTAGAAGTAGCCTGACCCTTTCCAGAAGGAAATATATCTTAGGACACTCGTGTAAGTTTGGCAAAGCACTCAGGAGGATAACGGTTTCCAGAGATGGTTATAAAAATAGTTTTTAATAAAAAAAGCCTCATTCTTTAACTTTGAAGAATATGTTAGTGAATCTAACAGAAAATGTTCCATAACAGTAATGATAATTACAAAAAATTATCATTACAGTAAAATTATATTAGAGTAAAATAGTAAAAAAAATTTTTTTTTAAATATACACTAAGTACCACTGAATATATTAAACCCAGGCTAATAATAATCTGTCTTAATAAAGACAGATTATCAATTAATAAAGTTATCTGAGCAATACTTTGTTATGAGGACCTCAATACACTATACCATAGTGCATGATTTGTAAAATAATACAAATAAATAAAAACTGTCAATTGAATTTGATTTAATGGTGACTTAATACTATGGTTTTCATTACAATCAAAAATTACGTGCATTTCGAAATTAAGCAAGTTTTGTCCATTTAAATTTTGTGATACTTATCTTAAACCTGAGCTTTTCATTCTGTCAAATCAGTCAAATCGCATCTTTTTACATAATGCATGCTTTATACAATACAGACTGTTTCGAAGCAGCTACACATTTATAAACAGGGAAATAACAATGTTAATGTTCTAAACTAATCAATTATTAACCAAATTTAATTTCAGCTATAAACCAGCTCTACAGAAAACAATAAAGTCATTATTCAGCTCAAGTCAGGTCAGATGTAATCTCAATTCAATGACTCACATCATTATCCAGCTCAATTTAGTTCAGATTTTGTTCTCATCCAGAGTCAGTACAGTTAAATTGATCATATTACTGAATATTAATTGTCTGAGCAAGAAAAATAAATGTATCTGGCTATTAACGAGACTTTCCTAAACTGCTGGAAAGGAAGCTGGGACTCAAGGAAAGGTGTTTTTACAAGGGGAAAAGGAAAGTTCATAGGTCTAATCTAAAACATGGCTCCAGTCTGGTGTCTGTGCTACTTGTCATGTCTTTATCCAGTTGCTATGGAGACTCTAAATATTATGTTGAGTGTGATGCATTAAAACCCTTTGTGTTAGTTGATGATGAGCTCATGGTGAAATGCTGCTTTTATTTTAGGATGAAGGCTTATGTGGTGTGTCTGACTACAGAGTTTAGAAACCATTTACAAACTCCCTGAACGCCAAACTTGTGTTTAAATCAAGCTTTACTGAAAACCAGTAATTACAACTGAGTCTGTGCTGCCAGTAGATGCACTTTCAATCCAGTGCTGAGAGGACTTGCAACAGAACATCTTCAGTGACACATGTAACGCTAAGAAGGGAAGGAAATCATTCTGTCAAAGGTGGGGAAAGAGTTAAAAAGTAACACCACAACTTTCCTCAACAAGCCGCATGATTTAAGGTACCATTAACGTTTGTGGCACAAATGTATGGAAGCTTTTTTCTGCAACTGAATTAAAGTTATAAACTTGTAATTGACCCTTCGCTGGGAGTTTGACTCTGGGCGATCTGACCAACGCCGAATTTGAGTTTATCTCAGTTTTCAGAATTGTGACAAAGTCAGATCTGCGAGACATAAACTTCCAATTGCGAGTTTATATCTCGCAATTCTGACTATTTTAGTATATGTCTTGGAATTGAGATTAAAAGTTAAATTTAAAGATTCAATTACTTTGAAACAGGCTTTGATACAAATGTAACAGGACAAGTTACACAGTGAATAATCCTTTGTTTAAATCACTAGTGTTGGCTCTGAGTCCACCTTGTCGAGTCCTAGTCCTTAACCAATTGAGTTTGTGTGGCAGATGTTTATTTAAGACTTTTGTCTTAATTTTATGCTTTAACTTTTTTTTTTCATGTTATACGACATGGAATCATATGTATGAGTCCATGTCAAGTTCTAATGAAACTCAATCCAAATCCAAGTTCATTCATAATCACAGTCCGCGTTTGAGTTGAAGTCCAAGTATTCCCAACTCTTCAAGTAACTAATGTCAAAGGATGAACAGCAGTAATAACGAAGTAGTTAACGAAGTATTTACATCAACTGACATTTTTTTGAACACACCAAATAAGGTGACATTGTGACCAGCATTTAAACAGATCAGAGTATAAAAATAAATATAGAAGTACATATCAGATGCCCAGACATCCAGATTTACATACAACCAGATCATTTTCATGTTCTGCCAAAAAGCATTCTTTCCACATTATTTTTATGCTTACATCAACAGTAGAAATTCCTTATTTAACAGTAACACATGGACTAACTTCTGACAAATGATTGTGTTGGAGTACATTGGCAGTGTCAAATCCAGATTCTGCACTTCTGCACTATAGTCGCCAACAAAACTGACCGTTATTGAGGAAATTCCAGCCAAACAGACAGTAATGCAATGAATGTTTCTCAGACAAAGTGTTGAATGCTAAGTGGACTGAAAAAACAAAAATGGATCGCATCTGTTGAGGTGATTTCAATGAGTCTGTAATAGGGGTGTCAAGCAATTCACAATGTAATCATAATGTTTTATTATTTACTGACTAGTTACATGAGCTTGCAAAAACATGAAGGTGGTGCATGCAGCTTGATTTGCTCTGACGGAATAGTTTATTCCATAATTAACTGCACTTTTTTTCATTTATCAGATTGCAAAAAAATAATAATCACCACGGAGCCCAGCACATTACATGCAAGAAAAAAATATAAATTGTGCACATTATTTACTAATTCGTTCCCTCGATGTACTAAAATGTGCACACGATTGTTCCCTCGATGTACTAAAACGTGCATTTAATCGTTCCCTCGATGTACTAAAACGTGCATTTAATCGTTCCCTCGATGTACTAAAACGTGCATTTAATCGTTCCCTCGATGTACTTAAACGAGCGCACACTTGTTCCCTCAACTACTTAATTGTCCGCATAATTTTCGAATTCGTTCTCTTCATTTATAAATCATGTACATGATTAAGCAAATTGAGGGAACGGTTTAGTAAATCATGCGGACAATTTATAAATCGAGGGAACAAAACGGAAAATCGTGCACATGATTTAGCCTACTTTTTTTGCGGGGCTCCGTAAATCACACATTTCATTTAAAATAAATAAAATAATAATTAGGAAGTTCGAATCAGGTCCTCAAGAGTTTTGCAGGACAGGAAGTCATTGCTAATCCACAGATGAAGGTGACACTGTTTTTGTGGCTGCCCTGTGAATCACAAATCGCACAGGACTAGATAAAGAGCAACCTTTACCAGAGTTAACTTAAAATACACGGACACTCAAAGTCTGTATTTATAGTGCATCATAAATATATGCATATCTTATAACAGACATTTTGATACAATCTAATGTTTATTATGTTTACATTATGTTGCTTTAGAATAATAATAATGTGCTACTGCAAATGCAATTATTTACAAAAAGACATAACTGACCCTTTGAATGCATTATAATGTAATATATTTACACCACTCTTAAAAATAAAGGATCTTCAATGGTTCTTTGTTACTGAGATGACTGGGTTACATCGTCAATATTTAGCTTGATTGTCATCTCCAGACAGAAAACTTAGGGTTGGGTGCAAACAATGCTTTGTTTAAAGTCCAATTGGTGAATGTGTAGAATATCTAAAGAGTGAATTTTCAGCTTTCCAATATTCACTGTCTAGATTATATTTCTAAAGTCTCACTGAGATCCAGACAAAGAAAACTGTGCGAAAATTGAGTTGTGTTAAATCTACTAAACTTCACACAAGTTCAGGTGCAGGTTACTGAACAAGCCACTGATTCCTTGAAGACACATTAAAGGGAGTATTATCTTTCTCACACTGAGAACAAGCAATCATTCGTCTCTCTACCTCCTCCTTCCCGCTCTCTCTCAGCAGTTGTGTTTTCAATAGAAATTTAAAAAGGAGTCTTAGAAGGTCCAGAATAAAAGCTCAAATGAATAAACATAGAAAGTGAAAATAAACATAATTAACATACTGTTTCTTTAAATGTCATATTTGATAATATTTCTAATAAATGATGTAACAAGGTGTAAAACGACCATATTTAATACACAAAAAGTCTGGACCCTTTAGGACACTTAAGTCACACTTTTAAAATTGCCCGCTTGTCTTTTAGAGACGGAATGACATCTTCAAACAAATGATGCTAGACCTTTTTTCTTAAAGCTCTCCTGAAGGTGATTCTGACGGGAATATTTGACAAGAAAGTGCCAATTGTTTATAATTTGAACAAACAGATTTCCCTGAAAAGTGGGTTTGATATTTTGTTAGAATGTTAAGATGTTAATACATTTTAAGTGCGTAACTACCTTTGGACTCTCTACTTCATCTCTCTCTTCCCTTCTGTTAAATTCACACCTCTGCTGGTGTTTCTATGTCCAATAATTGACGTACAAGCATTTTGTGTGTAACCACACCCTTAATAACAATTAATTTGATTATTAAATAATGAAAAGAATGCTATTCTATATATATATGTATATATATTATATATAGGCTATTTCTACTTCTGTATATAGTGCATTATTTAATTTTCAGTTTTTCTTATGGTGTTATATTCCATCTCCACTGTCTAATTCATGTCTGCACTATCATGAAGTTTTAAACTATTTTACTTTCTTCTGCACTGGAAGCTTGAAGCTAACTTCTTGTGTGTGTGTGTGTGTGTGTGTGTGTGTGTGTGTGTGTGTGTGTGTGTGTGTGTGTGTGTGTGTGTGTGTGTAAACATGGTAATAAAACTCTTTCTGACTTCTGAGATCAAGACAACTGATCAGTTATCCTGCGCAGACGGATCAATAATCTAATCAATAAATGAACCAGACATATTGACTCCGATATGTTTTGGCGGCTGATTCATAATATTAATTATATATAGTAATATACATACACACACACACACACACACACAGTTTTGTAAAGCTGAAGTGGAACCGAAACAACCTGTCATAGAACTCACTGGATAGAAATGATTCTGTTCTACAGAAGAAACTACAGAAGCGATTCAACACCAAACACTCTGCTCACGCTTTACAGGCTTACAAACAAACAGGCTCCTCAAATGTCTATTTGAAATAAGCAACAGGCACTTACTTTTCAGTGTCTGTCCTTGCGGCACTGAAGGCACAGGTTCAGCGACTGAGACTCCGTGTGACAGACAGTCGGTCAGTCAGAAGTGAAAGACTGTAGCTGCAGGCGTGTGTGTTTACCTGCTCTTTCACAAGAGACGAAATATACCATCATCCACAGCTGGAACAAATAAAAGACACGCGAGTAGGCTTTCTTTTTCTATTGGCTCTGTGTATTTTAGTGGAGGCAGAGCCTAATGTCTAAATGAAGTGTTTATTCTCGTGTTCACTGATCTGTATGAAATCCCTGTGACGCGGTCTGAATTACCTGCTGACACAATCCGACGACAAGGCATTTCACTCGCCTTCTAGACTTCCGGTGTGCCCAATTTCAACCCCCTGTCAAATTATTACCTCCCTTGTTGAAATTGTCTAATCTTAACCCTCCTACACACCTAAACCTGCCAATGCTAGAGGGGTAATAATCTGATTTCAGAATTGGGAACAACGAGCAGTGCAACAGGTGATGGCTAGTTCTATGCTTTTTTTTATTATTTTTTTTTATAAATGCTGACGCACCATACAACAATAAACCAGAGAATCACTGATAACATTTATCAGTATCTGTAAGCTTATATTTGTAACTATTTCAACGGTTTACGATGAACTCTTCCCTGCAGTGATATTAGCTGAAGTTGGACGCTGAACGCCTTCTAGCTGTCAAACTCAAAATAGACAATTGCGCCACTTCGTGGATAAAACACGCAGTTTGCCCAACAAAAGTTAATACATTAATATAAAAAACGGTTAACGCATTGCAACAGCTGATTGTCTGGTGGTAAAATATATAAATGGTTGATTAAACAGTTTTTGAATCGCTTGACGAGGTAGCATTAATTAGGTTCATGAAAATTCGAAATGAATATTTATTTGAAGTCGGATCTGTGATTAAATGATTCATTCACTAATTGGATTGATTCGTTCTCCAGTTCAAATGACTGGACATAAAAATGGTGGGGGGGGGGGCTTAACTGAACAGAACAGTTACTTTTTTAATGCAATGTAGTAGTGATAATTTCGATTCATTCAGTGATTCGAGTCTTCTGAAGCGATTTTCAGTAAGTCATGAATCACGAATTGCTTCGTTAAAAAGTTTTTTTCATTTTATTTTAATTTTTTTAAATAGATTTATTGGTTAAAAAGTAGCGCAAACAAAACGCCATGCATCTGTCGACTTAATGTCAATTCTCTCTAATGTTTTTTTTTTTTTTTGTCAAATATGGCTAACATCAAAAGACCAATGTTATTTTTTTCCATGCACATGCAGCAAGCCAAACGTTTTCCACAAAAACCTAATTTGCTCATGAACGTTATAAAATAATAATAATAATAATAAATCCCAATAGTAATAATAATTTATATTTGCAGCACGTTTTAATAAAGGGAAAAATAATGACTGCGCCTGCGAAAAGAAGACATAATAATATAAAGTTTTATGTATTGCATAAAAAGAGGCCTATATGCAGGTAAAAACAAATACATATAGAATAAATGCAGCCATCTAAGAGAAACGGAACACAAAACGTTGTGAATTAAATAAAATAGGCCTATACATACTGTAATTGTGCGTCACAGTTGATTTGCTTTTGTCAAATTTGCGTACAATTACAGAATGTCTGGAATTTGCAGTTAAATATGTCTAGAGATGCAGAAGAGGTTTGTGTTTGTGTGGACGCGCACCACACCGCCTCTCGCGCAGCTGGAGCTCCTCTGATCTCACGCGCACTGCTCAGAGCCCAACCGCGCTGTCAACATGTTTCTGCTCGGATTCAGACTGTGCCTGGCCATCATCTACGGGATTGTCCCCGAAATATCCAAAACATACATGGACATAATTTCAAACATGGAAACAAATCTAGCAGAAGGACAAGCGGCACTGAGAGATAAGTTCAGAGAGGTGGAGGACCTGATGGAGGACGCGCAGCAGAACCCGGAGGACGCGATGCAACAGGTTCTCTACTTTAAAACACTCCAAGTATTGTTCTTCACTAATGAATCTCTCTCGGAGTAGATTTGGAGAATGATTTTCTGTCATAACTAATAGCTGCTTAGCTTTAACAGCCTATATTATATATTGTATTGTATTATATACTCTATATATATATATATATATATATATATATATATTTTTTTTTTTTTTTTTTTTTTTTTTTTTTTTTTTTTCTACAGACAAGATTATAATGGTATAACTAATTTTATAGAATTAACTTACTGAATTTCACTGGAAATATTAATTTTTTTATATAAATGAACTGTATTTCTTTAGTCAATCATTACAGTATTACATTTTACACTGTATTTGGGATTTTAAGAACAAGTGGAAAATGTGCAGAATGTTTCATTTCATCCAAGTTAAATTAGCAAGCAGTTAGACGTAATTTACATTCGTTTTAAACGAGAGCCAGGCGCGAACCTGCGTCGAGCCTCATTCATACTGCCAGATGCGCTCGTGGAGATTTGCGGTGCTGGCCCGCGCGAGAATATAACCGAGCGTTACGAAACTGACTGCGTGAGTGTGGCGAGTGTGAACGGCTCGTCACAATACTTGATCCTGATTGGTCAAATTGGATTATCAAAAGAAAGAAATTAAGTACTGAACCCGCCAGTAGGCTGCAGCGTTTCACTGTTTTAATGAGTTTAGCCACTTAAATCGTTCATTCATCCAATTCGTTCAAAAGTCAGATCAATTTAGGAAGAAAACAAACACCGATGTGAATACTTTTGTCATTGATAATTACAGACACTATTGAAAAATAAACTAGCAAATCAGACAGCTGCTTTGGTAAATTGTTATACTGATAGTTACAGCTAAATACATTGCAATGGATTAGCTAGCTAAAATATATGTGGTGTGTACTTAGCACAGTAGCTATTCTCATACCTCATTCTCAGTACATGCTTTATTTTTTTTTCTCTGACCAGCAGTTAAATATAGTCCGCGCTTTTCTTAATTTTTGACGCTAAAGTTACCCATGTGCTGGGCGTTACCAATTGGTTCAATGGAGGGGGAGTATTTTTGTCTGATTTATTATGACAAACTCATATTTGATTAGGAACAAAATTATTGTTACAAAATTAATTAATTCTACATATTTTTCATTTGATCTACCGTGATTTTCACGTTGAAATATTGGGGGGGGGGGGGGGGGGGGTTGTAACTGATGGATTTGAATATTTGGGATAACCCTTTTATTTGCACACGTTTTCTTAGAGACTTCAGGAGGAATGGAGAACTTTTCCTCAGTTTACTTTTCCCATCTGACTGAAATGAGGCTTTGTATCGACCTGCTCTTTTAGATGGATCTGAGGTGGCAAGGCAAGATAACACAAGATAATTGACAGATCTCATCTGGGGCTTTACACATCCATTTGACAGTTTAGATAATTCCAGCCATCCGCAAAGCTCAGACACAATAAACCAAAAGCACAAGTCAGTTTGTAGAAAGTTTTCTTTCTTTTTTTTTTTTTTTTTTTTGAGTTTCATATTTTATACTTATTATATGCACATACTCAAGGAGGAAACAAAATAAATGTAATATGATGCAGCAGCTGATATTTATATCAAGTTGATCAGTCCAGTAAGTGATCCTCTTGAAATATCACTAAAAATATAAAAAATATTTTTACATTTACTTTATGAAAATCATTGAAGACTTCATAATAAAAAGACATGTCTGCCTCGTCCTGAAATATAAACTATAAATCAGATTTCCTGCATAGTTTTGATCATGTTGATAATTTAGAACCTTAAGAAATTTGCATATCAAATATGATACAATAGACTCTATAGGGTTGATATCCTACATGCTCAACTGAGTGATCTGAGAATGAGCAGCTTAAAAAATTAAATCAGTAGTTGCAATCAAGTACAAACCCGATTCCAAATAAGTTGGGACACTGTGCAAATTGTGATGAAAACTGAATGCAATGATGTGAAAGTTTCAAATTTCAATATTTTAATCAAAATACAACATACTGTAAATGACATATAAAATATTAAGTCCGGATGATATGGCGTCCCAGTTTTCCATAAGGAACTTCAAGTTTTGATTCGTCTGACCACAGAACAGTTTTACACTTTGAGAGCACGCCTAGGCTTCTGGATCATGTTTAGATACAGGTTTTTTTTTAGAGTTTTAGCCAGCAGTGGCGAATGGCACAGTGTATTGTGTTCACCGACAATGTTTTCTGGAAGTATTCCTGAGCCCATGTTGTGATTTCCATTACAGTAGCATTCCTGTATGTGATGCAGTGCCGTCTAAGGGCCTGAAGATCACAGGCATCCAGTATTGTTTTCTGGCCTTGACCCTTACGCACAGAGATTGTTCCAGATTCTCTGAATCTTTGGATGATATTATGCACTGTAGATGATGATAACTTCAAACTCTTTGCTCTTTTTCTCTGAGAAACTCCTTTCTGATATTGCTCCACTATTTTTCGCTGCAGCATTGGGAGAGTTGGTGATCCTCTGTCCATCTTGACTTCTTAGAGACACTGCCACTCTGAGAGGATCTTTTTGTACCCAATCGTGTTGCCAATTGACCTAATAAGTTGCAAATTGGTCCCCCAGCTATTCCTTACATGTACATTTAACTTTTCCGGCCTCTTATTGCTACCTGTCCCAACTTTTTTGGAATGTGTAGCTCTCATGAAATCCAAAATGAGCCAATATTTGGCATGACATTGTTTGACTGTTTACAGGGTTTTACATCTTTGTGTGGATGTGTGCTTCAGCGAGGAAAAACAGAGCACAAGCACCTAATTCCAAGTCTAAATCCACTCAGGACACTTCCAAATAAGCTCCTCTCGTGCAGTTTCTTTACTAAAACTTTTAAAAACAACACCAACCACAACATGCAACCAAAAAAAAACATTCAAGAATTCATGTCATCATGGGCTGTTTGGTTAAAATGTTATTTGCCAGAGAACTTCCTTTACATCTAATAACAGTACATGAAAAAAAAGAGTTTCCTCTTTGTGGCTGTACACATGATAAAACCTTAATCTATGATCTAACATATCTAATCTGAAACCTATTTTTTTCATATCTAACAATCATATATTAAAAGCTGTGATTTGTAAATAAAAATGGTAAATCCACAGTTTATCTATTATTAATGTTTTTGAATTTATAAAAATGTAATAAATCTATGAGTCTGAAATATCTTTGAGCCTATTGAAAACATATTACAATAATGCCATTTTATATATGTGCATTTAAAAGTTTTATTGCGTTTTTTTGTGTAATTAGTTATTAATGTAGATATGCTTGGTTTCTTTTTACCGTGATACACTTACATGTTTGGTGTTGGTAAGCAGAAAGCGTCCAGTTAAATGTGCCGTGGTTCTTTATGATGTGATGTTAAAAACTGTTAGACAGGAAGCCACAGCCATCACATGAGACGAGCTTGAGTGGCTGACGGTGTCTACACGCACTTCACGAATAGAGCATTCAGAGAGAAATGAGAGGCTTGTACTATTTTATTCTTTGGATATTTCCAATTTTCCCCTCCACAATACAGAATAAAATGCGTGAGTATGAATATGCTCTACATTTTTAAATTTCAGCTCAGAGATATGAGTATACAGGGTTGCCAACTCTCATGCATCTGGCGTGACACTCACGCCAAATGTGAGAGTTGGCAACCCTGATTAAAGTCATATAATTTTAATTTGAAAAGAGTGACTGTTGATTATAATCACATTTACTCTGTTGTGACAGTTATATTGAAATTAATGTTTTTATAAATCTGTGAATAAGTGTTGTGATAAAGATTCTGATTGAATAATTGATTACAATATTTACCTCCCATGATATTGATGTGTTTGCAGCTGTGCCTTGTTATAAGGTTCCAGAAACCTGTATGGAGCAAGCTAACGTCCCATCGTGAGTTTTGTTATCCTGTTAATCTTGTAACAACCCAGCTAACAAAATATTTTCTAAGAAGATTTTGCTAACTGGCTTGACTAAAACACTTAGGGAACGTTCCATTTTACCATTTTGTAAACATTACAGGAAAGTTACTTTTAAAGGTTACCTGAACCATCTGAAACTAATAAGTGTTAGCAATGTATAACTATGAATATTATGAATATGATGAATATTATTAAAGACCAGATAATGTAAAATGTAAGTTTTATTAATGTTACTAGAAAAGGCTTGTTCATAACTTTGAAAGAATCTTTTTAGAATGTTAGCCAAAGATCTGAGAACGTTCCGTTAGAAGTGAAAAGAAAGAAAGTTTGACATTATTGACCTCTTTTTTTTTTTTTTTTTTTAGAAGTCAGATGTATGAAATGGACAGGTTGTTTTACTGTCATGTAATATTTTATAATGTTTTATAATATTTTCGAACAGGTGTATTGAAGATGGAATGAGAACTTGCGTATCTAAAACCCCTAGGACTCCAATTCCAAATTTTTTCTCTAGACCAGTTTCCTCAGAGGTAAGGTTCAAGACAGTGGTTACTGTCTGATTGACTAACTTTAAGACTAAAAAATTAAATAAAAACCCATGAAGCAAGAAGTAAAGTTCAAGTGTCAGCAACATAGCAGTACAGGAAGATCATAAGGTCACATGCTGGATTGTGTGTCTTCACCTTTTTAACAGGAAATGTTTGATACAAAAAGAGGATATAAAATCTATGTCTCTGAAGAAGCATTAGAGAGGAGCAGCAGTAGACGGGAGAAAACTTATAAGGAAGTGAATTTGATTGTGTCTATTCTCAACGAGACTCTCTTCAAGGTCAGCAGCAGTTCAGACACCAAAGTACATCAAATTAATATATCTCTGTCCCTCAAAGCCTTGTTTTATGTGTGTTATGTTATTTTATCTTCTTTGGGCAACATATGCATTTCATAACTCTGTGGTTTCTTCTTCGGTCTATTTGCTTTTGTGGCATTGACACAGTCAAGCTCAATATTGCATGGGCAAAGTGTGTTAGGAGTTTGGCTTGGTGTGAAAGAAATTTGCAACCTTTCTCAACCCGTTCAACTCAGATTCATAAACACTAATCAGGTAAAATGCTTTCTCATCACACTATAATTGTAATTATAAACACTTTGTGGCTCTTGTGGACTTGTGCTGACGTCTTGCGTATTTTCACTTCTGTAAAAGTGTGCTTTTATTATTACAGAGTGCAAACGGAGTCTGTGTCTACTGGCATCTTGATAAAAATGGCAAAGGTCAGTATGGTTTTCACACCATCAAAAATAAACCTATATATAAACAAATGTACCGTCCTCTAGAATGGAGTTCGTTCTCAGATATTCTCAGTTACTTCTTTCAGAAACTGAAGTTAACGTCTACTGCTGTAATTGGCTAACTTCATCGCACAGTATCCATGCCCTTCTTTACCTCATGTTGTGTGTTTTGATGGCAAGCACTGTCTTAGAATCATACATTTTGATTTTCCATATCATGACCCCTTTAAAATATTACACCAATATACAAAATGTGGTCACATTATAAATTACCAATAGAATTTATGGTTTAATTCTTTTAAAGCCTAAACCCAACTGCTCCATTATTTTAATTCTGTCACAGCACATTTTTCAGGTTAAATGTTACAAGGTTGATCAAACAAGTTATTTTGTGAGGGACCATTTGCTTAAAAACAACTTTTAGGGGTTTTGAGGTAAGGGTCTGTCTGCAGCAACTCTGCAGACATGCTCTTGCACTCTGAGGCTTGCACTCTCAGACACCTGCGCTTCTGAAAAGTGACGTCACTTTATTTTTTAATTTATTTTTTATACTGGATCTCTGATCATTTTACAAAAGTAGCCAGGTGGTGAAGACAAGAAAAAAAAATGACAGTGTCACTACGCCACATTCACTCTCTGCTACCTGTGACATCACTGCACGATCAACACAGAATTGTGCATGCTTCCAATGGAGACGAGACGCTGTATTGGTTAATAAAAACTAATTTAGTACCATAACGTACAGGGTCCTGCAAGTCACCTATAGGACAAAAAGACAAGACCAGCAGAATATGAACAATGTGCAAAGTCTCTCATTAAGTATCATATGTCTTAATGTATACTTAGTTAATACAGTATAAGCCATATTAAGTGTTTATGATTTTCTTAAAAAAAAAAAAAATTATAGTAAAGAAAAAAATTTTTTTTGAGCAATGAGGTTACCCAAGTCTGGTTATTCATGGAATGAAAGTTGTAAGTGTTGTGTTGTTGATGTCAGTGAGAACGAATGACCATGGGAACAACTCATATATTTTGGAACTGTCATGAGTGTGAGAACTGATGTCATATATTACAGTTTTCATTTGAGCTGTTATTTTATTTTAATTTTTTTGCATTGACTCGTTGCATTAGTGAATGTATGTTTGTCTGTTTGTCAGCTAACTGGAGTACTGATGGCTGTAATACTACCATCGACAGAGGAGACTTTGTGTGCAGTTGTAATCATCTGAGCTTTTTTGCAGTGCTCATTGTAAGCATATTTGTCATGTGATTCTCTTCAGTCAACTTTTTGTTTCTTTTAAAATGTTTTTTTCTTAATTCAATAATGGACAGTTGTTCCACACAACCAAATTGTTTTTTGATAACATTAATGGATTTTTTTGAATCTATGCAAACTCCTTGCATTGTGACAACACAACTGAATGAGGAAGAATCTATGTGAAATATTAATGTTCAACCATATCAATTTATTCACTTTCCTTTAACTTAAACAGGTTAAGTTACATGAACATGTTTTGGGTTATTACAAACTGGCCAAATTTGTTCCACTTTATAATGAGGTTTGTTTCAAATTACTCATTTAAATTATGGACAGCTGTTCCATCCAATTAGTTTTAGTTACTTTAACTAAATGTTTTCTATAAAGTTACTCTCTTCAACAAAGTTTTTTTTTTTGTGATTTGTCTTGTAATGAGTCAAAAGACAAGATGTCACAAATGATCAAAGTGTATTTGTTAAACAAGCAATATATAATTACACACATTTAAATACAGTTGAAACCACATTACACAAAATAGCAGAAATATCAAACTACAGGCATTTATTGGCATTTATGGGTAACCAATCAAACCTTATTCCAGGAAAAGGCTCCAGAAATATTCCAAATGTGTATCTGAGTTCAGGAGGGTTGCTCAAGTTCAGTCCATATATCAGTCCCATCAACATGGGTGTAAACTTCTAGGTCCTGAAGAACTTTATCTTCCAACACTCCAACATCTGCTGGACTGTCTTCGATTCCCACGAGTCTTCTGGATCACCTCCTGATTGCTAGCAACGTCTGTATCCTAGAAGTATTTAAAAGGATGGAGTACTCAAATTCTTGTGTATTGATTTTACCAAAGCATTTTTTAACCTTGAAATATGAAAAATAAATAAATAAAACTCATCATAAACCCCATACTGCTAGGGTCTTTATTTGGATACTTCAATTTCATTAGTCTGAAGATGCAAACAACAAAATGTAGCCTTCATTTTTTTTTTCTAAAATGACAAGTTGAAAAATAAGTCAGTCAATCATCTATTTCCTTATGGGAAATACAGGCAAGCAGTCAAGATGGGATTCTAAAAAACATTACAGTGGAAAATAGTACTGGGCCAGATCAGCACAAAAAGCCACTGTCCGGCAGAGTTTAGCCAATATTCCCAATTAAAGGGATAGTTTACCCAAAAATGAAAATTCAATCATTAACTGCTCAACGGTATCGGTCATCTTCAGAACACAAATTAAGATTTATTTGATGAAATCCAAGAGCTTTCTGACCCTGCATGGTGAGCAACATAACTGGAATGTTCCCAGACCCAGAAACGTAGTAAGGACATCATTAAAACAGTCCATGTGACATCAGTGGTTCAACCGTAATTTTACTTTTTTTGTGCAAAGAAAACAAAAATAGCGACTTTATTCAACAATTCATCTTCAATATCATCTTCCGCCATTTTCAACAGCACGTAAATAATGCATGCGCGTTATTATATCGGGCCCGATCGCGTGGTTTCAGACTCGATCGGAATCGGACGTTACCTCCCGATCAGGACTCGGATATATAGCCTATATATTCTCATTAATTTTTAACACATCTTTTGTTATGCGGTGGCACAGAGCTAGACCCTTTTGACTCCACACAGAAACAGCAACGCGTGCGGCATGACATCACTTTGTTTTCAAGAGCTGGTGTGAATAAATATAGATTCAAACTCAAAGAGACATGATAGTTTGCGCATGACCTGATATTTCATTCGGACCCAGGATACAGCGAGATGAACATCACAGAGCGCTAAACTCTCATGCAGTGTGTGTTTCATTCATACTCGAAGCCGGAGCACGCTCTCGCGCTGATATCAGGATATTCCTAATATGGACAAAAGCGTCCAGCTATACTGTGGTGCTCACAGGAAAACAGAAACTTATGCAAACACGAAGACGTTAATATACGATCGCGACAATAAATTGTTCTTCAAGTCATCTCCAGCAGGTGATAAATAAAGTATGAACAATGCAGTGTTGATTGACATAGTATTTATTACAGTATAGAAACTATTCTGCATTATTATGTGATAAACAGTGTTTGTAGTATATAAACAAATCATTATTATTTGTTATTGTCCAGCATTTATAGATTTCTAAGCCAATTAAAAGCTAGAAATTAGAGAAAAAATAAAGTTGCCTATACTACCAGTCAGAAGTTTTTGAACAGTAAGCTTGTTAAGGTTTTTTTTTTTTTTGAAGTCCCTTCTATTCACCAAGCCTGCATTTATTTGATCCAAAGTACAGCAAAACAGTAAGATTTTGAAATATTTTTACTAGCCTATTTAAAATAGCTGTTTTATATTTGAATATATTTCAAAATGTAATTTATTGAAGATCCTGGATCTGTTTTTTCGCTCTTCTTTATTCTTTTTTTATGTATTATAGAAGTATCGGATCGGGACTCGGTATCGGCAGATACTCAAAATCAAATGACTCGGACTCGAGGACAAAAAAACCTGATCGGGACATCCCTAGTGAGTAATTAATGACATGTTTATTTTTGGGTGATCTAGCCATTTAAACACACCTGAACCAGTTAATCAAGGTTTTTGGGAATTTTAAAACAAAAACAAAAGTCTTACTAGAAGTTCCAGGCACAGAACACTGGCTTTCAAATAAAACAAATAAATAAACAAATAAATTGTTTTTGGGAGGCTAAGTCCAGTAAATGATCATCTTGAAATACTAAAAATTAAAAAATGATTCTTACATTTACTTTATGAAAATCATTGAAGATTTCACAATAAAAAGATATGTCTGCATCGTCCTCGTCGAGGGAAAAGACCTGAAAATATAAACTATAAATCAGATTTCCAGCATATTTTGATCACGTATCGATAAAAGAATATTATTTGAGATATAATTTGGTCTCAGTGTGTGTGTTTTTCTACATAATGGAAGTCAATAATAATCAGAAGGTTCGGTTACCAGCATTCTTCAAATATATCTTGTATTCTGCAAAAAAAAAAGAGGTCGTCATACAGGTTTGGAATGACATGAGGGTGAGTAAATTATGAATGTATAATATCCCCATAAGTCAGATTTAATAATAATATAATTGCAGTGATTGGACAGTATAAAATATGTTTAAATCATTTATGAAATAGGATGGAAAAAATGAGTTTTTTTAAATATATATAATTGTATAAAAAAAAGAAAAGAAAATAGAATACAAAAAGATTAGAAAGGTAGTTAGATTTTCTTTTAAGAGTAGAATTAGAATAGTGAGTGTTAAAGTTAGAGGGTCAAATAAAGATGGAAGAGATGTGTTTTAAGCCGATTCTTGAAGATGGCTAAGGACTCAGCTGCTCGGATTGAGTTGGGCAGGTCATTCCACCAGGAGGAACATTTAATTTAAAAGTCCGTAAAAGTGACTTTGTGCTTCTTTGATGGCACAATCAAGCGACATTCACTTGCAGAACGCAAGCTTCTAGAGGGAACATAAGTCTGAAGTAATAAAGTTAGGTAAATGGGAGCAGAGCCAGTGGTGGTTTTGTAGGCAAACATCAATGCCTTGAATTATTAAATTTTTTCAATAGCACACAATTGCAGTCCCAACAAGTGGAGTCTGATTCCTGAACGAATGACTCATGTGAGCCAGTGCTCTTTTTAGTGAATCAATAGCATGCTCACTATTTAATGAACCAACTGCATATAACACAACCAGTAGAGTCCTGTTTCTGAATGAATGACTCACATGAGCCAGTTTTTTTTTTTTTTTTTTTCTAGTGAATCAGTAGTGTACATTGCAACCAGTAAGGTCTAATTACAAAATGGAATTAATTACGATCTAGTTCATTTGAGTGAATCATAAACAATTATAGTCAGCCAGTGCAGTTAACGAACAGGATTAACATACTGAACCAAGTTATTCATTGTCTTTGTAATGATCCTTTACAAGAATTGTTTTGTTTCTGAGACGTTAAATCTGTTCTGTTGAAATCTAAAATGATCTCTTTGTTTATAACACAATGCTGACGGCAGTAAGTGCAGTACTGTGCTTTCTCAGAAATGAATGAATCATTAATGGAATCAGAATCATTACATTCCTAACAAATTTTATTCTTACTCGGAACAATTTTGCAACACCCTGGCTCTAATGTTTGTACAGCCAAATCAGGTTAAGTATAGGCTTAAATTTACTGTATAGATATGAATTACTTTTGGTGTGATTAGAGTAAACACAAAAGTAAATTCCTACAGTTTTTTTTATATAGAGATGAATAGCTGCAGGACCACCTGTGCGCCAGTGTCCTGAAAGAATGAATTATGTTTGATTCAATGTGTGCATGAAAATATGCATGCTGAAATATTTTGAGTTGATTTGCAATCTCAAGTTAGTTTATTTCCTATATCACCTTCAGACTTGTAGCAAAGATGAGGAATGCTGTGCGGGACAGTTGTGTGTGTGGGGTCAGTGTGCAAACAGCACAAAGGGAGACGCGGGAACCATCTGTCAACACCAGAGTGACTGTAATGAGGAGTTCTGCTGCGCCTTCCATAAAGGTATGAGCATTTGCATTATATGATTACCGGTATGCTGTCTGTTTAACATCTTGATCTGCACCTGCTGGATAATTCAGATTTAAACTACTTGTTTTCAATTTTCAGCCCTGCTGTTCTCAGTGTGCACCTCTAAGCCAATAGAACGTGAGCGCTGTATCATTTCAGCCAATCACCTGATGGAGCTGCTGTCATGGGATTTGAAGGGAAAGGGTCCTCAAGAGCACTGCTCATGTGCCGGCAGTGTTGGGAAGGTTACTTTGGAAATGTAATAGGTTACAGATTACAAGTTACCCTGTTTAAAATGTAATAGTAGTGTAACTTTTTCAATTACTTTATTAAAGTAATGTAACTAATTACTTTTGAGTACTTTTTGATTACTTTTCTAAATTTGTGAAAATTAAAGAATAATAAATAAAAGCATATACATCAACTCAAATACAGTTATCTAATAAGCATGTGACGTATTCTGTGTAATAAACTCCTGAAACATTGGTGTTTTTTTTTAAACTGCTGTCTCTGTATATGATGATAGTTTTCTCAAAATAAGTAAAATGCACATTAAGTGACACAAAGCAGTTCTAGAAATTGTGTTTATGAGCTCGTGTACTCCTATATTGAGACGGCAGGGGTTGAAAACACTGCGAGCTTCAGTAGGCCTATGTGTAGTAAATTAAACCATGTCTTTGCCATTAATTTACAGGAGGGGTGGACTGGGAAAAAAATTCAGACTGGAAAATTCAAACTCATACAAACAAATTCATGGACAAAACTATTTTTTGTATGGACCTGACATAAAAAAAGGTTTAAATCTTTAATTTGGGGATATGCAAAATAATTAAAAGTTCTCTCCTGAACTGCACCTTCACTTCCATTTTTCTCTTCAGTCTCTTTATTTTGCCCTGTTATCCATCTCTCTCATGACTTTAATACTCAAGATTGAACAAAACTATACTTTACAATACAATACTCTACAATGCTACAATATCTTTATAGAAAAAATCCTAATACTGTACACGAGTCATGTTTTTCCCTTACAAAAAATTAACATGCTTTTATTAGCCTATATAAAAGTAAAATAACCTTGTTTTTTTTTTTTTTTTTTTTTTTTGCAAATGGATAAATAAATACATTTGTAAAATAATTTTACATTTTTGGTTATCACAGTTAAACAATAGTAAACATTTTCTCTGGATTTATAGTTAAATATTAAAATGTTAATTTTCGTAAGGGTTGTGTTGTTGTCTGTTGTAGCTCCCCCTAAACCTATAAAAAAAATCTGATTTTTTTTTTTTTAGCTAAATTACTACTGTAACATCACAACATATAATAATGATGTCCTTTATATAGTATTTTGAGTGATGACTGATGAGCAACGTGCTGCTGCTTGATTAAACAAATAAAAAAACAAAGACTAAAAGGCATCTTTACAGTTGAAACTGACCTGAAACCCTGAACAGTAGTTCAGCTTCTCTGCTCCAGCAGTCCACCCTACTCACACACACACACACACACACACACACACACACTCTCTCTCTCTCTCTCTCTCTCTCTCTCTCTTTTTTTTTTTTGCAAATGGATAAATAAATACATTTGTAAAATAATTTTACATTTTTGGTTATCACAGTTAAACAATAGTAAACATTTTCTCTGGATTTATAGTTAAATATTAAAATGACTGGATTCTACAAACCAGACTGTATTATTTCCGCATCCCGGAAATGATTAGGACGGTATGTCTCAGAATAGTCAGTGCAATTTGGGAAAGAAGTCAGTTAAATCTGTATGTGGATGTGTGTAAATATTCAAATGTAATCCCCTTTGTAATCGTAAAAAATTTCATAAGTAACTGTAATTTAATTACTCATTTTTTCTTAGTAACTGTAACTAATTACAGTTACAATAATTTTGTAATTAAATTACGTAACGCCGTTACATGTAACTAGTTACTCCCCAACACTGTGTGCCGGTGACCTCCAGTGCCAAAATCTTGGGTGGAAGCAGTTATCATCTGGCTGTTTTCACTTAACATGACATACATATGTACACAGGGTGCGATTTGCCGGGGGGGAGAGAAGCACCCGGCTGCAGCCTGCAGATCGAGGCGGGGCTGCACCTGGGGCGGGGTTGCACGTGCAGCCCCGCCCCACACCTACTCTGATTGGTTCGATCGTCTTTCATGGACTTACATGATAGGAAATGTGTGCCTAGTTGGTGTAGGACGGAGAAAGCTGTTTAAAAAGCTAAAAACGCTGTGCAGATTTACAAAGCCTTCATAATGCACTAAAGAAGAAAAATAAAACATTAGCCTGTAACTCGCCATGTCCCTGAAATGATTGTTTTGTTAAATTAAGCTGATCTTTAGGCTAACATACGAATATAGTAAATTAATTGGGTTGATTATCCACAGTAAGACGATCAGGTCTTCAGATAGAAGAATGGAATTATGAATTAAATAATTTTAGAAAATTGTATTATTTCATATCATCAGAGTATGAGAAAGGAAAATGAAAGGGGTATATTATTACTGTTTTAATTTATATAGCATGAAAAGACAATTATTGTTACAAATAATTATCCGTCATGCAGTTGATAAATGACACTGCAATATTCTAATGTGTCTGCCAATTCAATTTTTATGAAACTTTTAATTTTCTTTACTACATTGCAAAACATAGACTTTTTCTCCCCTTTATTTCAGGAAAATATGCTGCTCCCCGTTATTTGAAAGTGAAGACATCGATAAACTTTTATTTCTATCAGCTAGTGATGATTCTGAAAGGACATACCTGTAAACCGTTGCTATAGTAACGAACACAATTTCATGATAATTGTGCTCTTATTTTAGTGCAGTCTTACAGCCACTGTCAAATATTGAGATAAACTTTATAAAGTATCATCTATTTATATTAAATTGGTATCTTCTCCGATATCCATTTTGTGACCATTGAGCCGATTCTTTTCAATCAGCAGGAATGATTCGGGATATTGTAGCCTACGTTTAATGTGGCTTAATGCATTAAAACAGTGTTTTTAAAAGACCAAACTCAGTAAACAAATTAATAATAAAGCATTCTATTCACTGACAGGCAGATGAGTCTAGAATAAGAATACAATGTGTTTAATTACGTGTTAAGCGTTTTCCTCCCATAGAAAACCATTAGACTAAAAGGAAAACGCGTAACGTGGTGTAATGCATTAAAACGTGTTTTAAAATGAAATCAGTAAACATTTTTAATAACACATTTTATTTACAGACAAGCAGGTTATGGGTGGAAATTAAACGCTTTGTGTTCGTATTCTGTGCTCATATCTGCTTGTCTGTGAAAAGAATGCTTTATTAATAATTTGTTTACTGAGTTTGGTCTTTTTAAAACACTGTTTTAATGCATAAA
Organism: Carassius carassius; assembly: GCF_963082965.1. Lineage (NCBI taxonomy): Eukaryota > Metazoa > Chordata > Actinopteri > Cypriniformes > Cyprinidae > Carassius > Carassius carassius. Next base: position 43,603,088 of record NC_081756.1, on the reverse strand, counting down.
GCCACGTACTTTCACGTTAAGCGTGCTTTTAGAATGTCCCAATTATTAATTTGTGAATTAATCTGGTCAAGAAGAGTAAACTTGCAGCAGCTAACATCTCTTGATTCAATAAATCAGACATAGTGAGTCAAGTTAACAACAAAAAACTGCATTATAGGAAAGGCTTTGTAAAACTGTACAGCGTTTTTAGCTTTTTAAACAGCGTTCTCCGTCCTATACTAACTACGCATGCATTTCCTATCATGTAAGTCAATGAAAGACGATTGAACCAATCAGAGTAGGTGTGGGGCGGGGCTGCACGTGCAACCCCGCCCCAGGTGCAGCCCCGCCCCGATCTGCAGGCTGCAGCCGGGTGTACTTGGGGGGGGGGGGTGCGTGGGATTTCCCCCTTTCTGGTCAATGTATCCCTCTGCTTAATTATAAAATTTAATAAATTTATGCCCCCCCTCAAAGTGATTAGTTCTACTACACTAGTGGCGAGACGGATCACAAAACTTATCAGGGATCCGTGGTTTGATTAAAGTCAATTTTATTTTAAAATGCGCTACTTTGGCTGGCTCTGATATCTGCCGCGCAGCCTCTGTATTCACCAGACTCTCTGCAGACTTGCTCAATGTCCCGCCCACAACGCTATCTGATTGGTTACACCTCACGAGTAATAGCCTATCAACACTTACGAGTCGGTTGAAGCCGGTCTGCTGGGCATTGGAGTTGTTAACTTGACGTCTTTGTCGCTAGATTTAGATTTAGCACAAGCGCGAGCCTCTCTTCTGTATCTGCTCTGTTCAGTGAGCGCAGAGAGGAGCAGCACTGTCAGTAAAAAAAAAGTTATTCTGTTGCTTCTAACTCTATTTTACAAGCAAGTATAGCCGACTTCAGTCACAGCTCAACCACTGACTCTATCGTATGTGTATTTGATTTCATTAGTGCAGATTAATGTTTGAGAGCTGGTTCTTAATGGACTGCGTTTCAGTCATTATAATATTCATTCCGTTGTCTGACAACAGAAACATTAGAATACAGTAATAAAAACAGTTTTATTGAGAATTTAATTAAATGGCTAAATTAAATTGCAGTATGTGAGCATAAGGAGGCAATACAATACGATAATAAATACATATGCTAATTAGCGCATGACGTCAATTAGTTCATGTTCTCATGGTTTATTTTTATGAATTAAAATGTTTCAAAACATCCCCCCGTTTTTTTCACAAATCGCACCCTGTATGTACATATTTAAATATTACTTATTAATATTTAAACACCAGACCAAGTATTTTTTTTATTCGCCATTTGTCCATTTAAAAATACAGTGAAACAAATATTTTGAAATATTACTATTTGAAAGAACGGTTTCTATATTGTAATGTATTTTAAAATGTAACTTATTCCTGTGATGCAAAGGTACATTTTCAACATCATTACTCCAGTGTCACGAGATCCTTTATATATCATTCTAATATGATTTTTTTTTTTATTAAATACATATAGTGCACATATCAGCTTAAAATGACCCCATTGACAATAACTTCCTAGCCAAACTCTAGTTTTTAGTGATCAACTTGTTTATATGCACTTCAGAAAAGGTGTGTGTGGGGGGGTATGCACTACTGGTAAAAAAAATGGGGTTATTACGTTTTTGTTTTTTTTAAAGAAATTAATCCTTCTATTCAACAAGGTTGCATTAATCTGATAAAGAGTGACATTAAAGTAATTTTTAATGTTACAAATGATAGTAGTTCACATAAATGCTGTTCTTTTGAACTTTTTATTCGTCAAAGAATACTGAAAAAATTGATCAGTTTCCACAAAAATATTAGGCAACAAAAATTTTCAACATTGATAATATAAGAAATGTTTCTTGAGCTGCAAATCATTGTATTAGAATGATTTCTGAAGAATCATGTGACTCTGAAGACTGCAGAAATGATGCTAAAAAATCACAGGGCTGAATGACATTTCAAATATTTGTCATGTGACTATATTACTGGAGTTTTGCTCTGTATTTTAGATCAAATAAATGCAGCCTTGACTGATACGTCACTCTCTCTCTTTCAGACGAAGTGCGCTTTGCCTGAAGAGTCAGAACTCCAGTGAGGAGGAGCTCGCAGATCACCTCTATCTACTCTGAGATTGACTACATCATCTAGTGAGATTCAGCCTGTTTGAAAGACAGATGAAGAGAAGCTACTGAAACAGACATTAACGCTTCATCGTCACTCCAAAGCGTTGTAGGAAACGCCTTCATCATAATCAACCAAACAGCTGTGAATGCGCAGCAGAAGGCCTGAATCTAAAGATCGTTCACACTGACAGCGATTTGAAAGCATCAAGCTGCCTGGAAGCCATACATTTCCAAAACAAGTCGATGATTTGAAGGGACAAGTGTGATGACAATAGTTGGGGGCATCAAATGGTACGACAAAACTGAAAAAAAAAGATAACTTCAGTGAGTGTGAAGGCAGTGGTCACATGTGAGATAATGTAGTCAAGATGACCACATTCATGCACTTTTTCATTAGATGACTGATTAGGCATCCAGCAGATCAAATCATTGTCTGTGTGAACAGCCCTTAAGTGTTGAAGCTCAACTGTGAGTTTTGACCATTGGAAAGAAGCACTTATAATTAATGTACAGTATTAATGCTTTAAGAATATGTCAAAAAAACATATAGAGGAAAACTCTGACGAGAGCCAATGCATCTTAGTTTAGTGTAGCAGCCAATACAAAAAACCTTGTGTAATTTCCCCAGGTAATAAACAAACTCGTTTCAGAAAATAAAAGGTTGGAAAACATGAATGTTAACTTATATATATATATATATATATATATATATATATATATATATATATATATATATATATATATATATACATATATATATAAATAATCTGAACCAAAGTATGCATATATGACGATTTAGAATTTACCTCCTGAGATCCACAGATATTAGTTGCAATTAAATAGTTTCCCCATAAGTTAAAAGGCGTAAAGGTGTGGTCACTTTTACCTTTGTTTGCCAAATATCTGTGCAAATTTCACATGAGAGATGCATTCAAATTGGTTGTGAATTTGCAATGTTGACAAATAAAAAAAGCGGCTTGACTACAGTGTGAGCTGTGCTTTATAAATGGCTACACTATTGACAACGGGACATTTTTTACCCAAAGTATTTTACCAAAATGTTGCTTTTGTGACCATCTTAAAAGTGCAGCCACATATAATGTTAGTTTGGCGAATCTGAATAGGAATTCATCCATGCGATTGTGAATTTCACAAAAGGGCAAAGATTTCCCCTTGCAGATTTTTTGCAACGAGAAGTTGGTTGTGTGGATTTGTCACGTAGACCAACAAAAGCAACTTCAAAGTAACTGACAATGGGTGGTTTTTGCATGAAATGCTCCCAATGTGACCCCACCTTGAAACTACGCAAACACCACCTTCACATGTGAAATTACTCTTTCTGAATGAACCATTTTCCAAAATTAAAATTGTCAATTTATTCACCCTCAAGCTGTTCCAAAGATTTTTTTTATATATACTACGGAAGTCTATAGCTACAGTCAACTGTTTGGTTACCAACATTCTTCAAAAAAATCTTATTTTACATTCAACAGACGAAAAACTCTTAACATGTTTGGAACAATTTGAGGGTGGGTAAATTACAAAAGTTAAATTTTTGTGTCAACTATAACTTTAATTAAAATATATTTCTTTGTTTTGTAGGTTATAGTATGCTTACAGTAATTTATATAATTTCTAGTATAATTTCATAAAATAAAGCAAAATTTGATTCCTTTTATGACCCCATAAAATAACATCATATTCTTCCTTTAAACATGAGCTCTTCATGTGCGTCAACCTGAAAGCCGGCAGACGGAGACTGATTGTTGCTCTTTATTTCAGTATTGGCATGTCTAATGTGGACCACCTGTGGCAGCATTAGGAGCTCATGAACCTGCAGCGGTTCGGTCGAGCTCTGACACTGGCGATCATTCAGTGGGGCGTCTGCACCCTTCGCTTTCCAGCTACGCGAAAACAGCAGCGAGAAGCATTTCCACACATGCCATATCTGAACCAACAGGCTCTGTTCACACTGAGCAGAAATAAAAACAAAAAATGACAAAGAAACCAGACATTTCTAAACGGCAAAAAGAAACGCAGAGTACAGATCAAAAAAAATTAAAACGCGTGCCATTAAAAGTCACTCACAAGACCTAACGTCGTCGTCATCAGTCTGTAATGAGATAATTTACAAGAAAAAAAACACAACCAAAAAAATTAATTGGGTGAACAAAGCACACTACTTGATTCATATCGCCCTACTCTTAAAGCCTTGCAAATTCATATGTACCAGTGTCAAAAGCCCCAGTAGGAAGTGTAGTGAGAGAGGGCGGAGCTCCTATCAAGTGGGTGGAGCTTCAGAAGTCAGTGGGCGACACCCACACACAAAAGGAAGCATGAATTGCAAGAATAGAACCTCTTCAGCCAGAAAAGAAGCATTTTATTGCACAACTATGTGTTAAATAAACAAAAGGAGAGATCCCAATATTCAAGTGAGAGCATCATACCCAAAATTTCAAGTGAATGTGTCACTATGACTGGAGTCGATTGAAGAGCTCTATGCAATGGAAATTGCAGGCATTTGGAGGTGGCTGGAAACGTTACCCGCTGTGCTCGAGTACAGAAAAGACTCGGGATGATGGACATTGAGAATGTGAAAATTTGATACGTTTGATTGCATTTTAAAATCAGACCGTGAGTGATGGACAAACAGCAAATGCAGAACGATGGGACGAAAATAAATGGAGATGGTGCACTGAGAGTGTAAATAGATGAAACAAATGAAGAGGGCGGTAAAATATCTCCCAAACTGCCCCCTTTCCTCTAACGAGTGCACCCATCTCTGTATTATTAAATTGATTTATCTGAATGAGATTGAACTTGAAATAGCTTTTGCACTTCCCTTTAAACTTTACAGTACAATAAACTATGGTGCACATTAGTACTCGGAGCCACGTTATGCATTCTGGAGCTCAAAGAAGAGAGCGTCAGCCGGACAGCACTGGTGACGTTGATTCAACGTGGGGCCCAAACGCCAGGGTCGCTGGCGAGGCAGCGCTACACTGCAGAAGGCAGGCCAGATAGAAAATAGGGAAGGATAGGTTCCTCCCCCTCTCAGTCCTGTCCAGGGTCTTTGGTGGGCCCTCCGTCTAAGTAAATTTTGAGGGCCTTTTCTTTGCGTGGAGAGTAGCTGATCCGGTGGCCCGTCTTCAACAGGCGGCTGCTCTCCTTCTTCATCAGTTCATTGCGCTCCTCCTCAGACAGCTCTATGAGCTCCTCAGTGCTGTCCCTGCAAAGATGGGCACAGAAAATAAACTCTACTGAATGCATGGTTGACTAAATGACCAACAAGCAACTAGTGAATTACTGATTAAGATCAATTTTAGTTTTATATTTAAAAGAAGTGAAGCAGGCAGTCAAGTTTAATGAATGGACTAAACTTTAAGTGATGATAATCCTTTCTTTGGCGAAGTAATCGGAACAAAAGAATCACTGAGTCAAAATTGACATGGCTCGTTTCCCACGGTCGCATTAATGTCGTTATAGTTCAATATTTAACAACCACAGTTCACTAACGATGCTTTTGGGAAACACACCTTAGATCTATCCAGTTTGTGAACCACTAGTTTCCACATTGATTTCGTTAAACAAAATAAATGATTCTTTAAATAGAATGGCACAAAATAATCATCTGTTCATGAATCGGATCATGAACTCACGTTACAGCACCAAAGATGATCTATTCTTGAACATTTCGAATGAATAAAGACTTCAAGTTCATCTGTAAAGCACATAAATTATCGTTTGACTTTATAAACTTATTTCATGCATGATTCGTATGGATCTGTTAACTGAATGCAAAGCGCGAATCCTAGGAGAACTTTTGTGTCGTGATGATGAGCATGTATCGCTCACTAGGAGTCGCTAAATGAACAGCTGCTGCATGCAGTTTTTTTTTTTCAACTGAGAAGTTGCCTTATTGGTTAAAATCCCCAAACAGTTTACTTAAATATGAAATTAATAAATGACATTAAAATAAAAAGGTAATCACTTTGGTAATCCAAAATATTTTTCGAATGTAACTAATCCGATTGCCCCTTATTTAAAATGTAATTATAACGAAATAAAGTTACTCATATTTTGTATTTTAAATACGTCGTTACATGCATTTCGTTACTCCCCAGCCCTGTGCCCATATTATGTCTCAAAATATAATGTCCTTACTTAGCCAATTAAAAATCTAGTAATCAACTTTACATATGAAAGGAAAAGGCTTTACCTGTAGAAGATCACGGCGCCATCATCACAGATGTAGAGTGGCCAGACATTGAGGGTGGAGACTTTAGGATTCCAGTCTAAATCCTGATGGATCTCCAACAATGAAATGTCACAAGGAAAAGTTCCTCGTCCCTGTAGGAGAAACAAGAGAATCAGATCTGAAGCACTGTAGGAAGGCAGGGCATCTGGAACTCAACCAAACGTGAAACGCAAAGACTGCAGTACCTTGGCAAACTCCAAGTTTTCAAGAGGAATTCCACTCAATTCACTGAGCTGTGGGAACAAAATGAGCACTCAGTTGAAGATAAAAACAAGTCTGGGAATTCTTAGCATTCATCAGCAGCATTTCATATTCCACAGACCTTTTCCTTGAGCTCCTCTACGCTGCTGCTCTCCAGCACCACCTCCCGAAAGGCCTCCAGCTTCATCTGGGCTGGGCACCAGCGACGGGTCAGAACCGCCAACTGGGACATGGATTTCATCCGCTCCGGTTCTACATGCAAGGATATCAATGAATGACAATTGGCAATTGGGCAATTGGGCAATTGGAGTAGACTATTTAGGACAACCATGAGTCTTCACCTTCAAGGACTTCAAGGAACACCTCCCAGTTACTGGAGATGTTGATGTCCTCCTCATAGATGTGATAATCCAGAAACACTGTGCCTGGGTTCTTCCAGGTCTTCTTCCTGAGTCTAAACCTGTGACACAATAGAGCAACAATCATCTTGTTAGTATTCTGAGGCATTAATCCTCCTCCGCTGTGAGTCAGTGCATTTAAAAGGTCAGTTGGTGCAGTGACGCATCTCAGTGCTCACGGTGGATGTGCGTCCAAAACTGCTGCAGCATATTCATGAGTCAGGCCTGCGGTGGCAACAACAGCCATACCAAGAACAAGAAAACTGAGATTACCAGATGGTTAGCGCATGATGGATTTATTATTATTATTATTTTTTAAAAAGCTTAATTGAACATATAAAGCATTCAATATGTAAAAGTATACAACCTATTCCACTTTGCTACAGATTGTTTGCTTTTGTGTTTAATTCAGCTCACACCATGATGTATAAATCCTCTCTTGGTCACACGATTCAAAGTTGCATGTCGTAGTTCACGCGTAAATATGTTAACAAGCCACATGTATACAATAATGACGTCTTTTCCATAAGCACTGTTACGCCCCATTTATATGGTGTGTCAGCATTAATGCTTGACGGGAGGGCATTTCGCGACTCGACGGATCCACAATTCTATTCGCCAATGCTTGACGTCAATCTGTTTATAGTAAAAGAGACGCGTTGACACAGACTCCCCGTATGAATTGGGCGTTACTTATTTCACATGCCATCATAACAAAAGTGGTTTACATAGTTGAAAAATTATGATTTTTTTCAAGGTCAAAAAACCTTGACTAGCATAAGTAGACCTTAAGGCCCTGATATGCTTCAAGTGAATTTGAAGAATCAACTGTGGTGAATCAAGCCAAAAGTCTATTTCAGGAATTTGATACAGCTAGCCAAAGCAAATATTTGGAAAAAAGTTCACTCCAACTGGTGTGCACTTTCAAAGTATCACTTTTGGATGAGGTTACACTGGAGCTACTTCACAGTTGAATTTGAATTTGTAATTCTAATTGAAAGCAACACTGATACTGCCTTTTTTTGGGGCAGGAAAATTATCAGACACCACTGCTGTGGCTCTCGGATGACTAATTTGATTTGTTTTTTTTTTTTTTGTTTTTTTTTTACACAAAGTACTACTGGTATCCAGATTGAAATTTATAACTATTTGAAAAAAGAATAGATGGGAATGAAATTTAAAGACCGGACCTCTCAGTATTTTAATTGATTACCCCTGCTTTAAAGAAATCTACTGTAGAAAGTCTCATATGAATAAACATGACGTGACTCAACTGGAGTGCCAAATTGCAGAGCTCAGGCAAACATATCCACATCGCATTGATAAGATGCTTTTAACTTCTGTCGTCTTATGGCTGTCATTTTTGTTGCGAAGAGCGATAAAGAATATCGCTGTAAGAAAGAAAAATCTCAAATGTTTGATATGGGCTTACCTATCTATACTGAGGTCCAGTTTACACTGGTCTTTGAGTTGAGGCAGCAACTCCTCCTTAGACTGTCGAACAGTCATGCCTTTAGCGAACACGGTGTCCAAAAGAAACTTACAGGGCTGTCAAAACAAAATACACGCTAACATGTGCGCAAAAATCTTTTTTGGTCAATTTCAGAATACTCATTCTATTCCAGAATTAACTAAATGCACCTCCATTTCCAAACTTTTTGATTCTCACCTCTGGATCATTGACAAGCAGCTGGTACACCTTCACCCTGTATTCTCCTTTCTTCAGTGCACGTCCCAATCGAATCGTGATCTGTTCAACAGCAGAGCATATAAACATGCAGTGTGTCATTTATGCTCCTTTAGTGGCGCTAAATGGAACTGTAAGATTAACCAAGAATAGATGTCCTTCTATATTAATCTAGGATAGGAGAAAGTAAAGTTAGAAATCTCACCTTGTTATCATCCGAGAAAGAAGTGAGCGTCTCATTGAGCCGCACACTCTCAAACTCCTGGTTGTTGGCATAAACCCGGAAGACCTTAAACTGAGTGGAGGGGACGCCAACAAATGGCTCTAGATTCTGTTTGAATGCTGCCAATGTGATCCTCTTGTCAACATGGACAAGTAAACCTGAAACAGTCATCATATTAGCAACATTAACTTCTTGTTTTTAAGAACATACACTACTGTTTATAAGTTTGTGGTCTGTAAGCTAAGTATTAAATAAATTCATTTATTCAGAATTGATGCATTCAATTGATCAAAAGGTTTCCACACAAATATTAAGCAACACGACTGTTTTCAATGCTTCTTGAGCAGCAAATCAGCATATTTAAATAATTACACTGGAGTAATGCTGAAAATTCAGCTTTGCCATCACAGAATAAATTGCATTTCAAAATATATTTGAAAAGAAAATAGTCCATTTAAATTAGAATAATATTTCACAATATTATCACTTTAACTGTATTTCTGATCAAATAAATACAGCCTCCGACAGCATTATTTTTTTACAAAAAAACAAACTGACTGAACAGAAACGTTTTTTTTTTTTTTTTGTGATTATTTCAAAAGGGAATAATTTGTGCCATTAACTTTATTTTGCAAGGTAAGCATCTACACTGGAAGTGTTAAAGCCAAATTTTAAAATGTACACTAACCAGCTATACGGTTAAGGCTATTAAAAATAGGTAACTTTCATGTAATATTTTCAAAAGAAATACAAGGCTGATATTTCAGAATTCAATTGTGCTATTTTTTTTTATCAAGAGTTTTGTCAAGGGTACCATTTAGCTGCTTTTCCACTACAAACATGTATTCTTAACGCATTGACTGCCATTAAGCTATCAGATACGGATCAGGTCTCTGGGACACCTGACACAAAAACATCAACTAGTCTCTGTTCCGTATTTTCTTTGTTGGGTCAGAATAATGAATGTTTCAACAGATGGAGTTCAGTAACTGTTCGTCTGGTTCTCTTTGGTTTTATTAACATCTGATTAAAAAAGGGGTCAAATCACCCTTAGATTTAAACCATAATCTTTTAGTTTTTAAAAATCCAATGGTATAAGGCTGTACAATATAAGAAACAAAACGGACATTGCAATATTTTGTTTTTCTGCGTTATAAATAGTGATGTAATAAATTACAGCAAGTTTCATCAACCGACTTGAAAGGTTATATTTGGGGGGAGAAAGCTAATCAATCAATAAAGTGATTTTGTTGGAAAGAATCTGCATAGAAAACTTTAAAAATTTACTATTGAAAATGTATTTATACATTTTAATTTAATTAAACAATGTAATTTTATAGTACACTACAAAATTACAAAACTAATATTTTCATCATTAAAATTGTTTACGACTGTTTAACATTAAATTTCAACATTAAACTGTAAAAGTTTTATATTGACCATTTGCTTATATACTCAATCTATCAACACAAAATTTGTATCGTAAAATACCTTAACGTGAAAGTCAAATTGCAAGGGATGTGATTTCATGAAAAAATATCTACCCTGCTGCTTTAAAGTGAAGCGAGGCGCTGTGTTCACTAAAATAACAGCCTTCGCAAAATGACTTTTGCATTAAACCATACTGCAATAACCATTCAGTAGTTCAGTAGTTCAATATATAGTGCCACCCTATAATGGACCAATGTTACTCTGTTTAAATTTGGTACTTGGTAAGTATTCATTTCAAACACCACTCTCCTTGTTTTCATTCCGCATTTGCCCCGACTTAGATCTCCTAAATAAAACAATAGCCAATCAGAGAGACTTTACATTTCTGTCCTTCTCCAGATCCGTCCTCCTGAGAGTATGGCTCTGTTTTGAAGTACAGGTACTGGGCGTCAGCTTTGCTCTTGCCGTTCTCATCGTACTCGCTGTCCGTGCCCGAGTCCTCCTCCGCCGTGTCCCACGTCTCCTTCTTCCCCTCGTGTGCTTTGGAGCGCCGGCTGCTGGTGATGCTGTGCGAGTCGAGACCGTTAGCCAGCGGGAGCGGGCCGCTGTCGGCGTTACACAGCGTGTCGCTGCTGTGGCTGGAGCTCAGGATGTCGCTGTCCACCGAGCTGGTGCTGCGGTCGTTATTGACGTCCGAGTCGGAGCGCTCCTCAGAGGGGAACTGGTTCTCCGTGTCTGAGGCGGTCCGTGTGCAGTTCTCCGTTTGAGAAGGCTGCGAGGCAGCGTCCGGCTCTTGTGCTGGTGACTCGATAAGCTCAAAGTCGCTGTGTTCTGAGCTCTTCTGACTGTCACTGGTGCTGGAGGATTGCTGCTGCTGTTGTTGTTGTAAAGAAAGGTTCTTCAGCTTCTCTGTGCTCTCTTCAAGAATGGCCTCTACTGACTTCCTGCTGCCCTTCGCCCCATCCAAAGAGTCCTCAGAGTCAGCGCTAGCCTTGGGGCAACTAGTTCTATTGGCCAAAGAGCCTGGCGACTGCTCGGGCAAAGAGACAAACAGCCTGATTGTGTTCCCGTGCCGATCCAGGAGCTTCCACAAAACGGAGTCAGTGAAAACGGCCTGATGATCAGTTGAGTCTGAGCTCTCCACGAAAACCTGAGAACAAACAAAGCATCTTATAGAAACAGGCAATCTTTTAGAGTGTCATATAATAAGAGGGATCATTATATCTCTTATTGGAGGAGCGTTAATTGTATGCCATGCAAGACCATAAACTGTTTACGAAGAACATTTCAAAACCAGTCATGTTCTACTTTGGTCATGATGCTGCTTTAGAAGGCAGCTGACCATGTCTACAGTGAGGCAGCTCACTAAGTTTTAGAAAAGAGCCATTAAAGTAAGTGTTATGCAAGTGAACCTTGTTACTTCTGAAGAAACCCTCTGCCTTCAGAGTCTTGTTGGGCACGGAGAGAAGCCGAAGGTCATTATAGCAGCGCTCTAAGATGACACGCATAGTCTCTGCACAAAGCCCCGTGGCCTGGAAATACACAAGGTTACCAGATGTAAGATGGAAGCAGACATCTGTTTCAACAGTCTTTGGCACTTTCCACAAATAAGGAACAAAGCATTGATTGAAACTTCCTATAATATATATTTTTGGCATGTGTTTATATTATGCAATTAAGATAAATAGTAATTTAAAATTAAATAATCATTCCAAATATACATGAAAATGTAAATAACATTTTAAAAACGTGCATGAAAGTGATAAAAAAAAAAGCTTTCAGATTTTGCCTGTAAGTGAAGAAAAGGCTATCTTTGGTAATTAAATACAAAAAAAAAGAAGAATGGGACAATTTTTAACCCTATTCACCTTTTATAAGTTAATATAGCAGTGTATTCACTCAAATGAGATTCTGTACCTGTGCAATGAGTTGCTTAAACTCTATAATAGTCTGGTTGAGATAAGCCCTGACACTGACTGGAGCAGCAATAGACTCACTCTTCAGATCCACCACGTGGACCTTCACCATCACCTCTGCAATGAACACACAAACAAAGTCAGCTGTTTACACTTAGACTGTTTTGAATGGATATCTAGTCCACTATAATGAGCACTGTAGAAATTAAAGGACTGGAAATTAATGATTTTTTGGTATCTTGATTGCAGATTTTAAGTAGGATTATATTGCAAATGTTCTGCTCAGTAGATACCTCCAGGTTTGTAGGGCTGGAACACTTGGTCAGGCCTGCGGATCTCCAGGAGCAGGTCAAACATGTATGAAGACTTGACCCCGCCGAGCAGCAGACCCATAGGCATGTCTTCCTCCCCTTCATACGAACGTTCAAGATATTCGTGAAACTCATCGTATTTGACCAACCGACAGCAGTCCAGTGGCACCAATCCATCAAGATCCATCAGCTGATCACCCAGAGGACAATCACATAATCCAAACAGACAAAAACACAAGGAAACAATCAGTGATCAATTATAAGACACGTATGCGATCTGATGCAGAGGTAAAATATAAGTATTTTACACTGGCCCTACTCACCTTGTATGCCATTTCTGTTGCTTCTCGGAGAGTTTTGTCCTTGTGAACCTCTAGCTTATTCTCCACCATCATCATTTTCACTGGATGCATGCCGAATAGCTTGATCTAATGGAACAGGACAGAATAATAAGGCTCTATTCTAAACACAGACTCTTGTCTACACAGGTCTTTAACCCCCTGGAGTCGATTAACTTGTATACGCGTTATGAGGCATTTTCTCCTGATAACCCCGAAAAGAA